>NC_079503.1:18670347-18993034 GCF_030052815.1 Hevea brasiliensis
TTTTGCAAATAAAAAGGAATGGAAACCAGAAAGGGCGTCCTGAGGGGTGAGTGGGAGAAGGAAATTGTAGGCCAAGTCTTTGGACTCGTCCTCCATTAATCACTTATCTTCGGAACATTGTTAAGTACACTTCAATCGGAGGAACTTTTTGTGTCAGGTTTGCCTTGCTTTGACATTATTTTAATTTCTTGCATTTAATTTTTTGTTATCAACCTCTGGTTCCTTGATCTAAGTTGATTTTAATTTCTTGCATTTAATTTCCTGACATAAACTCTGGTTCCTTGATCTAAGTTGATTTTTAATTTCCAGCATTTTAATTTCCTGTCATCAACCTCTGGTTCCTTGATCCAGGTTGATTTTTAATTTTCAGCATTTTAATTTCCTGTCATCAACCTCTGGTTCCTTGTTCCAAGTTGATTTTAATTTCCATCATTTAAATTTTCTGTCATCAACCTCTGGTTCTTTGATCCAAGTTGATTTTTAATTTTTAGCATTTTAATTTCCTGTCATCAACCTTTGGTTCCTTGATCCAAGTTGATTTTAATTTCTTGCATTTAATTTCCAGTCATTAACCTCTGGTTCCTTGATCCAAGTTGATTTTAATTTCTTGCATTTAATCTTTTGTTCCTTAATCCAAGTTGATTTTAATTTCTTGCATTCAATCTCTGTTTCCTTAATCCAAGTTGATTTTAATTTCTTACATTTAATTTCCTGATATCAACCTCTGGTTCCTTGATCCAAGTTGATTTTAATTTCTTACATTTAATCATCAACTTCTGGTTCCTTGATCCAAGTTGATTTTAATTTCTTGCATTCAACATCTGGTTCCTTAATCCAAGTTGATTTTAATTTCTTGCATTTAATTTCCTGATATCAACCTCTGGTTCCTTGATCTAAGTTAATTTTAATTTCTTGCATTTAATTTCCTGTCATCAACCTCTGGTTCCTTGATCCAAGTTGATTTTTAATTTTCAGCATTTTAATTTCTTGCCCTCAACCTCTGGTTCCTTGATCCAAGTTGATTTTAATTTCTTGCATTTAATTTCCAGTCATCAACCTCTGGTTCCTTGATCCAAGATGATTTTAATTTCTTGCATTCAATCTTTGGTTCCTTGATCCAAGTTGATTTTAATTTCTTGCATTCAATCTCTGTTTCCTTAATCCAAGTTGATTTTAATTTCTTACATTTAATTTCCTGATATCAACCTCTGGTTCCTTGATCCAAGTTGATTTTAATTTCTTACATTTAATTTCCAGTCATCAACTTCTGGTTCCTTGATCCAAGTTGATTTTAATTTCTTGCATTCAACCTCTGGTTCCTTAATCTAAGTTGATTTTAATTTCTTGCATTTAATTTCCTGATATCAACCTTTGGTTCCTTGATCCAAGTTGATTTTAATTTCTTGCATTTAATTTCCTATCATCAACCTCTGGTTCCTTGATCCAAGTTGATTTTTAATTTTCAGCATTTTAATTTCTTGCCCTCAACCTCTAGTTCCTTGATCCAAGTTGATTTTAATTTCTTGCATTTAATTTCCAGTCATCAACCTCTGGTTCCTTGATCCAAGTTGATTTTTAATTTCCAGCATTTTAATTTCCTACCCTCAAACTTTGGTTCCTAGATCCAAGATTGATTTTGATTCTCGGCATTCTAATTTTCCATACTCCGCCCGCCCAAAATATGGGTCTGAATTTTTAATAGAAATTATGTAAAGAGGGGCAGCTGTTGACACCATATTTTGGCCGACCTCCGAAGTCAAGGGACTTCAAAATCGACTTTATAAGCCGCTCTCAGCCGATGTCCTTCGATCACAAATAACTTCTCCGAACTCATCGATTGCTCGGCCATGAAATAAATCGATCCAACACTCAGTTAATTGTTTTCCGATCTCTTATCAGATGGGTTCGAATCAATGATGGGTTTCCGGACCATCTAGTCTTGCCTCCGACCTTTCTTTACAAATATTGTAGAACTTCATTTAGCTAATGTTAGGATCGAGCTTCTCACTTGAATGTCCCAGATATTCCTTAAAATAAAGTTAAGGTTTCTATCCGGTATAATGACGATCCCGATCTTAAGAATTCAAATCAAGTCTTTCCAATTCTAATGTTCTAAAATTTTACCCGGAGTTTAGTCATGACTTAGTCTGATCTCAAGCTTACGCTTAGTCCGATCTCAAGCTCACGTTTAGTCCGATTTCAAGCTTACGTGTAATGTTTTGCCGATCTCTTATACTCTAATTAATGGTTACTTTAAGTTTAATGTTCAAACAGATGCAAACAATTAAGTACTCATGTGACTTGGGCACTTTCTGATCTCAACAAAGAAAATAAATAAAAGGACTTCTATTCATTTCAAGGAAAATATATACAAGTCACTCAGCAGGTGAATCACCCTCAGCCTGTTCCCCAGGTATATCCTCCACTCTCTGATTCTCTCTCTCTCTCTCTCTGGTTCCTTGTCGCTCTCCTCTTCGGCATCTGGGGTGAGCTCATTCATCCAGGAGAAGTCCTCTTCAGCATACCGCTTCCTCAGCTCAGCCAGAAGGTCATTATGGGCGTTCATATAAGCCCCGGCCTCTTTTGTAGTGCTATCCTCTTCCTTGGCTTGAAGCTCCTCATCCTTGGCTCGAAGCTCCTCATCCTTGGCTCAGAGCTCCTCTTCCTTTGCCCGAAGGTCTTCAGCAAAATGAGTGAGATTAGCAGACCGACTAGCCCAGGAGTCTTCAAGTTCCCGCTCCATTTTCGCTATCCTCTCCTCATAATGCTTCATCCGATCTTCCATTCCGGCGATGTAGTCATTAGCAGAGGAGAGTTGAGCTTGCGCAGCTGAGGCATCCTGGACCGCCTTAAGGATCTCCTTCCTTAAGGCATGGGCTTTCTCTTTGATCACGTGCTGATTTGCGATGGCCTCCAAGCCCAAGCTCATTGTCTGAGCTAAGATATCATTGATGCTCTCCTCTGCCAACCTGTTTCGATCTTCTTGGAAGCAAATGGAAGCTCCCATGACTTTGGCCAGGCCGAGATTCCCCTTTGTAGAGCAGTTCCTTTCCAGCGACTGGATCAGCAGTTGAGCGCCGCGGGAAAGTGTCCTAACTGTAGGATCTGAGGACTCCCCTTCCACATGAGATAAGATCGGAGGAGGCGGGGGAGGCAGAAGTTTGATCTGCTGAGGAGTTGGAGTGACGATCTCTACCTCAAGGATCGACTGCTCCTGAGGTTGGAGAGGTGAGCTCGGTACCTCTGCCAATTCTCGATGGGGGGTCTGAACATCAGCAATGGTGGCCCCCCTTCATTGCTCGCACTTTTTGGGAGACCTCCATCTTTCGCTTGCTACTCTCCTTGGAAGCGTCGTCGCCCGCCATACCTGCACAGAAAAGAAGTCAGTGAGTTTGCTAAGATTCAGAGGCTAGGGATATGGATAGTACCAGGGCCGAAGTTAGAGAGCTAAAGCTCGTAGTCTTCATCAGTGATCAGCCGCATCATCCAATACTTCAGTTCGGCCATCACCGCATCTAAGTAAGAGAATTTCTGGGTGGACGCCTGAGACTTTAACTCTTTTACCATGGCGTCTTCTTCCTTATTTAAGGCAATCTTCTTCGGGATCGGAGCAACTAGGTGTTGCCAACTTCGTGGGATACCCTCAAAGCCGTTCTGAATCTTGCTCCTCAAAATAAAGAACCGGCTCTTCCAGTTCTTCAATGAAGAAGGGAGATTGGTGAAGAGCCCACAGTTCGGCTTTACTTGATAGAACCAAATTTCATCATCCTTCCTTCGGGTAAGTCTATGTAGCTCGGCAAAAACTATGGCTTTGGGCTCCAGTCTCTTTGCTCGGCAGAGGCCCCAGAAGGCTACCAAAGTCTGCCAAGAGTTCAGATGCACTTGAGCTTCCAAGAAATGGTGAAACTTTAGGATGGCCTCGTAAAATTCGTCTAAAGGGAAATGCAGCCCCTCCTTTAACTGCTCTTCATACACCATGATGAGATCGCTTTCATCGAAGAAGTGATCGGCCTGATGATCGCCGTGGCATTTGATCAGTTCAAAGGAGTCGATCCGCAGATTGTACTTCTGACTTATAGATTGGAGATCGGTTTCTCTCAGGACTGAAGGTAACTCATCAATTGGCAGGTTTTCTCTCCTCAAAGACGTCCGTCGCCTCGATCTAGTAGCCAGTCTAGTAACCGGAATGATGGCCGTGCTAGTTCAACCGCTTGATCTAATCAAATCGCCCTCTTCCGAGGTCCATGAAACATGGACGGAGGGTGGGCTCGCAGCTCTCTGACCCTCAGCACTACTCATTCTCAGAAAAACAAAAGAAATTAACCGAGAAAAAGAATCAAAATCCTTACCGGAATGTGATCGGTGCAGAAAAAACTTGAGAAAATGAGAGAATGCTGAAATTATTAAAGAAGTTCTGAAAATGACATAAGGAAGCAACTGACTTACCCTCCCCCTATTTATACCTGTCTGAGCATTTAATGCTCACGAAGTCCCAAGCGACACATCAGTTAGCGGAATCGGGTCGCTTTCCTGACACGTCGCGAGAAGGTTCCAGAAACACAATAATAAAATCGAATAAATGAGATCGGTTAGTTTGGGTTATTGAATTGAGCAAACTTTCAAAACCACGAATCGGCTAATGACGATTCATTTAGAGATCAGATCAGATATACATATCAGAGATTGGAAAAATAACTAATGCAGTAATAAAATAAAACCTTCGAATAAAATTTCTTTTGGATTACATCATTTGGGCGATCTCAAGAGATCGGATTACATCATTGGGGGAATCTTTAAAGATCGGATTACATCATTTGGGCGATCTCTAAAGATTAGCATTACATCTTACATAATAATGGCCTATGTCAAAGCTTAGTCTTATGGCTGAATCAAAAGATGTGTTTGATCAGAAAGCTAGCCACAGGCATTGGATAGATGTGCAGCTCAGATAGGATGACTATGACTCTCATGATAGTGAGCGGAGTCATCGTTGATGTCATCGTCGATGTCATCGAGCTGCAGTCAGGACGCCCGATGTGGTGAGGGGCCAAATGAACTTCAAGAGGCGATCGCTAACATTAAGATTGAAATTACCAGTTTTCTTGCCCGAATCGGTCCACCTATTACATCGGTAGACCGATTTGAGATCGGCACATTCATCACTTTCGATCTTGATCGGTAAATTAGTCTGGTTCCATCACTGTCATCAGATAAAGTCCTTATGGTTCTCCGATCGCCGGGGTCATAAACTTTCAGGCGAAAGGTGAAGAAAATAGTCGGGAAAAGATCAAATGCAACCATAATCAGAATTTTTTTACCGGAGAAGCTTGAATTAGAGAAAAGAGCATTGAGAAAAAATGAAGTGTGAAGGGTACTTCCCCGTTGGTGCATATATATAAGGGCTAGGCATTTATTGCATACAGAAATCGAAGCGGATGCATCGGTAACTGAAGAATTAATTGCGTTGACCAAGGAAAGTTAGATGAGGAAGAAAGATCTAGATTGAGAGAGATCGGAAAATGAGAAGGGACTTGATACTGGAGAGATCGAAAAATGAGAAGGGACTTGATATTAGAGAGATCGGAAAATGAGAAAGGACTTGATACTAGAGAGATCAGAAAATGAGAAAGGACTTGATACTAGAGAGATCGAAAAAGGAGAGGGTCATAATAGGGAGATCAGAAGAAACAGAGATCGGAGAGCACGGAGGGACTAAATAGCTTTCCAATAACTCTCTTCATAATCAGAGTCGAGTTAGTTAAAGTGTTGCAGGCGTGATCAAATCTTCACCGCACGCATCATTTGCAAAAACGCCTACCTAGCTGACAGACGCTAAAACAGTTATGGCAGTTCTGTACATTTTGATGTCCACTGATGATCACAATTGTAAGGATGGACCCGGAACCCTTGGATCAAAAAGCAGACGACAGGTTCAGCGCTTTTTATTCTCAGCCTTCGAATCCATCTTGTAAAGCAAGACCCTGAGCCGTTGGATTAAAAGAAGAAAGGATGGATATTCTGAATAAAATCCCAACCCTCCATTTTGATTCTCTTTAATTTTTAGACATCAGATTATGTCCTTTTAAATCTAAACCCTCCATCTCCCCAGATGAGATCCTGACCCTCCATGATGAGCACTTGTTCTCTATAAATACCTGTATGCAATACTATAGAAGGGACGAAAAAAAAGGGTGGCGGTGATTATAGTGGAAAGACTCTGAAATTTGAATAAGTCTTACTACTTTGCCATTCTGAGCTTTTGAGAAACTTTAGAAACCAGTTTTCTTAAGTATCTTCATTGAAAGAGTTCTGAACCCTGAAATTTTTATTTTCAGCTCCCGTTCATTGCTCCGTAAAGGCCATTCTCTTTGTTCAGTTTCATTCCCACTGCCCCGATATCAGTACATTATTCTCCTTGTTCAACTTCATTCCGACCTGGTTCCTGTTACTTCGAGTAAGTTTTGGTCTTTTGGCCATCGGCTTCCACCTCTACAAGATTTGTGGATGCCAGAGTTTATTCATTAGTCTCCTCAACTCCCCACAGGTAAGTGTCCAGACTGTTAATACTCGTGCTTCATTTTATCTGTTTTTATTCTTGAAATTTCTATTATATTCAGTCGCACTAAAATCTCAGTGTAGATTATCCAGGCCAATAATTATTTCTCGATTCTTCTTTTTCTATTTATTTGTAAACTCTATTTACCTCTCCTCAGTTTTCATTTCTTTCGAAAATAGAGGTTCTGGTCGTGGACAACTTGTAGGCAATTTAAAAGCTATCGATAGAAGCGTCTTAACATGAGAGTTTTCAAACAAACAAAAATGACAAAAGGTTAGTCATAATAAAAGGTCGAGCAGTAGGTCACATGAGAACTTTATAAGGTCAGGCTACGAAATGAGCCTAGGAGATAACATAATAGAGTGGGAATCGAGATAAGATCGGGTCCCGGACTAGTAACCAAAAAAGAGATCGGATATTGCTAGCCAAAGAGTTCTGATAAGGCGATCACATAGGAGATCGGTGAGAAAGCTCGATCTTGTATCCACCCTCTAGTCATAAGGCTCAGTGGGTTAAGAGAAGTTTTGCACGGATTTCTGGTGCCCTCAGGCACCAGAATCCTTAGTTCAAAGTCCTCACGATATGCGATCCTAACAAATACTCTAAGGGATCGGGGGAGAGTTCTTACCCGATTCTCAGTCAAAATCTTAAAATATGCAGAGATCGGAGGAGAGTTCTTTTCTGAGATCCCTCGTTTGAAACTTTAGACAGGATACTTTAAGAGATCGGGGGAGAGTTCTTACCCGATTCTCATCCAAAATTTCAGTAAAATATATGGAGACCGAAGGAGAGTTCTTATCCGAGATCCCTTATTTAAAACTTTAAACAGGATACTTTAAGAGATCGGGGGAGAGTTCTTGCCCGATTCTCGTCCAAAATTTCAGTAAAATATATGGAGATCAGAGGAGAGTTCTTATCCTAGATCCCTTGTTTAAAATTTTAAACAGGATACTTTAAGAGATCGGGGGAGAGTTCTTACCCGGTTCTTAGTCAAAACCTGAAAAAATATATGTGGAGATAGAAGGAGAGTTCTTATCCGAGATTCCTCGCTTAAAACTATAAACAGAATACTTTAAGGGATCGGGAGAGAGTTCTTACCCGATTCTCAGCCAAAACCTTAAAATATGCGGAGATCGGAGGAGAGTTTTTATCCGAAATCTCCCACTTAAATTAATACACTAAGGGATTGGGAGAGAGTACTTACCCGAATTTCTTAACTAAAACCTGAATTAAAACACCACAACTTCAATACATAAAGTAACCCTTAGACAAAATCTACTACTTGACACTTACTTACTGAGGGTCATCTCATGTACTCATGTCCTTGAGTAGCTCTGAATAGTGAAATATCATATATTCCTTTTACCCTTATGAAGGAAATAACATCGTCACTCCAACCCCCAAATTACCAATTTCAATTTATAAAGAGCATAATGTTAAATCTGCTTACCCTCGTTGAGGACGAGGTGGGGTGCCTAACACCTTCCCTACCCGTATACGGACTCCGAACCTAGAATATCTGTTTTCAAAGTAGTTTTTCCTTAATTTATTTTCACAAATAGTTTTCTTTAATTTCTCTCAAAATTAAAGTGGCGACTCCTCATCTTTCCCACTTCGGTGAGTGCTCATCCAGGCGATCTCAAAAACCATTGCGACACCCAACTTAGATTTTCCTTCACTTTCTTGGCAACCAATCATCTTAGCAAGGTTAGATGACAAATTTTAGTGAAGAAGGCTATAGGTTTTATGGTGAAATTGGCTAGGAGTGGAGCTTGTTTAAAACAATAATGGTGGTCTCTCTTTGAAGGTGGGATTCGGCCAACTTGAATGGAAAGAAGAAGAAGCTGATTTTCTTGGTTTTAATTATCTATATTTTATCTCTTATAATGGATTTGTCTAAATGTGATTGGTGGGAGAGGTTTTAATGACATCATGTATTGTCATAATTAAATTTTAATTCCTTTTTGTTTTCTTTTTCTTTCTTCTTTCTTTTACTCATTTTTAATTAAATTTTTAGCAATATTTGTTAATATTTTATGTCATAATTCTCACTTTCTTAAATGGATAAGTTGGTAAAAAATCATCTCTGAAGGTGAAATGACCAAAATGCCCTCCATTTAGCTTAACAAGCTAAAATTGTCTGTACCAATTGATAAAATTTTCTAAGTATTTTCTTGGCATTCTAATGCCATCGAAACCTCTATAACTCTTCACTGGACTCTCAAAAATTATTTCACTGGGTTTCCCTCGGGTTTAGGGCTACTAGCTGTTTTTATAACAACTTCCCGTTAGGTCACCCATCGCTAGGGCATCGGCTCATTTAATTTTGTTGTATTTTATTTCTAAAATTTTTTCTTAATTTTTCTTACACTTATTTTAATTATTTATGACTCCTCACTCTAGTCTAAATATAATTCTAGACATTCTAGCTTTCTGGACAGACATTAGTCACCGGAACAGTAGAATGTACGGAATACCTAAAGTGAGGGTGTTACAAAACCAAACACTGATATTGGTTTAAGCAGTTTTCAGTTTCAAACGAAAAACTAAACCTTACCAAACTAATTCGTTTCAATTGGTTTGAATGAGTTTTTCTTATTTTTGGTTTTCTGTTTAATTTGGTTTAGTGGAAAAAATCAAACTAATTTAATCAACCAAAATTCTCAAACTTCATGCTATCTCGTTTCGCTAACCCTTATAAATAGTTAGTTCACACTTTTACTCAACCCAGCCCCTTTTTGGCTCTGCCCTCATTATATCACATCTTTCATTTTTCTCGACCCTCAAGCCTCAACCCAACCCGCTACCCTCACATCCCTCACCTCCCTCCTCCTCCTCCTCCTCCTCCTCCTCCTTCTCTTCTTCTTCTTCTTCTTCTTCTTCTTCTTCTTCTTCTTCTTTGCCTCGACATGTTGCATTGTCCAGCTCCACCAATCCATCATCCATAGGGCACTGGATGCACTTACATGTGAGCATGTCTATCTAATTCTTGTCCTGTGTCTCATTCTCTAACATCTCACCCTTCTTCTATGTCTCACCTTTGTGGTGCTATCCATTGTCCAGACTCCAAAGCATCGATGTCAGTAGCTATTGCAAAAAGCTTCCCAATTTTTGGTAGCCTCATCTCTCTCCCTCTGGGTTTTTACTGGGTTTTAATGGGTATTATCATTTGTATTGTTTGATTTTTGTTGGAAATATGATTGAATCTGTTGTGAATTTCAATTGGCTTTTAATGAGTCTTATCATCTTTATTGTTTGTTTTTGTTGTTGTTGAATGTCGATTTGTTTTCATTTGGTGATTTTTATTTTTTGATTTTTGTTGTTGTGGAATGGGTATTATCATTTGTATTGTTTATTTTTGTTGAAATGTAATTGAATCTGTTGTAAGTTTAAATTTGGTTTTAATGGGTATTATCATTTTTATTATTTGATTTATGTTGTTTTTGAATTGTTAAGTTGTGTTTGTTTGGTGATACAAAATTGATTTGGGGAGGGGAACTGGGGATTGGGAAGATGAGAAGAATTGTACGTTTAGTATGGGATTGTGGATTGATTTTTATGTATTTTGATAAATTTGGGTTGCTTTAAACCGAATCAAACCAAATTTTATTAGTTTGGTTTGGTTCGATTTTAATTTTTCTTGAATTTTTGATTTTTTCGATTTGATTCGGTTCGAAATTGAATCGACTGATTGCGCACCCTTATATTGATCTATTAATAACTTTCTACTTCTAAGTAGATTTGACCAATTTATAAGCCAAACCAAATATCCTCTTAATAGCATATTTTTTTTTTCTTTTATTTGGGATAAACTATAATCTAGTCCTTGAACTTTGATAAAACCTACAATATAGTCAAAACCAAGCAATTTAGTTCATAAGATTTGACAAAACCTACAACTTGGTCCATGCCATTAGAATTTTATTAAGTTACTGTTAATTTTGGTAAAAAAGACCAAAATATCATTATCTTTATTTTTAATCTTAAAAATAATTTAGTTCCTAAGGTTTTATTTTCTAAATAATATATTTCCTAAGCTTTTGTTTTATTAACAATTTAGTCCCTATATTTTTAAAATGTAGATTCCATTAAATTAAAAATTTTAAATTTAAATTATTAAAATATAAATTAATTATTTTAAGATCTTTAAAATTTTTTATTAATTATAAAATCATCCATATATTTTATAAATTGATCATTAAATATTATAATTATTTATAAATAATCCCTTATAATTTTGTAAAATTTTGTTTGTAAAACTCCACACCACTTATCCATCCAATTATTGGCACCATCCTTCTAGCTTTAACGTATGGTACAAAGTATTGATTGGGAAAACAGCTAGCCACAATTTTCTTCAAATTTTAAGTCAACACTCAATAGTATAATCATTTCATCTAAACCACATACAAGAAAACTATATTATCTTCAAACACATTTTCTTGAAAAAAAAAAAAATCAATAAAAGCGGCCGCAAGACCCTCGAAATATCTGTTTCTATACATTTGAATTTGCATAAAATTTGAATAATTTGTAAATTTATGAGTTCAATTGAAATTCATTTGATAACATATATGATTTTAATCGAAGCTAGTTCATTTGTTAATTAAATTATTTGTATTTTAACTTAAAAATTAATTTTTCTAATTAAAACTAATATTTTGATTTAAAATAATTTGTAGTTCATAAATTAATCCAAAATTCTTTTTTATTTTTTTATAGGGTTCATTAGAATAATAATCCACAAGAAAAAAAAATTATGCATAAATTTTATTTTTTAAAAAAATAAAAAAATTTAAATTAAAAAAATAAATTCTCATTTCAAATAGCTAAAAAGAAATAAATTAAATTAAATTATTGCAAAATTGTACATTCTAAACAATGAGATAGTAATTTAATGCGCAATCTAAAATGACCTGAGCCCACTCAATCAAACCTATTTGCCACCACTAAATATTAAATTTAAAAATTTTGATTAAAAATTTGGAAATTTACGTAGTTTTAATTATAAGAATTTTGAAACATAGCAAAACAATTGTTTTAAAAAATTTAAAAAATATTTTTCAAATTGACTCTAATATTATTATTTATTAATTTATTGCACAACCTTATAATTGATTGATGTGGCCTAACCACAAGTGCACGGGTCATTTAAGTAGTATAGAAAAGTTATCGTTTCCTCCAAGAGTTGTGTTATAAATTGAATTTTTAATATAAAATATATTAATCTAAACTAAATTTGGACTAACAACTAATTAAATGAAAAGGTTGAGGATTAAAATTTATAATTGCAAATTTAATAAAGAAATTGCTTGAGTAGGAAAATTCACTAAAATTATGAGAAATAAATAGAGCTAAATGAAATATGCAAAAAATAAAGGTGTTAAGCACTTAAAAATAATTAACATCTAACAATGGTAAAAGGCGATTCCGAAATTTTGAGATTTATATTTAAGCTATTTGGGGATTTTAATTAGTTAGCCAAACATATGATAATTATGAGTTTCAAGTAGAAATAATTCTCAAATCCTTCAAAAACTATTTCTAGTGAGAAAAAGAGTGCCTCGATTAATTAAATCTACTTTCTGGAAGATTAAAATTAATCAAGACCCATTAGTTTCTTTAATCAATATATTAATCCTTATAATCCTTACTCTATTTTTAGATCTAAGCTAATTAAGTCCGATTTCTTGATTATCTATTACTGAGTTTTCTCCTTTCGGTGCTTCAACCAAGGATCAAGAACATAACTTAATAGGATCCTATACTAAGCATGTCATTATGCACACAAGAAATAGATAAAACTTCATAATAATCATAAAATCTGGTCTAACTAGTTCAAATCCACAAAATATCTTAAATATTGCATACCCAACTCTAGAATCTTAAAAAGAACTACTTACTATTCATGTTTAATGCAAATATTCTAGCAAAAGAAGAAGTAAAAGGTCAAAAGGAAGCTAAAACTAAAGAAACCCGATGAAGGAGATGTAGAAAATCGCGGAAATGAAGAAGAATCAGAGCTTCTGATGGAAATAATGAGGTTAACGACTCCTTCTCTCATTCTTTCCAAAGCTTTTATAACCCCTAACATAAACCCTAAAATGGACTAAAAATGGTGTGTGGTAAGGTCATACAAGTGTGACAAAATCTTGCTCCATCAGCCAATTAATGAGAGAGTGGATGGTCAAAACTGTGTCCATGCAGCGTCTTATGCGAAGTCAGAACTGGAGAAAATAAGTATAGATAGGTTTACATGGCCATGCAAGTCTTTATGCACGTTTTGGTAAGCTTTAAAGAGTTTTCGTGAAGGTGCATAAGCAGGTGCATAGGCTATGCGGAAGGTTAGGCACATTCGCCAAGTTTGGAAGATTTTTTGGTCAGTTGCATAGGCTATAGCATAACCTTTGCATGAGGCTACGCAGGCTTCGGTAGGTTTAAGTTCATATTCCATGAAAGTGCATAGGTTATGTAGAAAGCTATATATATTTCGGCAGACTTACAATATTTCTCCAATCTCTTGCATAGGATGGTGCATAGCCTATGTACTAGGCTATGCAACTTTTGGCTACTTAAGAATTTCTTACATTTTCTAGACACGAACTGCATAAGCTATGCAGCTCCTTATGCAAATTTCGGCAGCCTTCAAAATCTTCAATTCTTAGGCTTCATTTTTGCATTTTTGTATTTGAAATTTACTCCTTACTTGCACAATTATCTTTAGTCCTTCAAGAATATCATTTTACCTATAAAATGAAATAAAATTATAAATTAATCCAAAATTTGACAATTATAAAAAATTAACTAAATAACTAATAAAATTAACTAAAAATGGCTAACAAAAGAATAAAATAACTATGAAACTTAACCTAAATGACTATATGAAATACTTATATCATTTATTATTATAATAATTAAATAATATATTTTAAAAACATTGACTAATCTAGATGAGAAAATTAAATTTCTTTTTTTAATGAAAAAAGAGAAAATTAAATGAAAAAAAGTCAAATAAGTTCCTGTGCTTTTAACCAAAGATAAATAAGTCTAAAATGAATTTTTAGCTAAAAAAAATTCACCACTTTCTAATTAAGGTCGGGTATATACATTTTTATAAAAAAAAGTTAAAATAATAATATTTTAAAATTTTTATTGATAGAATATTAATTTAATATTTTAAATATTAAAAATTATTTATTACTTTTAATTAAAAACAAATAATTAAAACCCAAAATCCCACCCCAAAACCCAAATTCCAATCTCATCCCAAAACCCAAATCTTCATTTTGCAAATTCTTCCTCTTCTTTTTCCCAAGGACCCCTCCCCTTCTTGACATCCCTCTCTTCCCTTCACTCTCTTCGGCCAAGGCCCAAGGTCCCTTCTCAGATCTCAGTGCTTCGCTTGCTCACACGTTTTATGGGCTGCACATGAAGATGGCCCTTGATTCAATCCCATCAGTTTCACCTGTAGTAGATGAGCTTGTATTGCTGGATTTGTTTTTTTTTGCTATGATTGTATCGTTGAGATTGTACTGTGATTCTTCATCTTGCATTATATGTTGGGATGATTCAATTGTATTGTTGCTATGATTTCTTTGGTATTGTTGCTCTAGATGCTATGAATTTGGAAGTGATTATTGTGTTCTTTACGAATTTTTGTTTTTTTAAAAAATTTTAATTAAATTAAAATAGTAAATAATTTTAAAATTTAAAAATTAAAGAAAAATAAATTTTATTATTAAAAATATATTATTTTATTAATGCAAGATCAATTTGATCCTTATTGAAAGTTTGAAGATTAATTTAAACAAAAAGCTTAAAATAGACTTATTTGAACCTCCCAAAAAGTTTAAAGACATATTTAAACTTATTTCCAAAATTAAATTGATAAGAAGATTGAGACAAATTGCATTGTCTTTTCAGATTATGAATTTTAATTATATAATGAAAATATTTTGTTATAATTGATTTTTTGCTTATTAATATTAAGTTATTTTTAAATTATAAATTTAAATCTTTACTGAGATTCAATTAAGTAAAAATAATAATTGATATTTTAGTCTAATGATTAAAATGAAGCCTGTTTAGAAATAGACATTAAGATTTGAATGAGATTAATATAATTCTCTCGGTAACATTAAAAGAAAAAATTAAAAAAATTAACAAATAATAATAAGTTCGTTTTTCGTCATCCCAAAAAGTGGCAAGAGTTTTAGTGACTATGACCTAACAAAATAAGAAATTTCAACCAATCTGCAAGCCACTTTAGGAGCGAGAAAGTCAAAAAGAGCCACGTGAGTTTTTAGTCCACGTCGGCATATATATGAGCACCAGTAGTTTCTTATTGGGGGTGTTGAAAAGTTTAAAAATAAAGATTTTAATTTATTTGAATTATTTTATTAATTTTCATATTTAAATTTGTATAATGATTAAAATTTAATTTTTTAAATTAAAAAATAATCAATTTCAGCTTATTTGCAAATTAAATTTTATAAAAATTAAATTTAATTAGGCTATGTTTGATATTAATATAATATAATATAATCAATTGTATAATTAAATTAAAGTTGTAATATAATATAATAAGTATTATATTAATTTGTTTTGAAGGACAAAATCTATGGTATTTATTTATATATATATATTGATGAAATATAATTAAATTAATAATAAAATTTTAATGTATAATATTATTTTATAAAATATTATTTTAATTTAAAATTATTAATATTTTTACTATCATCATTATCATTAAGTGGTGGGTGGTGCCTAAATGATAGTAGCAGCGATGTTAACATTGATGGTGCCCAAGTAGTTATCGTGGTAAAAGTTATAGTGCTCAAGTAGTTGTGGTGGTAGAAATTAAAGGGGTGCCCGAGTGGTGATGGTGTGTGGTTAATAAAAGAAAAAATCAAATAAACTATTAAGATTATATTGCTTATATATTTATCATTTCATTATATAAAATTTTTATATTTTACTAAATAAAATAATTAAATATATAATGCAATTAATAAGATTAAATTACACCTTTAATTATATCATACTAAACATTTTTTTTTTATCAATTTTCATGTTTGAAAACCTAATAATTGAAAGAGTTCAATTTTTTAACTTAAAAAAATTCCGTTTTAAAAAAAATTAATTCATGCCAAAAATATATAATTTTACAAGAATTTAATTCATTTTCCTTTTTTTTAAAACTAAAATTTCACAAGAATCCAATTCAAATAATTTTTTTTTTATCAATTCTAATATTTAAAATTTAATTTTTTTTAACTTAAAAGAAATTCATTTTGGGTCTATTGTTTAATTCTATCAGAAGCAAGTAGTCAAATTCTTCATATTTTGGATCCATTGTTTCAGACTGTATTTCTCTTTTAAACGAGCTTTGTATGTGCTCGATTGCGTTCACGTATAGATCAGCGAATTCCGTCCCTCAATTCTTGGCTATGATAGTATGTTCTCAGTCTGATCTGTCCTGCTTTTCTTTGTAATGTATTATCCCATGATTTGGCTCAATGAATCAATATTTTCTTTTAAAAAAATTAAATTATTTAAAAATAAATAAAAATTATATGAAAAATAATATAATGGTATAAGAATTAAATTGAATTCTTTTATTACAAATAATTTTTTCTACACCTATTTAAGTTATATTCATTTTAGTTAATAACAAATACAAAATATAAAAAAAAAATTCATTTCGCTTATCGAATTTAAATGAATTCTATCATTTTAAAAAGTATTTCAAATACATGAATCTTTATATAAATTCATTTGAATTAAGTACTATTAATAAAATTGAATTGAATTTTATAATAAAAATCATTTTAAAAAGGGTGATATTGTTTATAAAAATAAAAATAATAAAATTTTTATCAATATAAATTAAAAAATTCTCAAAGATGTTCATAAAATAAATTTATAAATTTGTTGTTTTTAACCAAAATCAATATCTCTTTTTCTAATATTTTACTTAATTTAATTTAAAATAAAATTTACAATTAAATTTCTAAAATTCTGCAAATAAATAAGGGTATCCTAAAATTGATTTATACATAAACGAAGATATGATGCTTAATAATGCACCTCCTAACGTCAGCATAATAGATTAGTTTTAGATTGCAGAAAAATATTAAAATATAAACAAATCAAACTTATTTTATTTAAAATAAAAGAATAAATTGTAAATGGTTCTGATATCATGATCCGATTTATATATATATTTATTTATTTATTTTGACCATTATGTATCTTTTCATTTTAACCAAAATTAGCTTATTCTTTTATTTTCAATTTGAGCACAATTTCCTGTGAGAATGATATTTTTAAAACTATACTATTGTGACACGTGCACTTGTGGAAGCTATTTTACCGCAACATCAAATTTTTGACGCCGTTGCCAGGAAATTATTTATTTTTAAGTTGGATTTTAATTGTTTTAAACTGATTAGAATTTTTATTTTCTTTTATTTTCACTGCTATTTCTTGTATTTTCAGGTACTTTAATTGTTTATGAGACGATCGAAAAGCACAAGTGACACTAAATTGTTGTTCAATCCTGAATTGAAAAATTCTATCGAGCCAATAAAAAGGAATCTAAGAGGAGAAAGGAAGCATAAAAAGAAGAGCAGCAAAGATTTGAGCAAGAGGAGAAAATTGAAAATATGGAGAATCTAAATAGAGATAATGATGGAAACAATGGAGGAAATGATCAGAATAAGCAGAATGAAATTGTTAACCAAAATGATCCTCAGAGAAAGTCTATGTTAGATTATACTTTTCCTTGATGTGCGGATGTGAGAGATAACAGACCTATTGTTGGAGCTAATCAATTTGAGTTAAAGACTGGTCTCATTCAAATAGTCCAGAATTCACAATTTGGAGGCAGCCCACTTGAGAATCCCCATGCTCATTTGAAGAAATTTTTGATGATATGTGGCACACAAAGACAGCCTGGAGTTTCAGATGAAGGAATTTCCATTCTCTCTTCGAGACTCAGCATTGGAGTAATATGATACACTTCCATAAGCTACTATGACTACTTGGGTGTAGCTATCTCAAGCTTTTCTATCTCAGTTTTTCCCACCTGGGAAGACCACTCATTTGAGGAATTTGATGGTAGCTTTCAGACCAAGGGATGATGAAACTTTGTATGAATCTTGGATGAGATTTAAGGAGCTTGAAAGGCAATGTACTCATCATGAAATACCCAAATGGATGATTGTTAAGAATTTCTACACCAGAGTTACTCCAGCCATAAGAAACACAATTGATTCACAAGCAAGAGGAGATTTAGTAAGAATGACATGTGAAGAATGCTATGATCTGTTAGAGAAAATTGCTCATAATACTAATTTATGGGGAAATCCTAGAGCACTCGAGCCAAAAAAGGCTGGGATTTATGAACTTGACTCAGTAAGTTACATGAATGCAAGATTTGATCAGTTGACTCAGCTTCTTAGTGATTTTTGCACAAAAGCAACAGCCTCAACTCTTACAACTATGCAACAAGTTGCCTACACAGATGGAACCTAAAGTTATGGAGTTGATTACTCTTCTTATGGTGATGATTACTTGCAAGAACAAGCTACTTATGCAGGAGGTTATCAACAGAAACCAATGGGAAATTCTTATTCTAATGTGAACAACTCAATATGGAGACCACAAGCAATTTTTGGTCAACAAGGTCAAAGTTCAAACTATACTCATAACCAACAGTATATGCAAAAAATCGACCTCAGTTTCAGCAACAATTTTAGCCCACAAAGCAGTCACCTCCTGGATATCAATTAAGAGCACAACAACCTCTTCCATCTCCTGAACCAAAGCCAACCTTAGAAAGCATGATGCAGAAATTTTTTGCTGAACAAAGCAAGATGAATACCAAAATGGAGGAAGAAATGCAACACATGAGATAAACTATGGATCAGCTGCAAGCTCATAACTACATTTTGGAGAATCAATTGGCTCAACAAGCAAGCTTATCAGGATCTAAATCCTATGGCAAACTACCTAGCCAACCACAGAACCCCCATGAACAATGTAAGGTTGTGACCTTGAGAAGTGGTAAGAAAGTTGGGCAAGAGAGTGAAAAAAAGAAAGAAGAAAAAGAGAGCACAAAAGAAGAAAAATCAGTTGAGAGCAAGAAAAATGAAAAAGAAAAAGAAAGCAAAAGTGAGCAAGATGAGGGAGAGAAGCCATACATCCCACTTAAACCTTATAAGCCCACCCTTCCCTACCCTCAAAGATTCATCAAGCAGAAGCTAGACAAATAATTTGGCAAATTCCTTGAAGTGCTGAAGAAGTTGTATATCAATATCCCATTCACTGAGGCACTATCCCAAATGCCAAGTTATGCCAAGTTTTTGAAGGAGATTCTTACTAACAAGAGAAGGCTAGAGGATTATGATACCATCAACTTGGGATAGCAATGCAGTGCTATAATTCAGAATAAGTTACCTCTCAAACTCAAGGATCCAGGTATATTTTCTATTCCTTGTCATATAGGTGATAACTGTGTAGCAAATGCCTTATGTGACCTTGGAGCTAGCATTAGCCTAACGCCACTTTCAATATATGAGAAGCTGAATATGGGAGAGTTGAAGCCCATCAACATGTATCTTTCATTGGCTGACAGTTTAATTAAGTATCCAGAAGGCATTCTAGAAAATGTGCCTATCAAGGTTGGAAAATTCTACATTCTGGTGGATTTTGTCATTCTAGATACGCAAAAAGACACAAAAATTCTTATCTTGTTGAAAAGACCATTTTTGGCTGCAGCTGGTGCTTTAATTGATGTAAAAAGTGAGAAATTAACACTATTCAACATCAGTCCAACCATGAAGAAGAAACATGAAGAAGTTGAATCTTGTTTGCAGGTAGATATCATAGATGAGATTGTTCAAGAGCATTTCAGAAAAAACTATCCACAAGACCCCCTTGAAAATTGCCTAGTCCATGGTAGGAGCATTGATGATGACAATCCTCACATAGCTGCTTTGGCACAACACATGGAGAGCTCACCACCACATCCTGAAGCTATAATTTTTCAGCTTGAAGAAGTGCAGACTTTGGAGATTAAACCACCATCATTAAAGGTAGAGGATGCCCCAAAGGTAGATTTAAACCTCTTCCTTCCAACCTCAGGTATGCTTTTCTTGGACTCAATGAAACATATCCTGTAATAATTAATGCATCTTTGACTGATATTGAGATTGACAAATTGTTGAGAGTTTTGAGAGAATATAGGAAAGTTTTAGGCTATACAATTGATGATATAAAGGGAATTAGTCCAATAGTTTATATGCATAGGATTTTCCTAGAGCCAAATAGTAGACCTTCTATTGAACACCAAAGAAGATTGAATCCTACAATGAAGGATGTTGTGAAAAAGGAAATCCTAAAATTACTAGCTGCTGGAATTATTTACCCTATTTTTGACAGTGAGTGGGTAAGTCTTATGCATATTGTACCAAAAAAAGGTGGAGCGACAGTTGTTCAAAATGAAAATAATGAATTGATACCAACTAGAACTATTACAGGTTGGAGAATGTGCATAGACTATAGGAAGTTAAACAATGCTACAAGAAAAGACCATTTTCCCCTCCCTTTCATAGATCAAATGTTAGAAAGATTAGCCAAGCATTCTTACTTTTGTTATTTAGATAGATATTCTGATTTCTTTCAAATTCCAATCCATCCTCATGACCAAGAAAAAACTACCTTTACCTGTCTCTATGGCACCTTTGCTTATCGAAGAATGCCATTTGGATTGTGTAATGCACTTGCCACTTTTTAAAGGTGCATGGCGGCCATTTTTTCTGACTTTATTGAAGAAATTATGGAGGTCTTCGTAGATGACTTTTCAGTATATGGCACTAATTTTGATTCACGCTTGACTAATTTGTCTAAGGTTTTGAGGAGATGTGCTGATAAAGATCTGGTGTTGAACTGGGAGAAATGCCACTTCATGGTCCAAGAGGGCATCATTTTAGGGCATTTCATCTCCAATAGGGGAATAGAAGTTGAAAGAGCTAAGATAGAAATTATTGAAAAAATGCCCCCTCCCGCCACTGTCAAAGGAGTGCGGAGTTTTCTTGAACATGCTACAGAATTTTCTAAAATTGCTAAACCCTTAACAAATCTTTTGAATCATGATGTTAAATTTAATTTTAATCAAGATTATATGGATGCTTTTTGCAGGTTAAAGATGGCGTTAACAATAGCTCCTATCATGCAACTCCCGGACTGGACTTTGCCATTCGAAATCATGTGTGATGCAAGCGAGTTTGCTGTTGGAGCTGTCCTTGACCAACGGAAAGATAGAAAACCTTATGCCATTTACTATGCAAGTCAAACCCTTGATGAAGCTCAAATTAATTATGCTACAACTGAAAAAGAGTTCCTTGCAATAGTATTTGCACTCAATAAGTTTCGTTTTTATTTGGTCAACTCAAAGGTAATTGTTTTCACTAATCACGCAGCAATAGATATTTAATGAGCAAGAAAGAAGCTAAATCTAGGTTGATTAGATGGATTTTGTTACTTCAAGAATTTGATTTAGAAATAAGAGATAAAAAGGGCATTGAGAATGTAGTGGCTGATCATCTTTTTAGGATAAAAACTAAAAATAATAATGATGATATTGTGCCAATTGATGAGTTCTTTTATGAATAAGCAGCTATATGTTTTGAAATCTGCACTTCCATGGTTTGCTGATATTATAAATTATTTATCTTCTAGTATCTTACCACCTGATTTATCTTGGCAGTAAAAGAAAAGATTCTTGCATGATGTTAAATTTTATTCTTGGGAAGAGCCTCTTTTGTTTGGGAGATGTAATGATGGAATAATTAAGAGAGATATACCAGATGAAGAAATAAATGATGTTATCTACCATTCTCATTACTTTGAGTATGGTGGCCATTATAGTGTCTCAAAAACTACTAAAAAGGTCTTAACATCAGGTTTCTATTGGCCTAATATGTTTAAACATGTAAGAGATTTTGTAAGCAAGTGTGATAGGTGTCAAAGGGTAGGCAATATTTCAAAGAGAGATGAGATGCCCCAACAATCCATATTAGAAGTTGAATTGTTTGATGTGTGGGGAATTGATTTCATGGGGCCATTTCCATCCTCATATGGAAATAAATATATCTTGGTAGGGGTAGACTGTGTCTAAATGGGTAGAAGCTATTGCTACACCTACCAATGATGCAAAAGTTATGGTGAAATTTTTGAAAAAATTTATTTTGACTAGATTTGGTGCCCCACGTACCATAATTAGTGATGGTGGTAGCCATTTTTGTAACCACCAATTTGAAAAGTTAATGAAAAAGTATGGGGTAAGCATAGGATTGCCACACCATATCACCCTCGAACAAATGGCCAAGTAGAAATCACAAATAGAGAACTTAAAGCAAATCTTGGAGAAAACTGTCAGCAAGTCTAAAAAAGATTGGTCCCTTAAGTTAGATGACACTCTTTGGGCATATAGAACAGCCTTTAAAACTCCCATAGGAACTACACCTTATAGGTTAGTTTTTGGAAAATCATGCCATTTGCCTGTAGAGTTAGAACATAAAACTTATTGGGCCATTAGAGCAATCAATTTTGATTTACAAGCTGCTAGACAAAAAAGGTTTTTGCAATTTGATGATTTAGAAGAATTAAGACTTAATGCTTATGAAAATGCTAGGATCTATAAAGAAAGAACTAAAAAATGGCATGATAAGCATATTAAGAAAAAAGACTTTAAAGAAGGGGATTGGTGCTCTTATTCAATTCAAGGTTGAAACTCTTTCCAGGAAAATTAAAATCAAGGTGGTCAGGACCATTTAAACTTGTGAAAGTTTTCCCTCATGGTGCAGTGAAAATTTTTGGTGAAAAATTTGGTAATTTCAAAGTGAATGGGCAAAGGTTGAGACATTATTCAGTTGGTGAACCGATTAAGAAGATAGCAACCTGCTATCTCTCTCATTCTCCACGAGATTTTGTTGAGTAAGGTCAAGCTAAAGGCCTAAACTTAGCATTTCTGGGTATAACCTACAATTTTTTTTTATTCTTTATTTCTTTATTTTTTTCACATTTTTGTTTTAAGTTTTATATACTCTTTATTCATAGTTTGACATTCTAATTTTCTTGTGCAAATGTGATACAATTCATTGCAAGCAAATGAGCATTTGTCATTTTGTTTTAAGTTCTAGTTTTAAATTTCAGTTTTAAATTTGTTCCTTTGTATTTTTCATTTTTCTATGGTTGAATATTTGCTGGTTGGTTTTGCAGGATTCATTGCTCATTTTGTTGATATTAAGAGGAATTTTTTCTAAACTCTGTCATCTTGGTTTAAAAAGAAAATCAATTGAATGTGGATTTGTGAATTGGTACTTTGTAAATTTTTAATGAGTGTTAGATGAATACAACAGGTTGAGCAATTATAACTCATGTTATAAAGTTCTGATCACTTGAATTTTAATTTGTCTCAATTTTTCAGGTATTGTGCAACTTTGTCAAATTTGGACAGAAAGTTACACAACCCCGGACACAACCAATTTTGGTTTATGTTGTAGCTTGTGTTCGTTGGACACCAATTTGGATAGAAAGTTCCACAATCTTTGGCACAATCGATTTTGGCTTATGTCGTAGCTTATGTTCACTGGGCACAATTTTGGACAGAAAGTTGCATAACTTCTGGCACAACTTGCATGCCTGTGTTCTAACTTGTGTTGTTTATTGGGTTATGCAGGTTGACATCCTAATTCACCAGAATGGGCCCGCTTCGAAACTCTTCAACCCACCTGATTTCTAAGCCCTTTTCACTTTTCATTTTAAAGGCCTTACCCATACTTATTAAAATAGAGCCCAACCCATTTTAAAATCCATAAACAAATTTCTTTTTAGCCCAAAAGCCCAACCCATTTCTTTTAAAACCCAATAACCCATATTTATTTTACAAATCTAAACCCATTAACTAATTAACCCTAACCTGTAGCCCATTTCACCAAACCCATGCCCTAAAGCCCATAACCCAATCCATTTTGTTTTACCCTAACCCAAACCCATTAACCCACGATCCCCACAACCTAATATTCCTTCTTCTTCTTTGGATTGCAACCCCCGACACAACCACTTCCCTCTTCTTTGCACCACCATCCACGACCACATTCCTCTATTTCTTCTACTCCTTCGCATTCCTCTTCCCCACTTTTATTATTATTATTATTATTATTCTGCTCTCTCTATCTCTTTTCCATCTTCACCAATGGCCGATTTCCCTCTCTCTTTTGAGAACTCTCCTCCCCATTTGTCACACCCTAGCCCTCAGTAAGATGTAATATGATCTCACAGTACATCTAATGAATTACATTACTTCGCCTACCGGTAACCTATTAAATATACTACAAGGGATTTTAAAACAATTTTCTTACTTTTTGAAGGTGGTGAGCACTTTTGGTAGGAATTAAAAACTTTTACTTGAAGTTTAAAGACTAATTAAAATTTTTATATATTTTTGTTGTTATACAAATTTTGAAAAATTTTCAGCAGAGTGTCACCTAATTTTGGGAAAAACAGTTCTTCAAAACCTGAAAAGAAACATACTTCCAATATTTTCTCAATCATAACTTTAATACAAATCAATTTCATCTCAATCCCATACAATATGCTCAACACAAAATCAACCGCAATTGGAACATCTCATTTCCGAAAAGGAAATAATTTATCATTCACAAAATACAAAAGAATTATTTACATTAATTATAAAACTTAGAAATAAATTTAAATATTACAATAATTTGCATTTTAATTATATACCCAAAATAATATCACAAGAGTTTTTGTATAACTGCTCAAATAATTTATACACATATATTTACATGCATAATCAAGATCTAATATACAAGGGTATAACTAAATACCCGTATAAAAACCTCAATGTAGTCCTAAAAATCAGTAGCTCACTCTGCTGCCTTTTTCCTTGTTTCTATCTGCGATAGCAAAGAAAGCTATCGCTGAGTATAAAAATACTCAGTAGTGCACAATAAAATATAAAATACAAAATATAAAACATTTGTTATTAATTCACAGTTCAAATATTTCACAATCACATTTCAATTTTCAAATCACATTTATCACAAATCACAATTTGAATATTTCACAATTTTCAAAGCTTAATATAATACAATTTGATCAAACAATTTAATAAACACAGTGTTGTCAATCACTAACACAACTTAGGCCATGACACAAAATTTTCGAACATGCCGTGTGTATATCACGACAAGGCAAACTCACCCCACTAATCGAAATCAATGAGGAAGGTGGCTAGCTAGCTAATGAGTACTCATCCAAACTCACCCCTCAAACTGGGAAGCCAGAGAGGGAGGAAAGTGATCAAATATCAAACTGAACCCCACAAGTGGAGGAGGAACATAGTAATTTTGCCATGCCAAGTGTGAATAAAAAATAATTTAAATCAAGTTATTCAAATATTTCATGTAAAACATAATCAATTTCCAAAGTCAATTTTCCATTCACAAAGTAGCAACACAGTTGTTATCGAAACCCATAATTAACACAATGCATACTAATCAAGTTTTTAATACACAAACCTCTTTTGCAGATTCAACTTACTCAAACTTTCGTTTCTCCTTCAAAGATCCCTTTCCAACTGAAACACATAAATTTAAAGTGATTCAGCAATCCATTCAATCCATTTCTAATAACTAATTCCAATAATTTTACTTTTGCAGTCTTATCCTACCCAATACGGTTATTAAATTTGATCCTTTACATTTTTGTGTGTAGTGACACTATTTATAGCACTATTTAAGTCAAAATATTGACTTTTCTATACGTAATAGGTTTATTGGTTCTAATCATACTCATATAACACATTTTGGGTGTCAATTTTATTGGCATTGATTGCCAATTCAATTTCTAAGTCTCCTAAGAGAAATTACACTTTTTCAGTTTTGATCCCCTGTATTCTACTATTCCATTGGTCTGGTTACTGTGGGAATTTGGCTAAGTATTCTTCATCAAAGTTGTTCTTTATTGTCTTAACTTTATTTCCCTTTTTGAATCACTCCATTTGTAGTTTTTTAGCCTAAGTTATAGCCATTTGAACATGGCTGGCTTGATTTAGTATTACCTAGAATTTTGGGCAAATTCTGGATTTTGGCAATTTTTTGTGAGTTGACTGCAGGTAGTTTTTTAAATAGGTTATGGTTAAAATTTAGGTTTGTTTTCTTCATAAAAGTTGTAGGGCTATGTCTCAGCTTTCTATCGGTACAAAATTTAGGTCATTTGGACCTTCCAAGACCAAGTTATGGTCATTTACGTAATTATTGTTTATTTGGTCATTTTTGTACAGGTCAGTGTGCCTAATTCCGGATTTGGCCTAATTGTTCACTAAGTTATGGTTACTTTCTGGGCATGATTCCTAAATGAAAAATGTGCCATTTTGTGTCTAGTTTCATTCCCAATTGGTCTCACACCAATTGAGTTAATAAATTTTCAGTTTTGATCCCTGAAAGGGATCTAGGTCAAGCTGCCTGTAGATTGACCTTAATCTATTTGAATTGAAACTTGTTTCCAACAATTCACCAAATGATCACAATTGATCATTTCTCAACTCAAATAAGGTCAACTACATCATTTGGCCAATTCTCAAATTTTTCTTCAATTTTTCACATACTCAAAACTCTAACTACATATAAAGTTCAATCTAATGCATTTCAAAGTGTACATGCATGATCTACACACCTAATTCACTTCAAATAACCATTCAAAACCATCAAACTCATTCATATCAAACCCTAACCCAAGCTGGACGAATTTCATGTTTAGTCCCTCAATAATTGTTTTCTTTTAATTTTAAGTTAATTTCTAAGTTACTTACACTAAGAACACAAATATTAAACAATAAATTTTCAATTTAAACCACTAACCTTAACTTTGAAGTTCAACTCTTTAATTTCTTCCTTTTCTTCTTTTCTTTCCTTCCTCTAAAGCTTCCTCAGGTTGCACTAACAAGTTTTTATAGTTTATTTTGGGGTCAAAGTGGGTTGAAGTGGTTGAAAGAAAGCTTGAACTCAAGCTTCAAGGAGTTTTCATGGTGGTGAGGAAGAGAGGAGGGCTGCACATTTGGGTGAGGGAAGAAGTAAATCTGATTTTCTTTTCTTTTTTATGTATTTTTAAATCTTTAAAAATGTTCTTGACTTGGTTAATTTAGGTAGGAAAATTAAAATGAGTTTTGACATCATGATGATGTCATAAGGGTGATGTAATAAACTTTTTCCTTTTTCTTTTTCTTTTGCATTTATTTTTCTATTAGTTCTTTAATTTAATTTTCGATTTTAAAATTTTCTTTTCTCCGATTTTATTGGATAGTTAGGTCAGGAGTCAGCTCTTGGGGTGAATTGACTAATTCGCCCCTCGCCAGTTCAATTCGGTTTGCAAGTTATTTGATATTTCTTTCGGATCTCTGACCTAATTATTTGACCTACTTAACAATTCTTTTTCACGATTTTCTCTTTTTCACTGTGTTCGCAATAGTTCTAAGGACCGCAGCGTCACATTTTACTGTTCAAAATTTGAGTTTAGACTAACCTCGTAGTCATTTCTGAGAAGGTCACCCATCGCTGTGACTCCTGGCTCGTTTAATTTCTTATGTTCTGTTTTTCTTATTTATACTTAACTATTTGGCAATTACTAATTATTTGTGTTCAGGGCTTATCTAGGTATCTTAGATATAGTTCTAATTCTCTTAATTGTCCGGATCGACACCGGTCACCGGAACAGTATAATTTACCAGGCTATGCAAATAGGGATGTTACACCATTCCTCACACCTTGCGCCAAAACCTCTACCCACCCAATTAATAGACATAGGTGATGCACCTGTAGCCCCTTCTGTTCATGCCGCTTCAACCCCAACTCCTACCACATACTAGAAGAAGAAAGCCAAAAGTATCAAACCACACAAAACCACAACCGGAAAAAGAGAAAGGAACCCGAACCCCCCACCCAACCTCAGTCAGCTCAGCAGCCTACTTCTGTCATCTCTGGTTCTCGAATTCGTATCCCAAAATCAGCTGTAAAGCGTCAAGGGAAGTCTTCAGGTATACACTCTATTCCTTCCTTTGTCACTACTGCCAAATAATAGGTGTTACCTTTTACAGAGATGAAGAAAATTAAGAAAAGAATTGAAAGTAAAAAAATTACTCAGACTCAATATTTGGATGTTTATACACTTAAGTCTCTGAATATCTATGATGAAATGCAAACTCTGTTGGATGCATTAGGTTGGGTCAAATTTATTCACAAGTAAGAATTAGTGTACCCCACATTAGTGCAAGAATTTATGTGTTCATTTTCTACAAATGCACATAAATATGAGTTGGATCATAAGTTGACAATGAAGTTTAGATGTATGGGTCAAGATAGGGTACTGTCAATCGATGACTTTCATCATATATTTGGGTTTTCTACTGATGGTTTGATTAAAATGCCTACCAGTAAATAGGAGTATAATGGCCATGAATTCTGGAAACAACTTGCCCCTTTAGGAGGAATTTTTAGACTTGAGCACACTAAAGCCTCTAAAATCGAGAATCACTCTTTGAGGTTGCTTCAGAGGTTAGTAGCAAACACAATTTTAGGAAGAGGAGCTAGTGTTGGCACAATGTCTCAGTATGACCTATTTTTCTTGTGGTGTGCTAAAACTGGCAGAAAGATTTCTCTTGGGTATTATTTTTGTCGACATGTGCTACATCAAGCCACTAGAGGTACTGGTAAAATTGTATTTGGAGGTTTGATCACACCAATTGCACATTATTTTGGTTTTGACCCTTAAGTTCATAGGTGTGCTGCTATCATAACTGGATTGCTACATTTGGATGGACCTCACTTGGCAAACCAAAAATTTTGTGTTAAGAATGAGACTACGCAGCTTTATGAGATTCCAGCACCAGCAGCAACACCACCAGGTTCCCCTACTATAATTAGTTCCTCTATAGCATTTGAGCAACCTACTGAGCAACCCTCAACACAACCTCCACGCCAAGCTCCACCAGCTGCACAACCTTCTTCATCAATAGCTTCTGGTCCTACCATGACAACCCTCCTGACATTCATGGAAAATCTCAGTGATGAGATATACTCCTTTCGCCAGATGATAGATATATCTTTTCGGACATTAAGGGATCTAACAGATATCTATTTGGACAGGAGTGCTGAAATGCAAGATGAGTTAAAAGCCATGCGAGTTAAGCTAGAGCAGATAGAAACTAACCAGGCACTAATTCTGAGCATCATTTCCTCACAACAACCACCAAAATCACCACTACCTCCACCAGATGGCAAGGGCAAAGGAGTTGTTATTCTTGGCTAGACAGCTTTTAGTTTCAAGTTAAATATTTCATGTTTTTATTTAGCTACTTAATTAATTAGTATTTTTAGTGACTTGTTTAATTAGTATTTTGCTTGTGTTGTTTTTTTTTTGAAACATTTGCTTATTTAGTATTTTTAGTTGCTTATAAGTACATTTTTCTTTTTTTTATTTTGAATCTTTAATGCCTTGCTCACTTACTTTTGTTATGCTACTTTGGAATTTTACTTGATGAATGGATATCTCATGGTTATATTTTTGAGCTTAACCCCCATATTTCAACTTTTTGAGTTTAATTGCTTTTATGGATTCCATTCCCTTGTTTCTTTTGCAATGAGTGCAGCAGCTGTCCAAATTTTATTTAATTAAATTGGCTGCATCTTCACTGAGGTAACACTCTCTATCTCAATCTGTGTCATCTTAAGTCAAATAACAGCATTTGAGTGAATCTCATGAATTTATTTTATGGCTAAATTATCCAATTCCTTGCATTCTTTTGACATTGAGGACAATGTCCCATCTGAGTATGGGGGAGAGGGTAAATTTTTTGCAAAAATTATTTTTCCTTCTCATTTGCATATAGTTACATAATCATTCATTAATTCATACTTGTACATATTCACTACATATAGCTTCATATACTTAGTTATACATACTTAGTTGCATATAGGTTCATTATATATTCATACATTCATGCATTTCATTTATTTATTTAAAAAATTTTTGGATTTTAAACCAGTCTTTAGAATTTCAGAAGTTGCTTATTCAAGCAGTCTAACTTGCCTCCAGATGGTTAGTGGAATGAAAGTTTCCAGCTAGGTGCAAAGTTTTAAGCATTGATTGTTCTCTTACTTGATAGCTGAAAATTAATATATTAATCTGGGTATGCAGATTCTGATTAGTTATTTTGAGTTCTTGAGTGTTTGAATAAGCCTTTAAGGAAGAAAATAATTATTGTTGTCTCACCATTCCTAGAACAAGCATCTTAGATATTTTAAAGTGAAATTTTTAACTTGCATTTGGTAAGAATATGATTTAGGCATTCCTTCATATTTTAAACCTCATATTTAGCCTTAACCTACCTTAATTTCATTTCAACCCTTGCAAACCCCCATGAACCTTAATTCCCTAATTTCTTTGAAACCCAAATCATTTACCTAGCCATAAACTTAAACACTACCACCCATTTATGAGAATAATATTTTAGCAATTAATTGCATTTTAAAAAAAAAAACTTGGAGGATTGAAACATCTTGAAAAGTGTTAGAGTAATTGTGAAAAGCTTATTTAAAAAAAAAAGTCACCAAATTATCCCAAAGGTAATTTTGGGTGTGACATGAAATAGGGACAAGTACAAAATCAAAAAAAATATAAAAAGTAGTATCTCTCTATAATCATAGAAGTAAGCTAGCACTTGATATTCATTGTGAATTTCTTTCCTCTTGAGTTAAAAAAATATATATTATTATAAAAAAAAGAAAAAAAATTATATATAAAAAAATTAAAATAAAAAAAAGAAGAAAAAGAGAATATTTGATGCACTTTAAGTTTCATGATTAGTATTATTATTCTCATATTTTATTTTCCTTATTCCCTTTCTTTATTAACCATAATTTTACCTTATTTGACCCCATTATGACCCTTAAAAGACCTAATAATTCTTAGAAAAATGCTTGTTACATTAGTGGAGTTAGATTTTTTATGCTTACATATGGGTTTGGCAATACAATCCTCTATACATTACTCACAATCTATTTGAGACACATTGGCTATCTATTTCTTTTAGGTTTGTTTAGGCACAATTGACTTTTGTAGTTGGTTGGTATTTGTTGCTTGGGTTGATTGGTTAATTCTTAGCTATTCTGTAAATGTTTAGAGGGATTGCTTCATTCTTTGTGCTTTGCTGGAGGGAATTTGGAATGTTGGTGGCTAGAAGTAAGTTGGTGGTTTAGATTAGTAATTTTGTGTTTTTAAAGACTGATGATTCTATTCTCTTCCAAGTGAGTTTTAATGAAATTTTGCTTGGGGACAAGCAAAAGTTTGAGTATGGGGGAATTTGATGCATGCTTTTTATATCATCATTTAGTTATAATTTTTATACATAATTTACCCTTATTTATAGCTTTTACTGTAGATATTAGCCTATATTTAGTTAATTTTGCCTTTTTACATTTCTTAGTTTAATTTTTGGAATTTATTTGTTTTATAGGTTAAATTTGGAGAATTTGAGTGATATTTTGATCAGAGCAGCCATTTAGAGGAAATCAGAGTTGAATTGCAAAATTTTAAAAAGAAAATTTTGAAGTTGAGTTTTAAAGAAACAGAAAGTTGCACAACTTATGACACAGCTTGTGTTGCAAGTTGTGTTGTTGTCAAATATGAAGCTTTTCTCAGACAGAAAGTTACACAACTTACAACATAAAGCGCAACACAACCGATTCAGCTCGTGACGTTTTAATAAAAATTACAGACGTCACACTTCTACTCCTCTGATTTAATACATTATTTTCTTCAGAATTTTCTGTCTTTTAACCCATTCTAGAGCAGACCTCTGAACCATATAAAAATCATCTTTTCTCTTTCTTACCATAAGGAGAAAACTAAGGGATTTTTGCTAGAGATGAAGGAAGAGAGGGGAACACGATAGATCGGGTTTTGCAACAGCAAAAGGGACGCCTTTTGCAACGTCCCAACAGTAGATTCTTCACCATTTTTACTGAGTTTTTCTTTTCCTTAACTTAGATTTACATTTCTTCTTCATTTTTTCACTTGGGTTTATCTTGAAACTATGATTTGTGAGTAGAACTTTGAGATTCTAGAGATAGGCATGTAAATATTGCCTTATATTGTAGTTTTTGAACTAATTTAGCTATTTTAATGAGATTTGCTGTATTTTTTATTTATTACTTGTGAGTTTATTGTCTTACTTAATGAAAGGGTCCTCATTAAGTTAAGTCTTAATCCTTTATAGATAGACTGAAAGGTGAATATTTATGAAAAATAATCTTGCAATAAACTTGATTTTCTTGGTGTTAGAAATATGCTAAGAAATTAAGAGGAATTTTAAAATCAATTAGAACTTTGCATGGGTTTTTGTCAGGTTTGAAATACCGTGAAAACATAATTTGATTTGATGAAAACCACTTTTGAAATGCTTGAAAGAGGTTTCAAAGAGTTAAGAATTGATTTCTTTAAAAATTGTAAATCTTATGTATTTCGCTAAATTGGGATAAACCACATACAATTAATATTGAAAATCTCTATCTCTAGAATCATTTTAATTTTTATTGAAGTTAGATTTAATTCCTCCAAAATTTGTAATTAGTGATTTCAATTTGAATTTTAGTCATCTAGTTCAATTAGTTTAATTAATTATTTGAATTAGCTTAAATTCCTTTAATATCAATTTTAAATTTTAAATTTCATTATCAATATCTTTAAATTTTAGCATTCTAATTAGTTTATTGCTTTATTTTCAATTTGAACATAATTTTTTATGAAAATGATATTTTTAAAACTATACTTCTGTGATCTATACACTTGTAAAAGCTATTTTACAGCAATATTAGATATAGTCCACATTAGTAGCTTAATTTAAGTCTAATAAAAGAGACCATGACATGGAGATTGTCCATGTAAATAATTGTTTTTTTAAAATATATATATATTTTTTTATGTGACGTTTCAACTTGCAAGTGGTCGTTGAAATCGATTCCGCACTTTCACATATTGAGAAAGACAGCTAAAAGCCGTAGGCTAAAACAGTCCATCTCTATCCTCATGCACACGTGGAATAATAGTTTAGTATGAGCACGGGTTAATAATAAAATTTTAAATTGATTTAGAGTTTTTTTTGGTGTTATTATTAAAATTATTATGAAAAAATTTATTTTTTAAGTATATTAATTAGATAATATTAAAAAATAATTTAAAATTAAATTTAATAAATTTTAATTATGAAAATAGTAAAATAATAAAATAATTTTTTTAATAATATTTAAAATAATATTTTTATTCAGAAAAATAATTTGGTCCCATCAAATTGTCAAACAGACACTTAATAGTTGTTCTAAATTTTAGATATTATAATAGAGTTATTCTTAAATTTAAATATATAATATAAAATTTTTTAAATTTTAAAATTTTTTATAATAAAATAATTAGTTTATAAAATTTAGAATAGCTGTGTTATAGACAGTGATAAATTGGCTATAATTTTATCTATATATCAATCATAAAAGAATTTTAATAATACGGAATAATAAAATATTAAATATATAGTAACTAATCAAAATGATTTTATCTTTAAAAAATAATAATAATTGTTTATATTATTATCACTCTAAATTATCCATATCAACATATTACTTATAAATCAGTTATTAAGATTTAACAAAATTTTATTTTATAAAATTTTAAAGTTCAGTAATTTTATGTTATATTTTTAAATTTAAAATATTTTTATTAAAGGACAATTATTAAAATTTATTCCTAAAATTTATCAAATTCACGAATAGCTGCTTGGCTTCCACCATTTTTTAGTCAAAGTCAACATAATAATAATAATAATAATAATAATAATAATAATAATAATAATATGTATTTTATAATAAAAATAAATAAATTAACTAAATTTTGAAATATTTTTTCATTGCAAAAATCAAACTGAATAAAAAAAACTTTAAATTAGTTTCGTTCGGATTTAAATGAAATAATGCTATTCTCTATAGATATTGCTGTCCAACACTAAAAAAGATATATAATTTCTTTAAAGAGTGTGGCATACCATTTATCTAATAAAAAAAATAAAAGAGCCATAACTATAAATTTAATTTTTTTGTATATATTATTTATATTAAAATATAAAATTTCTATATTTTTGAATATAATTTTCTTCTTCAAGATTTTTTATTTTATATTTTACAAATTACTTTCCTTAAAAAAGTTAAATTTATTGTACAATTCTGTAATTAGGGATGATTAATTAATTTGGCAGTGGCAGAAATTTGAAGTACATATCTATTTCTTTATTTATTTCAAAATTTTAAAGAGATAAAAATTATCAAAATTGAAAGCTTTAATTTTTTAGTTTTTACATTACAAAAAGATCAGAACGATTAAGAGGAAAGAAATGACTTGTCATTGATTACAAGCCCCTCAATCATTTACTCCAAGATGACAAGTTCCCATTACCAAAGCCTGAAGCCTTGTTCACTCAACTACACGAAGCTTATATTTTCTCCAAGTTTGATTTCAAAGCTCGATTTTGGCAATTGGGTATTAACCCCTCTGATAGGCCCAAGACTGCTTTCTGCATCCCTACGGCCCAATACCAATGGACAGTCCTTCCATTCGGTCTTAAGACAGTCCCATCAGTTTTCCAAAAGGCCATGACAAGGATATTTGAGCCTATACTTCATAGTGCTCTTATTTATATAGACGATATCCTTCTCTTCTCCAAAGATGTTACGGCCCATAGGACACTCCTCTCTATATTTCAACAATTAGTAGATTCCTATAGAATTATGATATCAGAAAAAAAGTCTGACAGGTGCTATATTTGTGGCAATCGAGGTCACTATGCCAAGAACTACCCTAAGAACCCCAATAAGGCAGTTAAGCTGTTACAACATATACAACAGGCTTCTCACATCTCCCTGGAGCATGATGATGTTGAATCCCTATTCTCTGAACGGGATGAACCCCATGAAGATACAGTCTTTGCCCTTGGAGTGGACACTGGATCAGAAAAAGATTACTCATTCACTTTAGAAAAATCCAACTCAGCCTTCTGTATCAAATGACGATTAAGAGCACTGGCCCAAACTGATATCGACTTCCTTGGAATGAAATTCAAGGATGGAAAATACCAACCGGGATCTTACATTGCAGAAGAATTACTGAAGTTCCCTGATAAGGACTTAACAGTAAAGCAAATATAGCAGTTCCTTGGTATTATCAATTACATCAGGAAGTTCATCCCGCATGTGGCTGGCCACACTTGCCAGCTGTCAAAAATGCTTAAGAAGGATGCCCTACCGTGGAAGCATGAATAGGCATGTGCAGTCAAAACATTAAAAAAAGTGGCTTTGAACCCGCCACCACTAAAGATTCCCAGCATTGGACACAGCATCCTTCAAACTGATGCCAGTGACACCCACTGGGGTGCAGTCCTCATTGAAGAAATACAAGGAGAAAAGCATATCTGCGGACATGCTAGTGGAGAATTCCCAGAGCCTCAGAAACATTATCATTCGGTCTATAAAGAGATATTAGCTGTCAAAAATGGAATAAAGAAATTCGAATTTCATCTGATTGGCCACCACTTCACTGTGGTCATGGACAGCTCATTCTTCCCAAAGGCTTTAGACTTCAAAAATAAGTCTCTTCCTGAACCACAATTACTGAGGCTTAAAGACTGGTTCTCCAAGTATAAATTCACAGTCCAGCATATCAAAGAGAAGCATAATTTGGTTCCTGACCTCCTATCCAGGCCCAGAGACCTCCACCTGATCCAATCTTTCTGTACACTCCCTTTGATCCTTATGGCATCATCTTCATCCTCCCCACATACTCCTTCTCCAATGCACAATTTTCTAGTTCCTACTCCAGACAGTTTCCCTCCCGGATGCTCACCAAACCAGCCTATTACATAAATGGCTAAGTTCGCAAGGGACCATCTGTTTCACTACCTGAGTGTAAAAAACACCCTAAGGGGATTACTTCTATCCTCATCTATCTTTATTCCTAACAACCCTTTCCTCACCTGTTTCAGTATCCACCCTGACAGAGAACTCATCCTGGAAGAACTATGGCTCCTCTGGTGCATGGTTACTCTCTATTCCACAGGAATAGAATTCCCACTCATGGCCCTATACCAGTATGTTATGAACAACACCAACAGGACTCTCCTGTCCAGGTTTCTGGAATGGTTCAAGCCCATTTCAGCATGGCGCTACAGTTTGAAGCGCATCATAGACACCCATGGAATAGAGGACAGGCCCATCAGTACTCAGCACAACATCAGAACCATGTTCATTTTTCACAGGCCTTTCTCTAGGAGGCCCGATGGACTCCTCTGGACCCAGAATACTGAATACGAGTGGAGGACTTACGTAGGATCAATTATTGACAAGGATGCCATGGGACCCTTGAGAAAACAACTAGCCGAATACCTCTGTGAAATCAACAGCTATTATTGCCTGGTGCCTCCCCATGTGAATTGTACATCACTTGGTCCCATCCAGTCTCTCACTGATGAGCCTATTGACTGGACCCATCCCATGTGGCAAGATTCCCAGGATCCAATGGACACAGAGTCACGGGATGCCATTCAAAGTGTTGACCCACCATCTACTGTACACTGACAGTGGCCAAAGGACTTTTTGGAATCGACTCTGATGACTCCGATTTTGACACCCTCAATCTGTCCACCATAATAAAAGTTAAAGTTTGTCGGTCAATAATGTAATAATGTGTCCGTCTTTATTTTACTTTTCATTATCTACTTTAAGAGTGTCGGTAGCCAGTTTCTAACCGGTTGCCTATAATGCTAAGAGCCTCCAAGTCTATATAAGGAGTGCTCTCTTCAATTTTAATCAGACCTATTTTCCGCTTTCAATAATATTCTCTGAAGTTCTCTTCTATGCCTTTCTAAACTCTTCTCTTTCTCTCCAAAAACCTTTGAACATGTATCATACTCTTATAATCAGAGATACATATGCTCTACACTTGCCTCTCTAAGAGGATCCTGTGTATCAGAAATATCTTTGTTTTGACATTAAGGTGCGACGGTCCCGTTATCACATGTATAATGAACAAAAGGGCACAGCCAGAGAGTACCTATGGAGAGGGAAGGGCATAGCATGAGTTCATTATATTCCAAACTACAATCTCTCCCTTAGAGATCCACATCTCAACACTGCTTTGAAAGTCCAAATCCAACTCACAGGTGCAGCTCAAGTCACATCCTCCATGATGGCTACGTTACACCACCAAATTATCTACAGGCTGCAAGATCATGCAGTAGACTTATCTCAGCTATCTGTATCAAATGACGCTTTACTTGTGCTAGCGGACACTGAGACCACCCCAATAATTGTTCAAATACCTAGGCAACTGCCTAGAAATGAGCTTGAATAGCTCATCCCAAAGGATTGGTTAACCAATTATGAAAGGCTCCATTCAACATCTCAACCAATCCAGATCACAGAATCATCTTTCAAAAGGAATCCTGACGGTACAGTACAAACTTCCTTCCAGCCACCACGGCATTCTACAGGATCTTTGCCTGTATTTCAGACCATGATGGTCCAGCCTTTAGAAAAGGAGCAAGAAGACTATCCCATTGGAGCAGTAACACCTGACAACCATTATATCTATTCTCAGAAAATAGATGGTCACTGTCCCTGGGATCTCCCAGGCTCTGGAGCATGCGATGAAGATTGTGATTGTTGTGATAACTACTGGGAAAATGAATATGACCATCCTCTGTCTGATAAAAATTGGAGGAAGCTCACCAAACAAACCAAGAGAGCCTCTTGCAAGCCTCAACAAGTTCTCAGGAGAGACTATCCAGATAATAGCCCATGGATTGGTATCCATGAAGAAACCAAGCAGAAGAAGCCTCTTCCCTTCTATGAGCTTGCCCTTGAGATCATCAGAAAGGAAGGAAAGAAACTACCCCCTCTCAAGCCAGTTTCTTCCCCTCCTCCTGCACTTCCTCTGGTACAACCCTGCATGATGTTCTCACCTGCCTCTTATGAAGCAGACTTTCCTCCATTAGCACAATAGACAGACCAGCAGACCAAAATCTCCACCAGACCTTTCATTCACTCAACTAAGGTTGATAGTGAAGGTCAAATAACCCCGATCACTCAAGATGAAGAAGTTTTGAATTGGCAAACCAAGAATGCTGCTGTCCAGAATAAGGCGCTACAGCGTATTGATTCCAAGATTGATCAAGTCCTCACCAGGACTCAGCATGTTGATCAAAAGATTGACTCCTTCACTGCTTTTGCCCAAAACATGTATAAAGACTTACAAGGCATAATTACCCAGCTTGATAGAGATCTGAAGGCTTTAATCCAACAACGCAGATGCCTCCTTATACAGCAAGCAGCTAAGGCAAGAGTTCTTTGATATGCGCTGCTGTTCTTTGAAAAGATCAAACATTGAAAAACACTACCAGCGCATGACTCAACGTTATTATCTGTTTAATGGTTATAATGATGTCAAGCTCAGGCATACCTATATTGCCTCCCTACCAGAAGCATTACAACCAGAACTCCACAGAAGTATTGCTGCTACCAGAAGAGCAATGAATGCTATCACTATAGGAGAAATCCATCAAATGACTCTGGCCTATCTGGACAAAATGTGTGAACAACAGAAGCTATTCAAAGACATCATTGACAACAGAAAAGCTTTAAAGAATGTATGCCAGAAGTCTCACCTTGCCATTAAATGCAAGGAAAAGAACTGTGAATGCAAGCCAAAGAAGAAAGCACATTATAAGAAGTATCCATCTGGGTTCAAACCCCCTTTCAAGCAAAAGAAGGGAAGAAGGACGGTCAAATACTTTCGGAAGAAAAGACTTGAACTGAAAAGGATATCCTGCCCAGTCAGCGCACCAGATTTCCCTTAACTCTTAGTCAATCAGGCCCAAGCCCACCACGACTCCACTTGCGCAGACTCTAGGTTCGCCAGGCCCACTCTTAGAGCAGAGCTGTTTTTTACGCAGGGGCGAGACTCGAACCCGAGACCCCCGGAATGTTACGAGGCTCTGATACCACTTGAACTGAAAAGGATATCCTGCCCAGTCAGCACACCAGATTTCCCTTAACTCTCAGTCAATCCCAAGCCGCATGACTCAACGCTATTATCTGCTTAATGGTTATAATGATGTCAACCTCAGGCATACCTATATTGCCTCCCTACCAGAAGCATTACAACCAGAACTCCACAGAAGTATTGCTGCTACCAGAAGAGCAATGAATGCTATTACTATAGGAGAAATCCATCAAATGACTCTGGCCTGTCTGGACAAAATGTGTGAACAATAGAAGCTATTCAAAGACATCATTGACAACAGCAAAGCTTTAAAGAATGTATGCCAGAAGTCTCACCTTGCCATTAAATGCAAGAAAAAGAACTGTGAATGCAAGCCAAAGAAGAAAGCACATTACAAGAAGTATCCATCTGGGTTTAAACCCCCTTTCAAGCAAAAGAAGGGAAGAAGGACGGTCAGATACTTTCGGAAGAAAAGAATGGGTACAAAAAAGTTTGACAGGTGCTATATTTGTGGCAATCGAGGTCACTATGCCAAGAACTGCCCTAAGAACCCCAATAAGGCAGTTAAGCTGTTACAATATATACAACAAGCTTCTCACATCTCCCTGGAGCATGATGATGTTGAATCCCTATTCTCTGAACAGGATGAACCCGATGAAGATACAGTCTTTGCCCTTGGAGTGGACACTGGATTAGAAGAAGATTACTCATTCACTTCAGAAGAATCCAGTTCAGATACTGAAGCCCGTTACCCGTCTTACCTGGTCCAACATATCCAATCCTCTCAATCCACTTATGGCCCAGACACTATTCCAATTCCTTTAGTCCCAATTCATATCCTCCCCAGCAAGTATGAATGGCCCATTAGTGTTATTGGCTTCCTAGATACCGGGGCTCACAAAAGCATGATGAACCCAGCCATCTTACCCTCAGAGTACTGGATCCCTCATGAAGAATACTTTAAGGCAGCAGATGGGAATATTTTCAAGACTAGCCTCATCACCAAGCATCCAATTGGAATTCAGTTTTTCCCCACTTGTATCCTCTGGACCAAGATTATTGGGTCAGATATTCCTGACAAGGATCTATTAATAGGCTTTGACTTGTATCAACAGGCGAAGCATTTGAAGATCCTCCCCACAGGATTGAAATATAAGAGAAATTTTCAGCCATTTACTTCTGTCCCAAGGTTATATTCTCTGGCTGATGCCTCAGTTGAGTTCTAAGAACACAAGGAGCTACTCTTAAGGTCCTGTGCTGATTCCCATGCACATTTTCACCATCACCACCCCCTATGGAAAAATCCGGAATTCTTTGTCAATCTTCCATTCAAACTAAATGAAGATATCAACCCAACAAAGGCATCACACCCAGGGATAAACCCTACAGACTTGGCTTTAGCCCAAAAAGAGTGCAAACAGCTTCTCCAACAAGGCCTCATAGAACCCACTTCCTCTCAATGGGCCTGCTAGGCCTTTTATGTCGAAAAAAGATCAGAACGATTAAGAGGAGAGAAAAGACTTATCATTGATTACAAGCCCCTCAATCATTTCCTCCAAGATGACAAGTTCCCATTACCAAAGCTTGAAGACTTGTTCACTCAACTACACGAAGCCCATATTTTCTCCAAGTTTGATCTCAAAGCTGGATTTTGGCAATTGGGTATTAACCCCTCTCATAGGCCCAAGACTGCTTTCTGCATCCCTACGGCCCAATACCAATGGACAGTCCTTCCATTCGGCCTTAAGAAAGCCCCATCAGTTTTCCAAAAGGCCATGACAAGGATATTTGAGCCTATACTTCATAGTGCTCTTTTTTATATAGACGATATCCTTCTCTTCTCCAAAGATGTTACAGCCCATAGGACACTCCTCTCTACATTTCAACAATTGGTAGATTCCTATGGAATTATGCTATCAGAAAAGAAGAGCTCACTGGCCCAAACTGATATTGACTTCCTTGGAATGAAATTCAAGGATGGAAAATACCAACCGGGACCTCACATTGCAGAAGAATTACTGAAGTTCCCTGATAAGGACTTAACAGTAAAACAAATATAGCAGTTCCTTGGTATTATCAATTACATCAGGAAGTTTATCCCGCATGTGGCTGCCCACACTTGCCAGCTGTCGAAAATGCTTAAGAAGGATGCCCCACCGTGGAAGCATGAATAGACATGTGCAGTTAAAGCATTAAAAGAAGTGGCTCTGAACCCGCCACCACTAAAGATTCCCAGCATTGGACACCGCATCCTTCAAACTGATGCCAGTGACACCCACTGGGGTGCAGTCCTCATCGAAGAAATACAAGGAGAAAAGCATATCTGCGGACATGCTAGTGGAGAATTCTCAGAGCCTCAGAAACATTATCATTTGGTCTATAAAGAGATATTAGCTGTCAAAAATGGAATAAAGAAATTCGAATTTCATCTGATTGGCCACCACTTCACTGTGGTCATGGACAGCTCATCCTTCCCAAAGGCTCTAGACTTCAAAAATAAGTCTCTTCCTGAACCACAATTACTGAGGCTTAAAGACTGGTTCGCCAAGTATAAATTCACAGTCCAGCATATCAAAGGGAAGCATAATTTGGTTCCTGACCTCCTATCCAGGCCCAAAGACCTCCACCTGATCCAATCTTTCTGTACACTCCCTTTGATCCTTATGGCATCATCTTCATCCTCCCCACATACTCCTTCTCCAATGCACAATTTTCTAGTTCCTACTCCAGACAGTTTCCCTCCCGGATGCTCACCAAACCAGCCTATCACACAAATGGCTAAGTTCGCAAGGGACCATCTGTTTCACTACCTGAGTGCAAGAAACACCCTAAGGGGATTACTCCCATCCTCGTCTATCTTTATTCAAGATAAGCCGGGAACCCTTACCACACATATAATGAACTCATGCTATGCCCTTCCCTCTCCATAGGTACTCTCTGGTTGTGCCCTTTTGTTTATTATACATGTGATAACGGGACCATCGCACCTTAATGTCAAAACAAAGATATTTCTGATACACAGGATCCTCTTAGAGAGGCAGGTGTAGTGCATACGTATCTTTGATTATAGGAGTATGATACATGTTCAAAGGTTTTTGGAGAGAAAGAGAAGAGTTTAGAAAGCCATAGAAGAGAACTTCAGAGAATATTATTGAAAGCGGAAAATAGGTCTGATTACAACTGAAGAGAGCACTCCTTATATAGACTTGGAGGCTCTTTGCATTACAGGCAACCGGTTAGAAACTGGCTACTGACACTCTTAAAGTAAATAATGAAAAGTAAAATAAAGACGGACACATTATTACATTATTGACCGACAAACTTTAACTTTTATTATGGAGTGGTGGACAGATTGAGGGTGTCAAAATCGGAGTCATCAGAGTCGATTCCAAAAAGTCCTTTGGCCACTGTTGGTGTACAGGAGATGGTGGGTCAGCACTTTGAATGGTATCCCGTGACTCTGTGTCCATTGGATCTTGGGAATCTTGCCACATGGGATGGGTCTAGTCAATAGGCTCATCAGTGAGAGACCGAATGGGACCAAGTGATGTACAATTCACATGGGAAGGCACCAGGCAATAATAGCTGTTGATTTCATAGAGGTATTCGGCTAGTTGTTTTCTCAAGGGTCCCATGGCATCCTTGTCAATAATTGATCCTACGTAAGTCCTCCCCTCGTATTCAGTATTCTGGGTCCAGAGGAGTCCATCGGGCCTCCTAGAGAAAGGCCTGTAAAAAATGAACATGGTTCTGATGTTGGGCTGAGTACTGATGGGCCTATCCTCTATTCCATGGGTGTCTATGATGTGCTTCAGACTGTAGCGCTATGCTGAAATGGGCTTGAACCATTCCAGAAACCTGGACAGGAGAGTCCTGTTGGTGTTGTTCATAACATACTGGTACAGGGCCATGAGTGGGAATTCTATTCCTGTGGAATAGAGAGTAACCATGCACCAGAGGAGCCATAGTTCTTCCAGGATGAGTTCTCCACTTGTATCCTCTGGACCAGGATTATTGGGTCAGATCTTCCTGACAAGGATCTATTAATAGGCTTTGACTTGTATCAACAGGCGAAGCATTTGAAGATCCTCCCCACAGGATTGAAATATAAGAGAAATTTTCAGCCATTTACTTCTGTCCCAAGGTTATATTCTCTGGCTGATGCCTCAGCTGAGTTCGCTTAAAATTTTAAAGATAATTTTAATAATATTATATATTTATTAATTAAATTATTTAATTATTGATTGCAGTTATTATAATTTTTTTTACAAGAATGAATTTATTATTTTTAAATTAAATATTTATTATAAAATTTGAAATTAATCCATTTATTATTTTAATTAATTTTATAATATTTAATTTAATGATGGCTGTACTTGTTCTTATATCAAAATCAATTACTCTCATCAATCTAAAGAAAGAGGCACATGGAAACACCGTTTTTTAAAATCAAAATAACTATTTATATATAGCCGCCCATGTTCATATAATTATTTATTTTTTTATTTGAATTAGCAGTTATTATAATTTTTTTTATAAGAATGAATTTAATATTTTTAAATTAAATATTTATTATAAAATTTGAAATTAATCCATTTATTATTTTAATTAATTTAATGATGGCTGTACTTGTTCTTATATCAAAATCAATTACTCTCATCAATCTAAAGAAAGAGGCACATGGAAACACCATTTTTTTAAAATCAAAATAACTATTTATATATAGCCGCCCATGTTCATATAATTATTTATTTTTTTATTTGAATTAGCTTTATATATATTGTAATACATTTATCTATACAAATAATTTTAAAGACATATTTAGTTTTAATATTTATAACCTATAATTCATAATATATATAAAAATGGGAAGGACGGAGGACATTTAGATTGCTAAAAATGCACTTTATTGTTTATATTATTTATAAAATATTAATAAAAAAGTGTTACGACTCAACTATATGAATCGGATCAACACTCAGACTTGGATTAGCATAAAACTTCCGAATCGCATAGTAAGTCTCACTATTACTAAAACTATAACTAGACCCAATCTCAAGGCCCGACATACAAAACAAATAAAATAAAATATTATAATTCACTTTAGGTCAACTCAACCTAATAACCATCGCCATAATATAACTGGGGCAGCTAAACTCAACCCTGACACCTAATATGCATAATCTATTAATTGTCATTAATTACTATAATATATTTATGCCCTAGCGCCACAACAAAGTTCTAAAAATGAAATAAACAAGTAATAAATAAATAATTAACTAAACACCATAAAAATTACTATTTAAATAATAATATAACCTGTGAAGAAAAATACAAGTTATTCTCTGAAAGAAATTGCTCCTCCTGCAACTGGATAAAAATATTGAACATGAATGAACATTTGATTCACTGAGTTTAGATATTGATTATAACTACAATTTTTATATCTACCAAGAACTAGTGCAATCCTTACGTAAAATGTACATTCAACACATATAATAAACAATTTACCTAATATTCGCATGAGAAGATAATTTGAAACTATGCACGTACTCGATGTATCACATCTATGCATAAATATGGGAGTTGATCATTTATACAACTTTCTCGATTCAAATCCCACCAACGAGCTCAATTCAAGCTGAACTTTCGCTTAAAATCCAAGTGTGGGACCAGTAAGATAATTCTTAAAACTGTGCCTCACCCCGACTTTACCATATCTATAAGGATAGGGTCCTAGTGAGAATAGCTCAAGCCTCATTTACCCGTTCAATTCATATCTATCATATACCACACCCACACACACACACCACAATATAGCTCTAAGGGCAGGAAACACAAATAATTAAGAAGGATTAAATATGCACCAATAGAAATGTCTCTAATATATTTAACTAATTATATTTATACATAAATATTTATAGAATGTATGAATATGCAAGATATATATAAATAATATTAAAATTACAAGAATAATCAATATCTAACTCACATAGCTTATGACCTGACTATAACTGATCCGGCTGGAAGGAAAAGATTGACTGGCACCATTCATTTATACCGACACACTAACCATAATCCATAATTAACACAAAAACAATTAAAAAATTGTAGAAGCAAATATAATAGTCCTAGGATCGTGCTAAAATTTCGGCAAAGTTTCTATAATTATGATCTAACCTCCCATAAGAAAACTCAATAATTGGCCTTAGGCCCACAACAATAAACACAATGCCCATCCAAGGCTTGCAAGAAACATATTCTAGATCCAGATCTCCCATCTTTAACTCGAGTCTCTAATTCCTCTACAGTCTAATTAATTATTTTCAGTATTCTAAAAATTATGAAAATATTTTTAGAGGTCCTTTACATAATCCTTGTATCAATTAAATTAATTTTACTTAATTTCACTAAGGAAGGACTAACATAAAACTAATAAAAACTATACAAGTTGAGTTTGGGTTTACCTTTGTCAATTTTACTACTTAGAATGCGTCTGTAATATATGAAAATGTTAGAATCGACTGTAATATTACCATGTTCCGTAATGGGCTGCCAGGCATATGGATCAGGCCAAAAACTCAGTCTTGGGCGCTAGTGAGTTATTGCTAGTTTGAGTGTACATTTATGATGCCCATGAGCTGCTGGTGACGAATCTACAAATGGTTCGTCAAAATTTCACTCTAATTGTTCAATATCAATTGACTTAGTTTAAGCTGTCTGATGAGCATCTTCTCTGTCTGATCTCAGATCAAGGTGTGGCTGCAAAGAGTAGATGAAGATTACCGAGCCCGATCATTTATTCCGATCACTGGTTGGTAGGGATCTAATCGAAAAGCTTGAAAACCTAAAACTTCTCTCTTCCATAACTTCTTCCAACCACCATTTTGAGTAAGGTTGGTTCGAAAAGAAAGTTGAGACATGAGGGTTCCAACGCCACTTAGATTGCCCGAAAAGGTCACTAGATGGCGCTAAAACAAAGCCGAGAAGTTTCTGCTCCCATGTGCACCATTTATTTCTCCTCTTTCATTTGCCGCTACCTCTTTATTGCCGCCATGGCTCTTTGGCAATTGCCGGATCTCATTGGTCCTCCTCTGCTTGTCAGTCAGTGGTAGTGATCCTTCATTGGCCGAAAAACGAGAAAGAAGGGGGGGGGGTGTTGGCTGTTAAAAAATTTCAAAATTCCTTTTTTTTTTTTTTACTTTTAATTATCTATTAAATCCCCAAAATTTTGTAAGTTCTTCACTTAGGTCTTTTTCTTTCTTCATTTCAATTCAAATATACTTTAACTAGTTCAAAACAAGTTTTAATGATAATAATAATAATAATAATAATAATAATAATAATAATAATAATAATAATAATAATAATAATAATAATAATAATAATAATAATAATAATAATAATAAATTTAATTAACAACACAATCAAATTATTAATAAACTAAATTAAATTTTAAAACCAAAATTAACAATAATAAAATGTTTGTAGTAGAAAAATAATTTCTTATATTCTTTTATTCCCTTTAAATAATATTACTCTATGATTTTTTTAATAATAGCAATAACAAAATAACATTAAAATAATAAAAAATAAATTATTTATTTAATAAAATTTTCAGGGTATTACAAAACGTATTTATAGTGACAAATTATTAGTGGCGAAATTTTTGTCGTTAATACAGATTATTTTGTCATTAATAACTTTTAGCAACAATACATATATCACTAATACTTTTAGCAATAGGATATGCTTATCCATAATGCTAATAATTTTTGGTGACAATATATTCGTTGCTAAATTCTTAAATAATTTAAAATTTCAAAATTATTTTAATAATAATCTACTTACACCAAAAATCATATTATGATTCCTAATAAAGTAATTTTATAATCTTAAAACCTTAATTATTATTAATTCATTGATAATTATTTAATTTATTATAATAAAATTAATAAAAACCCTTAAATACCAAATCTCACTTTCACTTATTTATTTTTTTAATTATTTTAAAAATATATATAAAATTATCATAAAAAATAATTGTTTAATTAAATGAAAATTTTACATTTACATCAGTAGAAATGGAATTCTAATCCTATTTAAAGACAACTATTTTATTTATTAAAAGTTTGTAGCTATTTATTTTTCAAAAATATTAGCAATGCATAAGTTTTAATTAAATATTAAAATCGAGAATTTGAATTTTTAATCCAATTCAAGTATAACAACCACTTTATTGATTACAAATTTATAGCTTGTTTTTGTAAACAAATTATTGATATTGATAAAAATATAGTTTAACTAAATTTATAATTTATTTTTATATATAAACAAAATATATTTATTTTATTTTTATTAAAAATAAAATAAAAAATTATTATATTGTCAAATTATTTTCAAGTATAATAAATTTAAAAATAATTTTTATTGAAAAGATTAATAAAATTATTAGATTTATATTTAAATTTGAATAATTTAATAATTTAAGTAATAGAATAAAACTAGCACTAAATTTTCATCAATATATTTACTCTTTCTCTCTCTATATATGTATTGTAATAAATATTTCAATTTCTTACTATGTTAATTTATATTATACAGGATCATATATGATAATAAAAAACTATAAAATCCATCCGATCAATAGCCAAACTTTACTCTTATAGTATTGTATTCTTTTTGAACAATTTAATAAATATAAAAGTGTGATGAGAAAATTTATGAATTGATTAAATTACTTTTATAATTTTTAATTTATAATAAAAAGTAATTAGTATATTAAAACTTAATCTTATTATAAATCTTATTCCAAAAAATACTTGTAACTAATTTTTTTTTTTACAATTTTATTAATAATAAATAATACTATGTAATTTTAAAGACTTAATGTTAATTTTTTTTTCTAAATTTTTACAATTATAATCTTTTTTTTTTGAAAATTTTAACTTGGCTTTAAAAGTTTTTTTAACCTAGAATCAAAATTGATTTAAATAAGCTAATATGATATAATTTTGATTGTTGATCTCTCTTCTAGTCAATTGATAATTATTTTTTTACTGTCAATTTATTTCAATGTCCACCTCTCACTAAAAGTAATAAATATTTAAAATAAGATAAATTTTCTAAAAGTTAAAGAGTTTGATATGACAAATTTTTTAAAAATTAAAGAATTTGCTATGATAGTAAAAAGTTAAAAATAATTTAAATTTTTTATTATTAAGATTAATTTAATTTTTTAAAAAAATTTAGAAGTAGAAATTATTATTATATCTAATAAGACAAATATTTTGAATCATGTTTAAAGCAAAATAAAAGATATTATTATTAAATATGAATATATTGTGTTTACTTAAATATATATAACTAGCATGTAATGTAAATGTTTCTTTAGATGTTTGCATAGTTCTAATTTAGATCTTCACCTTAGTTTTCTTAGTTTTGTTGAATTATTACACTTGATCTGAAAGAAAATTTTTATTAGGTTTAAGGTTTCTTAATTAATTAGTGTGATTTTTCTTAAAATTATATATAAAGAAAATTAAATCACGAGTACAATGACTATAATGTGCAATGCACATTAAATAATACTAATTATTTTATAAAAATTAATTATAAAAAATGAGTTAAAAATTAATAATAAATTGATAGAAAATCTAAGTACCATTTGGACTTACTACTCTGGTTTAATACAATTTATCAAATAATTAATTGAAAATTCAGTATTTTTAAAGTCAATTTTTTTTTATCAAAGTCTACATTATTACACCATATAAAAATGGATTAACGTATTTCATTTGATGAGCTTTTGTGTTGACTTTTCTGATGACACTTTTGCCCTTACTGTTGTGAATAATAAAAACCATTTTTTTACATATTAAATTAATTTCTCATAATTTCAATATCCAATTGATAAAAACTGTATTCCTTTCAAAATATTGACCAAAGTGTGCATATTTGACTTTGACAAATACAATTTAGTTTCCTCTCCCCCCTCTATAAATATTGCCATAAGATCAACCACTTGATATCTCAAAAATAGTATAGAAATATGAAGGCTTCAATTTCTCTAACACAGATAGTACTTTCAGTACCTCTGCTGCTATTTTCAGCAGCAACTTCTTATCCACTACTACTTGACAACTTCCTGCAGTGCCTTCCTAATCATGTTCATGCCTCCAATCCAATCTTTGAAGCCATCTATACACCATCCAATTCCTCTTTCCAATCTGTTTTAGTAGCTTACATCAAGAACCGCAGATTTTTAACCTCTGACACCCCCAAACCACTAGCTATCGTCACTGCTCTGCATGAATCCCATGTCCAGGCAACCGTTATTTGTGCCAAGTTTCATGGCTTGCAGATCAGAATCAGGAGTGGTGGCCATGATTTTGAGGGTCTTTCTTATAGATCTGACGTCCCATTTGTGATTCTTGACCTGTTCAATCTCCGGTCTATAGACATAGATATTGCCTCTGAGACTGCGTGGGTTCAATCTGGCGCAATCCTCGGAGAACTTTATTATGAGATTGCCAAGAAAAGTAAAGTTCATGGCTTTCCAGCCGGAGTTTGCCCGACAATTGGCGTCGGCGGGCACTTTAGTGGAGGAGGGTATGGGAACATGTTGAGAAAATATGGGCTTTCTGTGGATCATATCATTGATGCAAAGCTAGTTGATGTCAATGGTAATATCCTGAACAGAAAATCCATGGGGGAGGATTTGTTCTGGGCAATTAGAGGAGGTGGTGGAGCAAGCTTCGGAGTCATCCTTTCTTGGAAGATCAAACTAGTTCGAGTCCCTCAAAGGGTGACTGTTTTCATGGTGGACAGGACCTTGGAAGAAGGAGCAACTGATACTGTTTACCAGTGGCAGCAAATTATAAGTAAAATAGATAAAGAACTTTTCATCAGAGCACAACCACAAGTAGTTCAAAATGATGAAGATGAGAAGACAGTAAGAGTCACTTTCATTGGCCAATTCCTAGGAAAAAGTGGGAAGCTTCTTAGCTTGTTGACAAAGAGCTTCCCTGAACTGGGTTTAAAGCAAGAAGATTGCAAAGAAGTGAGTTGGCTAGAATCTACAATGTTTTGGACCAATATTCCACTTGGAACACCTCCTGAAGCTCTACTCAACAGGAGTATTCCAGCAGAGTTGTTCTTCAAAAGCAAATCAGATTATGTGAAAGAGATAATTTCGAAGCAGGATTTGGAGAACATTTGGAAGCAGTTCCTGAAAACGGAAGGAATGGTAATGCAATGGAACTCTTATGGAGGAATAATGAAAGAGATTTCATCTACAAAAACTCCATTTCCTCATAGAGCTGGATATCTATTCAAAATTCAGTATTTTACTCTCTGGTTTACAGAAGGAACAGAGGCTACAGATCGTCATATAAGATTGGCAAGAGAAATGTATGATTCAATGGCTCCATATGTGAGCAAAAACCCAAGAGAGGCATTTCTCAATTATAGAGATCTTGACATTGGAAGAAATCCAAGCAATGAGACCAACTTCCAGGAAGCTCAAGTCTATGGTAGCAAATATTTCAAGGGTAATTTTCTGAGATTGGCGGCTGTGAAGAAGAGGGTCGATCCTGATAATTTCTTCAAGAATGAACAGAGTATTCCACCCTTTGATTAACAAAATGGCCATGGTGGCTTTGTATTTTGATACTTTTTTATAATAATTAAGGATATGTTTGTTTACCCTTATTATAAAACAATTAAAGGAAATAAAATATAAAAGAAGATTATGAATGGTTACTCAATTTAAGGAGGGAAAACAATACCAAATTTGTTCTAGCTCCAAAGCTTAGCGGTAATAAAGGAAATAAAACTGAAGAGAGAGGGGGAAACACCAAATAGGCCTTAATCTTTGTTAGGGTTTGAGAGTTCTGATTGATTGTATTTTGCTCTTTTCATCATAGTGGAACATTTTTCTCTTGTCTTGCCTGTGGACGTAGATCTTATGGTTGAACCATGTTAAATTCTGTGTTATTCTTCTTCTCTTTTCAATATTGTGTGATTGTGCGATTTGTGTGTGTACCTTAAATTTGCGTGCTTGTTATAACAATCTCCAATTAATTAACCATACTAACAACACAAAACAACAACTCAACTCCCAAAGCCTGAAATTGAATTGCTTTCAAACGTAATAGCTGCTGCATTTGCACTGTGTATGTCATATTAGGAAATGAAATTACAGTTTCAAGGTAAGTTACATGCTCCCAAACATTTCATGCCAATAGATTTAACTAATTTCTTCAATCAAACTTCAATATTGTTCCTAGCTCAAGTCTTCTTGTTTTGGTCTTTCCTTGCAAACATTCTAGAAGTTAAAAACTCTTGTACCTATAATGAACTACGGACAATAATGAAGCATTTTTTTAGATGAAGCATCATTCCATGTAAAACTCAATTGGATGTCAATAGGCCTAGTAAAGATTTGAGTCCATTGCAAAAGTAATACAATACTAGAATTATACATCAACTAAATGAAATCTCATGCCATCCAGTTTGCAATGTTAAAAACAAGATGCATTACATTTGATAGAATACCAAAAGCTGTATTCACCTGTAGAACAATTGTATTATTCATAGCCCTCTGCGATCATTAATCACAATCTCAGTAATGCATGTTTTAAATCCACTTTCCTAGTAAATCACTCCGTTTTTTGACTTTTCGATGCAACTATTTTAATTGCAGCAGCCCTTAAAAATTTGTACAAGAATTATGATCTATCCACGACTTATATACTGTAAAATGGAGCTAGAATTATCCATAACAAAAGTTGAAACAATCATGTCGATTCTCTAAGCTAAACTAAAAGTTCAATATAGAATTCACCACAATGAAAAGTAATAAAAAATTATCTATGGGTTTGCTTCATTTTTTTAGTGACAGGTTCAGTGTTTGCTCAATATCTCACAACAGTTTTCGTTTGCAGTTTTTGTTTCTCTGCTTGGTGCATTTTATTTTGGCTCACTGCATTTTTATTGCTCAATATTTAATTTGTTTAGTGACATTATATTTTTGTTTGATTTTTATGTAAGATGCCTTCAACTTTCAAATGGTAATGAAGTGGAGATACAAGGAGATGATTATTTTATGTGATGTTATTCTTAAATTTATAATGAAGAATGGGCATGCACAATCTTTTAAATGGAATGAAATTCAAATGGATGTTGGAAAAAAATAATAGGACGTGCATGTGAATCTAGCAGTTGCAAGCATAAATATGATGGAATGAGGAAAAATTGGCGTCTTTGGAAACATTTGAAAAACTTAGAAACTAGCTCAAGGTGGGATCCTAGTTTGGGAAAAATAGTGGCTTCCAATGAATTGCGGCAAAAGAAAATTAAGGTGCATTTATTTCTCCTTAGTTTCAATTCATGATAAGGCTAGCACTAGCATAGGCTTTTAATGGGCTCTTATTGTTAATGTTTATTATCTTGTAGGAGAACTAAAGAAATCCCAAAATTTTGAGAGAAGGGTATAAACTCTTTTCTAGAAGAAAAATGCGAACATATATTTGGAAATTCTTATGCATATGGGAAAAGTGTGTACATATCTTCTATGGAACCTCTAGTTGTGCATATTGAGGAATGTGTGGATGGCCAAGGAGATGAAAATGAGTGGGAAGAGAGGATTGGTGAAGAAGAAAATGTGAGAATTTATAATCTTGAGGATGATACTTATGTTAGTATTGAATTTGAGACTGCATTGAGGATTGAAGACACTTTCTTTAAGGATTTTGTTGAACACATAAGCAGTAATATGCCAATGGTAGTACCCAGGTGACAAATCAAGGTGAAAGACAAGGAATCCAAGCATATAAGTAGGCCCAAAAGACTACATTAAAGACTACTTCGAGGCAATTGAAGTGTAAGAGAAGGCAATTGTTCAACCATGCACTTTCATCCGTGAGAAGTTGTATTGAAAGATCTTTTGGAGTTTTGAAGTAGAGATGAAGGATCCTTAATAAAATGCCACAATTCCGTGTTGAGACACAAATAAGAATCATAGTAGCAACATTTGCGCTCCACAATTATAATCGAATCAACTCACCAAGTATTTGATTTTTTAAGTACTTGAGCACTATCCTAATTTTATCCTTCATGAGGAGCTCTCGGATATGAATAGTACTTTCATAAATTGTGAAAATATTATAAGATTTGCAAAAATGAAGAATATTTGTAATCATGTTGCTGATGCTTTGTGATGTGCTAGAAGACACAACTAGTTTAACTTAGTCTAAGAATAGCTTCTATTTTTCTATCATTGATTTATTGGGAGGTTGTTGATTGATACTAGTTAGCAATTTATGCTAATATTTTTACTTCTGCAATTAAGTTTTGCATAATTATTACCTCTTAAATTTAAAATTATGTTCTCACAGTCTTATAAATTAGCTTAGTTAATATTATCATAAATATTTGTCTAATTATAAGAGTATATACTCTTATCCTAAATTATAAAAATTATTTTAAAAAGATGGTACCCATGTCCGACTACAAAAAGCATGCTTATTTCCTACAACTTGTTTTTATCATTAATAATTGAAAGTCATCTCTAATTTTTTTTACCAATGGATATTAGGTCGTCATTGCTCATCACAAATACCTCTTTCGCTAATAGTTCTTATGACATCCTCACTTTAGATAGTCTGTACGTTCTACTATTCTGGTGACTAATGTCTGTCCAAACAGCCAGAATGTCTAGAACTATATGTAAACTAGAGTAAAGAGTCATAAATACACTAAATAATGACAAGAAAAATTAAGAAAAAAATTTAAGAAATGAAATACCAGAAAGTTAAATGAGCTGGACCTATGGCGATGGGTGACCTAACGGGAAGCGACTGTAAAGACAGTGGCCGACCCTAGACCAGTGGAGAAACCCTGTGAAATAATTTTTGGGACTGCATACTAACTTATGTTAGTATTGAATTTGAGACTGCATTGAGGATTGAAGACACTTTCTTTAAGGATTTTGTTGAACACATAAGCAGTAATATGCCAATGGTAGTACCCAGGTGACAAATCAAGGTGAAAGACAAGGAATCCAAGCATATAAGTAGGCCCAAAAGACTACATTAAAGACTACTTCGAGGCAATTGAAGTGTAAGAGAAGGCAATTGTTCAACCATGCACTTTCATCCGTGAGAAGTTGTATTGAAAGATCTTTTGGAGTTTTGAAGTAGAGATGAAGGATCCTTAATAAAATGCCACAATTCCGTGTTGAGACACAAATAAGAATCATAGTAGCAACATTTGCGCTCCACAATTATAATCGAATCAACTCACCAAGTATTTGATTTTTTAAGTACTTGAGCACTATCCTAATTTTATCCTTCATGAGGAGCTCTCGGATATGAATAGTACTTTCATAAATTGTGAAAATATTATAAGATTTGCAAAAATGAAGAATATTTGTAATCATGTTGCTGATGCTTTGTGATGTGCTAGAAGACACAACTAGTTTAACTTAGTCTAAGAATAGCTTCTATTTTTCTATCATTGATTTATTGGGAGGTTGTTGATTGATACTAGTTAGCAATTTATGCTAATATTTTTACTTCTGCAATTAAGTTTTGCATAATTATTACCTCTTAAATTTAAAATTATGTTCTCACAGTCTTATAAATTAGCTTAGTTAATATTATCATAAATATTTGTCTAATTATAAGAGTATATACTCTTATCCTAAATTATAAAAATTATTTTAAAAAGATGGTACCCATGTCCGACTACAAAAAGCATGCTTATTTCCTACGACTTGTTTTTATCATTAATAATTGAAAGTCATCTCTAATTTTTTTTACCAATGGATATTAGGTCGTCATTGCTCATCACAAATACCTCTTTCGCTAATAGTTCTTATGACATCCTCACTTTAGATAGTCTGTACGTTCTACTATTCTGGTGACTAATGTCTGTCCAAACAGCCAGAATGTCTAGAACTATATGTAAACTAGAGTAAAGAGTCATAAATACACTAAATAATGACAAGAAAAATTAAGAAAAAAATTTAAGAAATGAAATACCAGAAAGTTAAATGAGCTGGACCTATGGCGATGGGTGACCTAACGGGAAGCGACTGTAAAGACAGTGGCCGACCCTAGACCAGTGGAGAAACCCTGTGAAATAATTTTTGGGACTCCAGTGAAGAGTTATTGAGTCTTCGATAACAAAAGAATGCCAAGAAAACGCTAAGGAAATTTTATCAATCGGTGCAGACAATTTTAGCTCGATAAGCAAAACGAAGAGCATTTTGGTCATTTCACCTTTAGTGATGATTTTTGACCAACTTGTCCATTCAAGTACGAGAGGATTATAACACAAAATGTGAATAGTTATTGATGAAAATTTAATTAAGAATGAGTAGAGAAAAGAAGAAAACATAAATGAAATTAAATTGAATTATTATATAAGCATAAGATGAGTAATAAACATAAATTTAACATTTTTAGATTATTTTTATATTGTATATTATTATAGTAAATTTATGAACTAAGCACCTCCGATGAGAAATAAACAAATTAGGATAAAAGATAGTTAATATTAGAAATTTTATGCGAGATTAAATTAATTCTTGATTACCCAAATCATGCTTTATTTCTATCTTTATTTGTATATTATTTCCTTGTTATATTATTGCACCACTAAGCAGAAATGCTTAGCGCGATGGATTATTTCCTTGCATAGGTACTGAAGATAAAGTCCAGTGGACGTTAGACTGGGATTTTAGAGTCCAGATCTGCAAAGTGTCCAAGGTTGTCACCTCCTCAGCAATGCATGTAGATAAGGCCCATATAGATCATAATAATGTATTCTGTACATTTTAAATATTTCTTATAATGTAATATAAGTTGTGAAAATGTAATTAATATTTATGTAATGTAAATAAATAAATTAGCTAGTTCATATATAATTAATTTGTATATCATGTAAATTATGAATTTATGCAATTAGTGTATAAATCATGTATCTTAATGATGTTTGAAAATTTTCATATATAAATTAAACATGAATGGATTTGTACAAATGAGTATGGAATTGAATTTCATAATGATGTTTGAAATGATGTGATGATTATGGTGAATATAAATTGAAATATTATTGAGATTTTTAAACAGTTAAATAGCGAGACACGCCAAACGGTAATAAATTAGGGGAAACTCCGCCAGTTTCTCCTATGAATTTAATTTATTTTAAAATATACCGAGCTCAAAATTTTTAAAGAGATAAAGTAAGATAAGATAGGGTGCTCCGACATCGAATGTAGCATGCCTTACTTGGCTATACTGTAGACCAGGTAAGGGGTGTTACATTTATTGGTATCAGAGCACGGTTTAGGCGTTTTGAGGCATTGATAGATAGAATAAGATTGTGTGCATAACCTGCATTGCATTCATAAGAGTCGAGGTGACACTAATTCAGATCTATTTTCTCTGGTTATTTTAGGCTAAGGAATGGAGCCTGAGTCGTAGAAAGCAGTAGAAGAAGAAGTAGAAAATCATCCCCCTGCTGAAAGTGATGTTGGAGACAGGAGAGGTCCGGCTGTGCCAGTGTTAGAGGGACTTGCACAATCCCAACAAGTTTTATGGGAGCAGATCACCGAGTACTTTAGATAGATTGCTGAGGTAGTTCTGCAACCCCAACCACAGCAGAAGTCACCTTAGGGAAAAATTAGAAAGTATGGGCTTGTAGATTTCAAAGGCAGAAAGGAAGATGATTCTATAGTTGCAGAGTATTGGTTAGAAAGGATTGAAAGAGTCCTACAACAACTCTATTGTATCCCAGAACAGAGTTTAGAGTGTGCAGTTTCACTGCTACAAGAAGCTGCATATTGTTGGTCAGATACTGTAACCAACGTAGTGCCGCCAGCCAAGGTGACTTGGGAATTCTTTCTGATGGAGTTCAGAAAGAAATATATTAGCCGTGTCTAAGAAGAAGAACAGAATAGAATGGATGGTCAACAGAGATAAGATTTTGGCTAGTCTAGTAATAAGAGACCTAGAGAATCATTAAGTCAAACACCTGATCAAAGTAAGAGACATAAACCCAGACCCATATCCATAAAAGACCAACCAAAGACACCAATAATGAATACACCGAGGCTAGCAATGAGAATTTCTACCCCAAGAAAACATGGCCATTGCAAAAAGTGACATAGAGGTGAATGTAGGGGGTTGACTGGAGCCTATTATAGATGTGGGGCCATGGAAAATTTTCTGAAGGATTGCCCTCAGAGGAGCCTATATGCTATGGAGGCTTGAGAGGAGTCAGGTCCAGACAATGAAAAGGCAACACAGGGAAGTGAAGAAGCAAGGAGGTAGCAGATCTTCGATTATGTACATCAGGTAAATTTCGAGGATGAAATTTTTGTTAGAGGGGAAGAATTGCGATATCCTCACTTTAGATAGTCTGTATGTTCTACTGTTTCGGTGACTAATGTCTGTTCAGACAGTCAGAATGTCTGAAACTATATGTAAACTAGAGTGAGGAGTCATAAATACACTAAATAATGATAAGAAAAATTAAAAAAAAAATTAAGAAATGAAATACTAGAAAGTTAAATGAGTCGGACCTACGGCGATGGGTGACCTAACGAGAAGCAATTGTAAAGACAGTTGTTGACCCTAGACCCGTGGAGAAACCCAGTGAAATAATTTTTGGGACTCTAGTGAAGAGTTATTGAGTCTTCGATGACAAAAGAATGCCAAGAAAATGCTAAGAAAATTTTATCAATCGGTACAGACAATTTTGGCTCGATAAGCAAAACGAAGAGCATTTTGGTCATTTCACCTTTAGAAATGATTTTTGACCAACTTGTGCATTTAAGTAAGTGAGGATTATAACATATAATGTGAATAGTTATTGATGGAAATTTAATTAAAAATGAGTAGAGAAAAGAAGAAAACATAAATGAAATTAAATTGAATTATTACATAAGCATGAGGTGAGCATGGTGCAATTAAAAAAAAAAATTTTTTTAACCAATCATAGTTAGACAACCACAAATATAAAAAGGCCAAAGAAAATAATTAAAACCAAAAGAAATCCATTCATCTTCTCCTTCACCCATGATGGCCGAACCATACTCTTGAATGGAACCATCATTTTTGTCCACAAAAGCTCCACTTCTTAGCTAATCTCTCCATAAAACCTCTCACTCCCTTTACTAAAAATTATCCCTACACCTTGAGGAAGCTTAAGGCAGCAAAAATTTGGGAAGAAATTGAAGTTTTTGGTTGGCTTGAACTTGAGCTACAAGAGGTTAGTGCTAGTTATCCTATCTCTCTCTCTTTATTTTATGTTAAGAGCATAAATTGAGTTAGAAATTATAAAAAATTGAAATAAAATACATGTGTATAAATGCCATGAAATTTGGCAGCCATGGGAAGAGGTTGAAATTTGTTGATTTGTTTGAATTAACTTGCTTAGGAATGGTTTTTGATAAGTATAGTTGAGTTGGATATTGATTTATGTGTGTTGGATGCAATGATGAATTGTGAGGGTTAGGGTTTGTGACTAAATTGGGGATTTGGTGCTTGGATGTTTAATTGGAGTTTTAATGGTCAATTAATGACCATTATGTCACATTTTTTGTGAGGAGACCTTGGCCAGAAAACCAACTTAGAGCGAACTAAAAATTGCCTAAATTCGGGTAACTAAAATCTGGACCTAGAAAAATGACCATATGAACAGTAAATATTCAAATGGCCATAACTCACTCTAGGAAGGTCAGAATGACCTGATTTTTGAACCATTAGAAAGATTAGACATAGGAGAACATTTCTTAGGTGGAAAATAGAGTCCAGTTTTGACCATAACCTATTCAAATTGCTAACCAAAGTTAGCTCACTAAAACTGCTAGAACCAAAATTACCTAGAAATTCTGGACTTGAACTAATCTGACCAGTTATGGTAATTTGACCATAACTTGAGCTACAAAACTCCAAATGGAGTGATTCAAAAAGGAAAATAAAGTAGAGACATTAAGGAACAACGTTGATAAAGAAAAGGTAGCCAAAATTTCATTGTAGATTAGTCCAATGGAATAATAAAATTAGGAGACAAAATCTGAAATTTTGAAAATACTTCTAGGAAGCTTTGAATTGTAATTGGCAACTAATGCCAACAAATTTAGAACCCAAAATGTGGTAGGTTCATGTGTTTAGAATTTGTATTCCTATTATTTATTAAATAGTCAACATTTGCATGAATAGTAATGTAAATAGTAACCACAATGACATCAAACCCAAAGAACCGAAACCTAAATGACTTACATCTAAATCATGTGGATAGGTAGATGGGATTTGTATTCCCATCACAAATAGAACACATAATACCTTAGTAATATAACCTGAAATACGAAATTTGATTTACATAAATGGATTGCTAATTGTATTAAATGAGGTAAAGTAGTCATTAGGACTTATGTCTCCATTATAAATAGAATAATAATGCCTTGCATAATGAATGGCACATGAGAGGGAACAATGTGAATTATAAACACTTGCTCTCATCATGAGAGAAAAGAAGAATGTTTGAGTACAATGGTACATGAAAACAATTGATGTAAATTGTGATCAATATGGATGATAAAATGATGTATAAATTATGTAGAAATGTGATTTGGAAAAGTTTGCTTTCATCATAACTAGAACTAGAATACTAAAAAATATAAATAGAACTTATAATGAAATGATGAAATATAAGAATACTTAATGGTATTATTATGCCCATGTATTGCCTAGGCACGTATGTCAGATTAGATAGATTGGTATGCCAATAGGGGATTGTTTGAGCAGTACTGCATAAGGCTTTATGCCCGCATTCATGGCTTATATGCCCAATTATTTGTTACCATGGCTTTTTAGCCATATTGATTGCATACGTGATTGACGTTCTATATTTTACGTCCCATGGTATGACGGCCCGAGACACCACGGTGTCCAGTGTCCAGGGACCCGCTTATCCAGTTTAGTCAGCCGGTCATAGGTTACTGGGGTAGTGAAATAAATTAAGAATATTAGAAATTAAATAAACGAGTTAGAAAGACCTGAAATGAACTAGATTAATATTAAAATTATCTATTATGAAATAACTCTAAGAATTTTAATTATTATGAAATGATCTAAGATAAACTAGAAAGTATTGAGAAAGTGATAGAAAAATTAGCAAAGGAATTATAACATAAATAAACATTGCAAATGTGTCATACATAATAATATTAGCATAAATTTAACATTTTTAGATTATTTTTATATTGTATATTATTTTTGCAAATTTATGAACTAAGCACCTCCAGTGAGAAATAAACAAATAAGGATAAAATGTAGTTAATATTAGAAATTTTATACGAGATTAAATTAATTCTTGATTACCCAAATCGTGCTTTGTTTCTATCTTCATTTGTGTATTATTTCCTTGTTATATTATTGCAGCGCGATGGATTGTTTTCCTTGCGCAGGTACTGAAGATAAAGCCCAGTGGACATTAGACTGAGATTTTGGAGTCCGGATCTGCAAAGTGTCCAAGGTTGTCACCTCCTCAGCAATGCATGTAGATAAGGCCCATATAGATCATAATAATGTATTCTATACATTTTAAATATTTCTTATAATGTAATGTAAGTTGTGAAAATGTAATTAATATTTATGTAATGTAAATAAATAAATTAGCTAGTTCATATGTAATTAATTTGTATATCATGTAAACTATGAATTTATGTAATTAGTGTGTAAATCATGTATCTTAATGAAGTTTAAAAATTTTCATATATAAATTAAACATGAATGGATTTGTAGAAAAGAGTATGGAATTGAATTTCATAATGATGTTTGAAATGATGAGATGATTATAGTGAATATGAATTGAAATATTGTTGAGATTTTTAAATAGGTAAATAGCGAGACACGCCAAACGATAATAAATTAAGGGAAATTCTGTCAGTTTCTCCTATGAATTTAATTTATTTTAAAATATAACGAGTTCAAAATTTTTAAAGGGATAAAGTTAAATAAGATAGGGTGCTCCGATACTGAATGTAGCACGCCTTGCTTAGCTACACTGTAGATCGGTTAGGGGGTGTTACATTTATTGGTATCAGAGCACAGTTTAGGCATTCCTAGGCATTGATAGATAGAATAAGATTGTGTGCATAACCTACATTGCATTCATAAGAGTCGAGGTAACACTAATGCAGATCTATTTTCTCTGGTTATTTTAGGTTAAGGTATGGACCCTGAGTCGCAGAAGGCAGTAGAAGAAGAAGTAGAAAATCATCCCTCGGCTGAGAGTGATGTTGGAGATAGGAGAGGTCCTGCTGTGCCAGTGTTAGAGGGACTTACACAATCCTAACAAGTTTTATGGGAGCAGATGACCGAGTACTTTAGACAGATTACTGATGTAGTTCCGCAACCCCAACCACAGTAGAAGTCACCTTTGGGAAAAATTAGAAAGTATGGGGCTGTAGATTTCAAAGGCAGAAAGGAAGATGAATCTATAGCTGTAGAGTATTGGTTAGAAAGACTGGAAGAGTCCTACAGCAGCTCTATTGTACCCTAGAACAGAGTTTGGAGTGTGCAGTTTCACTGCTACAAGAAGATGCATATCGTTAGTGGGATACTGTAATCAAGGTAATGCCGCCAAGCAAGGTGACTTGGGAATTCTTTATGATGGAGTTCAGAAAGAAATATATTAGCTGTGTCCAAGAAGAAGAACAAAATAGAATGGATGGTCAATAGAGAAAAGATTTTGGCCAGTCTAGTAACAAGAGACCTGGAGAACCATTAAGTCAAACACTTGATCAAAGTAAAAGACATAGGCCCAGACCCATATCCAGAAGAGATCAACCAAAGACACCAATAATGAACACACCGGGGCTAGCAATGAGAAGTTCTACCCTAAGAAAATATGGCCATTGCAAAAAGTGGCATAGAGGTAAATGTAGGGTGTTGACTGGAGCCTATTATAAATGTGAGGCCATAGACCATTTTCTGAAGGATTGCCCTCAGAGGAGGCTATATGCTATGGAGGCTCGAGAGGAGTTATGTCCAGATAATGAAAAGGCAACACAGGGAAGTGAAGAAGCAAAGAGGTAGCAGGCTTCGATTACATACATAAGGTAAATTTCGAGGATGAAATTTCTGTTAGAGGGGAAGAATTGTGACTTCCTCACTTTAGATAGTCCGTAAGTTCTACTGTTCTGGTAACTAATGTCTGTCCGGACAGCAAGAATATCTGGAACTATATGTAAACTATAGTGGGGAGTCATAAATACACTAAATAATGACAAAAAAATTAAGAAAAAAAAAATAAGAAATGAAATACTAGAAAGTTAAATAAGCCAGACCTACGGCGATGGGTGACCTAACGAGAAGCGACTGTAAAGATAGTTGCCGATCCTAGACCCATGGGGAAACCCTGTGAAATAATTTTTGGGACTCCAGTGAAGAGTTATTGAGTCTTCGATGATAAAAGAATGTCAAGAAAATGCTAAGAAAATTTTATTAATTGGTACAAACAATTTTAGCTCGATAAGCAAAACAAAGGACATTTTGTTCTTTTCACCTTCAGAGATGATTTTTGACCAACTTGTACATTCAAGTAAATGAGGATTATAACATAAAATGTGAATGGTTATTGATGGAAATTTAATTAAAAATGAGTAGAGAAAAGAAGAAAACATAAATGAAATTAAATTGAATTATTACATAAGCATGAGGTGAGCATGATGCAATTAAATTTTTTTTTTTTTTAAACAATCATAGTTAGACAACCACAAATATAAAAGGCCAAAGAAAATAATTAAAACTAAAAGAAATCCATTCATCTTCTTCTTCAGCCATGATGGCCGAACCATACTCTTGAAAGGAACCACCATTTTTGTCCACAAAAGCTCCACTTCTTAGCTAATCTCTCCCTAAAACCTCTTACTCCCTTCACTAAAAATTATCCCTACACCTTGAGGAAGCTTAAGGCAGTAAAACTTTGGGAACAAATTGAAGTTTTGGTTGGCTTGAACATGAGCTACAAGAGGTTAGTGCTAGTTATCCCTTCTCTCTCTCTTTATTTTATTTTAAGAGCATAAATTGAGTTAGAAATTACAAGAAATCGAAATAAAATACATTTGTATAAATACCATGAAATTTGGCAGCCATGGAAGGAGGTTGAAATTTGTTGATTTGTTTGAATTAAATTGCTTAGGAATGGTTTTTGATGAGTATAGTTGAGTTGGATGTTGATTTATGTGTGTTGGATGCAGTGATAGATTGTGAGGATTAGGGTTTGTGACTAAATTGGGGATTTGGTGCTTGGATGTTTAATTGGAGTTCTAATGGTCAATTAATGACCATTTAGTATGGTTTGACTTAGATTTGGAGTGCATTGTGGCATTGAGTTGTGAAATGGTTAGGCTACCTTATGTGCCAGAAATTCTAAACTTGAGTCCAGTGAGTTTGGGCAGCCATAACTTGACTTGTGTAGCTTCAATTGGTGTAAGGCTAATTGGAGGTGAAACTAGGGACATAATGTCACATTTTTTATGAAGAGACCCTGCCTAGAAAACTAACTTAGGGTGACCTAAAAATTGCCTAAATCTGGGTAACCAAAATATGGAACTGGAAAAATGACTATATGAACAGTAAATATTCAAATCACCATAACTCACTCTAGGAAGGTCAGAATGACCTGATTTTTCAACCATTGGAAAGATTAGACATAGGAGAATATTTCCTAGGAAGAAAGTAGAGCTCAATTCTGATCATAACCTATTCAAATTGCTAACCAAAGTTAGCTCACCAAAACTGCCAGAACCAAAATTGCCCAGAAATTCTGGACTTGAACCAATCCGACCAGTTATGGTAATTTGATCATAAATTGAGCTACAAAACTCCAAATGGAGTGATTCAAAAAGGGAAATAAGGTAGAGACATTAAGGGACAACTTTGATGAAGAAAAGTTAGCCAAAATTTTACTGTAGATTAGTCCAATGGAACAGTAAACTTAAGAGACAAAATCTAAAATTTTGAAAACACTTCTAGGAAGCTTTGAATTGTAATTGGCAACTAATGCCAACAAATTGAAAACCCAAAATGTGGTAGGATCATGTGTTTAGAATTTGTATTCCTATTTTTTATGAAATATTCAATATTTGCATTAATAGTAATGTGAATAATAACTACAATGACATCAAACCCAAAGAACTAAAATCTAAATGACTTACATCTAAATCATGTGGATAGGTAGATGGGATTTGTATTCCCATCACAAATAGAGCACATAATACCTTAGTAATATAACTTGAAATATGAAATGTGATTTACATAAATGGATTGCTAATTGTATTGAATGAGGTAAAGTAGTCATTAGGACTTATGTCTCCATTATAAATAGAATAATAATACCCTGCATAATAAATGGCACATGAGAGGGAACAATGTGAATTATAAACACTTGTTCTCATCATGAGAGAAAAGAAGAATGTTTGAGTACAATGGTACATGAAAATAATTGATGTAAATTGTGATCAATATGGATGATAAAATGAATGTATAAATTATGTAGAAATGTGATTTGGAAAATTTTGCTTTCATCATAACTATAACTAAAATACTATAAAATATAAATAGAACTTATAATGAAATAATGAAATATAAGAATACTTAGTGGTACTATTATGCCTATGTATTGCCTAGATATGTATATCAGATTAGATAGATTAGCATGCCAATAGGGGATTATTTGAGCAGTACTGCGTAAGGTTTATGTCTGTATTTATGGCTTTATACCCGCATTCATGGCTTATATGTCCGATTATTTATTACCATGACTTTTTAGCCATATTGATTGCATACGTGGTTGACGTTCCGTATTTCACATCCCATGGTAGGACAGCCTGAGACACCACAATGTCCAATGCCCAAGGACCCGCTTATCTAGTTCAGTCAGCCGGTCATAGGTTAATTGGGCAGTAAAATAAATTAAGAATATTAGAAATTAAATAAATGAGTTAGAAAGACCTGAAATAAATTAGATTAACTCTAAGAAATTATTTATTAGAAAGACCTGAAATGAACTAGATTAATATTAAAATTTATCTATTATGAAATAACTCTAAGAATTTTAATTATTATGAAATGATTTAAGACAACCTAGAAAGTATTGAGGAAGTGATAAAAAGATTAGCAAAGGAATTACAACATAAATAAACATTACAAATGTGTCGTACATAATAATATAAGCATAAATTTAATATTTTTATATTGTATATTATTATTGTAAATTTATGAACTAAGCGCCTCCAATGAGAAATAAACAAATTAGGATAAAAGATAGTTAATTTTAGAAATTTTATACGGGATTAAATTAATTCTTGATTACCCAAATCATGCTTTATTTCTATCTTTATTTGTATATTATTTCCTTGTTATATTATTGCATCACTAAGTAGAAATGTTTAGCGCGATGGATTATTTTCTCGCGCAGGTACTGAAGATAAAACCCAGTGGACATTAGACTGGGATTTTGGAGTCCGAATTTAGAAAGAGTCCAAGGTTGTCATCTCCTCAGCAATGCATGTCGATAAGGTCCATATAGATCATAATAATGTATTCTGTACATTTTAAATATTTCTTATAATGTAATATATGTTGTGAAAATGTAATTAATATTTATGCAATGTAAATAAATAAATTAGCTAGTTCATATGTAATTAATTTGTATATTATGTAAACTATGAATTTATATAATTAGTGTGTAAATCATGTATTTTAATGAAGTTTGAAAATTTTTGATATATAAATTAAATATGAATGGATTTGTACAAATGAGTATGAAATTAAATTTCATAATGATGTTTGAAATGATGAGATGATTATGGTGAATATGAATTGAAATATTGTTGAGATTTTTAAAGAGGTAAATAGCAAGACACGGCAAACGGTAATAAATTAGGGGAAACTCCGTTAGTTTCTCCTATGAATTTAATTTATTTTAAAATATAACGAGTTTAAAATTTTTAAAGAGATAAAAATAAGATAAGATAGGATGCTCCAACACCAAATGTGGTACGCCTTGCTCAGCTACACTGTAGACCAGGTAGGGGGTGTTACAGTTCTTTTGTGACGAACTCATTCTAAATAATGTATTTGCGAGGACTTTTCATTGATTGTAAATGTTTTCATTGTCATTGGTAATAAACTAAAAGCAATGAGGAGAGTCTAGGAAGTGATTATAAGCGATAAACAATAGATCGTAGCTAATGAAAAAATGTTCAGTTGTTGTAAATAATAATGTTTTGTTTCTTAAAAAATAAAATTTGTCGCCAGCAAGTACACAAGTAAGGAAATTTTTTTTAAAATGAGATAAATGTAAGAACCCCTAAACTCTAATGACCGAAACCAATAATTGGTGGATGTCTTAAACAGGTCTTGGAAACCTTAATGGGGAACCGGAAGGAGTTAGGGCTAGAAAATCTCTTTGGTGATTATGAATGGTAACATTTTTTTTTTATGATGCTTCAAGTTTATAGTCAGTGCATGATGTGTCTTGATGAGTATTATATGACAAAAGAGAGGAAAATTGAAGTTTGTTGTGAATAAGGTTTTCGGCAGCTGAAGTAGTGACCTTTGATAGTCGAAAGTCTTCTTATGCCATGGGTGTAAATGGCTTAGTGCTTGAAAATTTTAAAAGAAAACTTTGAAATTTTAAAGCTTCCCCTTCCTTGCTTACTATTGTTTCAAGCAAGGGACAAAACAACAATGATTATTTTTTTTAAATTTTTAACAACTATTAATTCCATTTCTCTTTAGTTGTTTCTTAAATTTTGAAAGAAGGGTTTTGGAATTTATAAGAGTTTCAACAAAAAGGGTGAAGAAGATTTACAACTCCTTTTTCTGTTTTAATTTTCAAAGTGAGTTCAAGATCATTTTTTATGTTTTATAATATATAATCAAAATTGTTGGAAGAATGGATTTATACCTTCACATTTAAACGATCTTTTTACTCTTTCAAAAGAAAAATGAAAAATCTTTTCTTTTTGCTAGGGTTTTGTGAATTTTTAATTGAATGCAACCTTTCTTGGGTCCTTGGAGTTATTGAACCATGCATTGTATTATTGGTTATATAGATAAGGTTTTGGAAATAAGAAATGTGAGTTAGGTTCATCATTTTATGAATTGAGGAAATATTTGCATGTTATAGATTTTATCTCTATTGGTTTGTTTAGGAACCTTGAATGCATGTTGTAATTCTAAGTTATTTTGAGTTAATTAACATGATGGATATGTGTTTACATGGTTGGATTATGTTTTGGAACTTTAGAGGTCGATTTTGGGTTGGATGGAGTTCGATGGGCTCTACAATCATGAATCTAGAATTTTGGGAATTTCTAGGTTTGGCAGCCAAAGCTATTACTACCTTTCGAAGATTTGTGAACTCTAGACAGCAGCTAAAGTTGCTTTTGCTAGCCATTTTCTTCTTTTGTTTTCAAGGCTCCAAAACCTATTTCTTGTACTTGAATGACCTAGAATTGATGATATGGTATATAAATATAGTTATAGAGATTTGGATAACTCATTAGGGTCTATCTTTTATAGGATCAGACTTGAGGGACCTAGAGATGCAGCTAGTAAGAAAGCTATGGTACATGTTTGGTGAGTGATAGGCTTCAAGAGGTAAGTAAAACTAATCCTATTGAATTATAATGAATTGAAATATCCATAATTGCACAGTATGCTCATTCTCATGCATCATTTCAAGTTATATTAAGTGTATGTATCTAAACATAAATATACTGCATGAATGCATAAATTGTTATTGATGCTTAATAAATATTGGATGACCCATTGATTTCCTCTATGATATATATGAATATGACATAATCATGAATGATATGAGATTGGCAAGTCCAGGTAAGCCTAGTAAGCCGCTGGCATACTATTTATGTTAAAGGAAGTTCTCAGGAGCATCTTTATGGGCTTGGCATATTGTATATGTTATGTGATAAGAGGAAGTTCTGAGAAGCATCTTTATGAACCGGGCACTTAATTTTGGGAAATCACTAGAGACAAGTCTACCTTATGTGAATTGTTTGTGGTAAAGAAGAAAATGTGCAAGTTTATAATCATGGGGATGATACTTATGTTAGTATTGAATTTGAGTCTGCATTGAGGACTGAAGACACTGTCTTTAAGGATTTTGTTAAACATGCAAGCCATAATGCCAATGGTAGTACCCAAGTGACAAATCAAGGTGGAAAACATGGAATCCAAGCATCTAAGTAGGCCCAAAAGACTACATCAAAGGATACTTTAGGGCAATTGAAGGAAATCATTTAACCATGCTCACTCATCCTTAAGAAGTTGTATTAAGAGATCTTTTGGAGTTTTGAAGCAAAGATGGAAAATCCTTAATGAAATGCCACAACATTGAGACAAAAATAAAAATCAAAGTAGCAACATTTGCGCTTCACAATTATAGTCGAATCAACTCACTAAGTGATCCGGTTTTTCAAGTACTTGAGCACTATCCTGATTTTATCCCTTATAAGGAGCTATTTGATATGCACAATACTTCCATAAATTATGAAAATATTAGAAGATCTGTTGAAATAAAGAATATTTGTAATCATATTGTTGTTCTTTATGGTGTGCTAGAATACACAACTAGTTTAATTTAGTCTGAGAATAGCTTGTATTTTTCTATCATTGATTAATTGGGAGGATGCTAATTTATGCTAGTTTGTGATTTATGCCAATAACTTTGCATACTTATTGCCTCTTAAATTTAAAATTAAGTTCTTATAGTTTTATATTCAGCTTAGTTAATATTATCATAAATATAAGTTTAATTATAAGAGTATATACTCTTATCCTCAATTATAAAAATTATTAAAAAAAATATGGTGCTTATGTTCTTTTTTGTCATTTTACGTTAACAGCTAATTCAACAACCATATTTACGGAATACTTCTATTTTAAAAAGCTACATCAATAGCTAAACATTAATAGCTAATAACTAGTAAAACAACTGATGGATACTAGAATAATTAACAGTTACTAATGTCGACACCATATTTTGGCCGATCCCCAAAATCAATAAAACTTTGAAACCGATCCCCGGTACTAAGTCTCCTTCGGACAGCTAATCACATTTCCGATCCCTCTTTGATAGGCTGTCACAATTCCGATCTCTCCCCGCAAAGAATTAAATCAAATTGTTAAGTTCTCGCATCAGTCAAAGCTTTACCAGTCTATCGCTCACCGATCTCTCAAACCCATTGTCGAAACTCAGGACCCATCAAGTATATTCCGGATAAATGAACTGGCACTAGATCTTTTCCTACCAGTTTTATTGCCGATCTTCCTTTCGAAAGTTTAAGAGTTAAGGTTTTGGTTCGGTTTAATAAGGATTCCAATCTTAAGTGTTCAAGTTAAATTTTCAATTTTAATCAAGTCCCATTCAGCATTTCTTCCCCACCGATCTCATGCTTATTGTGCTTTCCGATCTCTTATACTTAGATTAATAATTGCATTTAGTTCTTCTTTCGCTATGCTCATACAAATCAAATACTTAGGCAATTCAGAGATTTTCCAATCACATCCATTCATTGAACAAAAGAGACAGCCCATTTCATTTCATTTTTTGTACAAGCTATTCAGCTGGAGGGTCACCCCCAGCCTGATTTACATTTTGCTCACTTTCTCTCTCACCCTTGGCTTCCTCCTCACTGTCCTCACCGTCGCCCTCAGGAGCCAGGTCGGCCATCCAAGAGAAGTCCTCCCCTGGGTAACGCTTCTGGAGTTCGACCAAGAGGTCCTTGTGAGCATTCACATAGGCCCCGGCTATTCCCGTCACCATCTCTTCATCTTTCTCCTTAAGCTCCCTGTCTTTCTCTTTAAGCTCTTCGATGAGTTGGGCGACCTGAGCAGCTTCGTTGGCCTGTAGCGCCTGGACTTCTCCGAGAACCCGATTCCTTTCAGCCAGAACAAGATTTAGTTCGGCCACCCTGTCCTCATAAAACTTCGCCCGCCCCTCAACTTGAGATATATAATCTTGAGCGGATGAGAGTTGGGATCGGAGGGAAGCCATTTCCTGATTTTTCTTCAGTATCTCCTTACCTGGATCTTGAACCTTTTCCCAAACCATGGTCTGATTCACCAGGCACTCCACGTTCAGGCTCATGGATTGAGTCAAGATATCATCAAGGCTGTTCGAGGATAGCCTGTCCCGATCCTCCCGAAGGAAGATGGAAGACCCCAAGACTTGGGCAAAATCGGGGTTCTCCCGAACGATCCGGTTATTCTTGAGGACTCGATTAGCTTTTGAGCGCCACGAGAAGAGGTCCTCCCGAGAAGATTGAGAAGGACCCCTTTACGTGCTTGGAACAAGCTGGAAGAGCCGAGGCTGCTCTTCCAATCTAGGAGGAGATCGGACAGCCAATGGTCGGCAGATCCGAAGGTTGAGGCGGTCCCCTTGTACTTCCCAGCATTCATGACCAAGTGTTGAAGCATTTCAACGCTTCATCTCCTTTATTTTCCGGAGATCTCTTTGTCCTTCTTTCGCTTCCTAGAACCCTCACCCCCGCCATACCGCACAAAGAAAAGGTCAGTGAGATCGCTAAGGTCCTGAGAGCTGAGATATAGAAAATACCAATGCCGAGGTCAGAGAGCGGAAGTTCGCGGTCTTGGCCGGTGAGCAGTTGAATGGTCCAATGGTGCAACTCGGCAGTCACCGCATCCAAACAAGAATACTTTTGAGTGGCGGCCAGACTCTTCAGATCCATCACTATTAAGCTTTCCTCTTGGTTCAGGGTAATATGCTTCGGAAGCAAAGGCCCCTGGTACCACCAGCTGCGGGGGAAGTCCTCAAAGCAGCTCGGATCTTTGCTCCTCAGAATGAAGAAACGGTTCTTCCAATTCTTAAGGGATGAGGGCAGATCGGAAAAGAGCCCGCAATGAGGCTTCGCCTGAAAGAACCAGTGTTCGTCATCCTTTCGGCGAGTTAGTCTGTGCAGTTCGGCGAACACCTTAGCCGTAGGTCTGATTCCCTTAGCTCGGCATAGACCTCGGAAGGCTACCAAGATCCGCCACGAGTTAGGGTGAATTTGAGCAATGCACGCTCGGTGAAGTTTTAGGACCTCCTTATAGAAGTCATCTAGAGGGAACCGAAGACCGGCCTTTAACTGTTCCTCGTACACCATAACCATGTCATTCTCTTCAAAGGAGTGATCGACACGAAGATCGCCGTGGCACTTGATTAGCTCGTACGAATCAGGCCGAATGTTGTATTCTTGGCTAAACGATTGCAGATCGGATACTCGAAGAACCGACGGTAGCTCATCTATAGGGAGAGTCTCCCTCCCTGAAACAGGTGCACGCCTTGATGGTATGACCCGCCCCCGACCTGGAACGGAAGCCCTAGGAGGTTCAGGTTGCGTGCTTGGCCCGACTACCTCTTCTTCATCGGACGACCATGAGAACTGAATGGAAGGAGGGCTCGCCGCTCTCAGACCTTCGACACCGCTCATTTTCAAAGGAAATAAAGAACTTAAATTAAAAAGAAGATCAAAGCCCTTACCAGAGTCTGATCGGCGTCGGAAGAACTTGAGAAAACGAGAGAACTTCGAAGTTGTGAGCAGGGGATTGAAAATGGAATAAGAGAACAACTGGCTAACCCTCCCACCCCTATTTATACTAGTCCGAGCATTTAATGCTCGCGAGGCTCTAGGCAACGCATCGATTGGTGGGACTCGACAGCTGTTCTGACACTTCTCTCAAATATTCGAATGTTCCGAGATCGATTAATTGGAGATCGGCATAATAAGTTAAATATTTTGAATAAAGGATCAGTTAAGTGTCATTCAGGTAAAGAACCAGATCGGATAATCACATTAGAGATCGAAAAATAATCAATGCAAAAATAATAAGATGATAATCGACAAAATAAAGTCTTTATTTTCAAAAGATCGGATTACATCATTTGGGCGATCTCTAGGGATCGTATTACACTAAAATTGGATTACATCATTTCTGTGATCTCTAGAGATCGGATTGCATTGAAAATAAAATACATCATTTGGGCGATCTCTAGGGATCGGAATGTCACATTGTGACTGATCCAAAGGGGTGTCACCGACCAGAACCGAGGCGCTGTCGGAACACCCAATGTGGAGGAAAGTCCGGTTTAACACTCAATGTGATGAGAAGCCGAATGAACTCAGTTGAGTGACTCGAGATCGGTACAACCGAGGTCCGCAATACAGATCGGTCAAATCCAGTTCTCTCACCATCGTCAGTTAGGGTTATGCGATCACCGGGATCGTAAATTTTCAGCCGGTGGTTAAAGAAGCTCATCGGAAAGGGATCAAAAACCACCATCATGGCCGGAACTTCCACCGGAGCAGCTAGAACAGGAAAAGTAAGAAGGAAGAGAGGAAAATCAGATGAAGGAAATGTCTCTGTCGACAGGGGTATATATAGGGGAAAATGAGCATTTATTACTGAGCAGAAAACGAAGCGAACGCCTCGAGAATCAAGGGGAAATTAATGCTTTGACGAGACCGGACCAGAGAAAAGGAGAGATCGGAATAATAGATCGGAAGACGGGAGATTAACATGAGAGATCGGAATAGGAGCGTGTCAAGAAGAGGGATCGGAAGACAAAAGGAATAAGACAAATCCCAAATAACCGTTGTCAGAATCAGAGCCGAGGTAGTTAAAGCGTTGCAGGCGAGATCTCCACCGCACGCCTAAGAATCGCCCGCAATCTTGTGAGCGCTGTGGTATGTCATGACAGTCCTGTATATCCCAATCCCCACCGTTGATCTCACTTGTAAGGACAAATCCGGAACCCTTGGATCAAGAGAGAAGATGACAATACCAGCGCCTTTCGCTCTTAGCCCTCAGATCGTTCCGGACAAGAAGATTTGGGACCGTTAGATCAAAAGAAGAAAAGGACAAATATTCTGAAGAGAGATCTCAGCCATTCATTTTGATTCTCTTTAATTCCTGGACATCCGATCATGTCCTTCGAAATCTTGACCCTCCATCTCCCTCAAAATAAATCCTGACCCTTCATGGGGAGCCCCGATTCCTATAAATACCAGCATGAAAAACTGTTCAAGGGGACGGACAAAAAAGGAGAGGCTGTTATTATAGCGGAAGAACTCTAAAAACTTCATTTAGTTTGTTATTCCGCTACTTTGAAGTGTTGATTGGAAAAACTTTTGAAACTAGTTTTCTGAAGTGTTTCTTGAAAAGGATTCTGGATACTGGAACTCCACATTTCCAGTTTGTTCATTATCTGGTCACACCCTCACTTTCAGCCCTTTATCATCTCTGTTTTCATTCCCACTGTCTAAGCTAAACTTCATTGCACTCGGCTTTTATCTTAATCTGATTATATTTTAGCTGAGCTCCCTTCACTTCCCGACGAACATCAGCTCTCAGGCTAATCAGTCCACTGTCTTATCTCTATTTGCCACCCCGTAGTTATTTGATGAGATTTGGCTCCTCACGGTAAGAGCTCATATTCTTTGTTTACTAAGTGTTTACATTTATTTTTCGCACTTTCTTTGTTTCTTCTTACGTATGTGATTTTCTCCAAGTTCATTTTGTGCAAAAGGACCCAAAGAATGTTACTCTCGAGTTATCTCTTTAGTGATTAGTCAGTCATTTTATTAATCTTCGTCATGCAAGTTTTTACGGTTCCTAGTAGCGTGTAAATGGTCGGGCAAGGCGTAGGTAATCGCAACTTAGGGTCTCTTTTAAAGAGAGAACTGAATAACGCATCAGGAAGATAGCCAAACTATTAGGCTGACGTGAACAGCGATTCGACAAAGAGGTCATAAAGTGGAATAAAACCAAAATAAGCAAAACAGAATGGATCGGTCATTAATAGATATTGGTAAAATGAATACATGGAAGGTCGGTAAATCAAGCTTAGTTATCCCCATCTAGCCAAAAGGTATCGAGAAGCCTTATCCCCAGCATCTTTGAATGCCAGAATCCTTAGCTTTAGGCTCTTATGTCATATAGCCAAAATTAAAATCCGGGAGATCGGAAAAGTCCCTTTCAGGCTCCTGTTAATCTAAAAGAGATCGGAGGAGAGTTCTTATCCGATCTCCCCTCAAAATTTTAATAAATGTGAAAAAGAGATCGGAGGAGAGTTCTTATCCGATCTCAACTCAAAAATTTTGATAAATGTCTAGAGGAGATCGGAGGAGAGTTCTTATCCGATCTCCCCTCAAAATTTTAATAAACGTTAAAAAGAGATCGGAGGAGAGTTCTTATCCGGTCTCAACTCAAAAGTTTTAATAAACGTCTAGAGGAGATCGGAGGAGGGTTCTTATCCGATCTCCCTCCAAAATTTCAATAAATAACTTAAAAGAGATTGGAGGAGAGTTCTTATCCGATTCTCACACCAAATCTTAACCCGTACGCAAAATAATCTCAGAACTAAAAAATTCGTAACGTCAATTCACTAAGGTGGTCTCATTTACTTGTGTATCTGAGTGATCCGAATTTAGTGAAAGATCAAAATTTCCTTTTGAAAAAAGGATTAACATTTCCATCCGAGCCCTCTTAACTAATTTATAAAGAACGCAAAATTAAATCTACTTACCCTTATTAAGGGACGAGGTGGGGTGCCTAGCACCTTCCCCACCCGTTTACGGACCCCGAACCTAGAATCTCTGTTTTAAAGTGGTTTCATTTTTAATTTATTTTCCCAAATGGTTTTCTTTAGTTTCCCTCAAAACTAAGGTGGCGACTCCTCATTTTTCCCACTTCGGTGAGTGATCGTCCAGGCGACCGCAAAATCCCTTGCGACAGCTTGGCGACTCCACTGGGGACGTAATTTTAACCCCGGTCTAGTGGTCCAAAAGTAGATTTAATTTTGTTAGATCAAATTATAGTTAGATGGGCTCATTCGGCGATGTTTTATACATTAATTATTATTGCTGCTAACTATTTTGTTTTGCCTGTTCTATTTCCTACAGTGCTCTTCATTTCAAAAAAGGGGAAAAAGGGAAAAATAAAATCCCCCTGAATTGGGAAGAGGTAAAGGTGTCCCTTCACACACTGAACACTCACACGATGTCCTCACACACTATGGTCCTAACCCGGGCTTTCTTACCCTTTTAGGAAAGTAGGAGGGGGTCATGTAGCGGTACCCGTGGGTTTTACCCCGTTAGTATCCGTGAAGGCTTCTGCTCAAATTGAAACTCGTTCACCGTGATACAGTGGAATTTTCCCGATAATATCATGGGGGTAGAATGGGGCTCTCTTTGTTCTGAGGGGCAATTTGGGAACCTGTGGCTTTTAGAAAATTAGATCCTGAGCTAAACTATCACAATAGTTGAAAGCCGTAGTAAACTACCTTATGAGATAGAACTATCCAGATAGGTAGCGCTCACCCGGTATTAGGAGTCTCCCTATTACAGGACAAAAGGGGCATACTTACTCTTACCCTATTCTGCTTTAATTTCCTTTTGTTCATTTTTTGAGGGTAATCTTGAATCCTACTAGAACACCTACACATTTTCCTACTTTGATAAATGTGTACGTGTCACCCTGTCAACAGTATGATTCAAAATTACCCCAATTTGTCTTACTAACGAATTTTCCCGCAGGCATTACCAAACCAAGATTCTGTAAAAGGATAGGCATCATTTTTATCATGGCATCCTCGAGTCAGTCGGCAGAAGAGGCTCAGCATGCTAAACTTTGGTCCAAATCAGCTCATAGGTCGGTACCCTCGCAAAATGATGTTTTCGAGGCACATGCTAGCTCAATACCTTCACTAGATCTGGATAAAATAAAGGTCAGAATGAACAACCTCGAGGGTCTGTCTAATGGATGGAGGTCACTTCCCGATCAGGTCAAGGTACGATTTGAAGAGAAGTACGGGAGGATTGCAACCTTAATGCGAGTCAAGGTCCAAATCCCGGCATTAAAAGCCATGTTGTCGGTTTGGAACCCTAAGTACGGGGTATTCTCTTTCAATGATATTGATACAGTTCCCACTATGGAAGAATATCAGGCATTGCTAGGGATTCCTTACTCATTGCAGAACCGGATCTACCTACACCTCGAACATAGGCAGACCTGGAAAAGACTGGCACATATGTTAGGTGCTCCCCCAGAAGAATTGAAGTCAAAAGAAACCGCCAAAGGAAACACGCATGGTTGGTATTGGACATATCTCCGGAAATGGTTAGATCAATGCCTCCGAGAGAAACAGTGGGATCAAGCTTCGGTAGCACTCGCCTTGGGGATCTATGGTTTGATTTTGTTCCCAGGACCATTGGGAATCATAACTTGCAACGCAGTGGAAGTATTCTGGACAGTAGAAAGGCAGCAGATCAATCCAATACCGGCGATCCTTGCGGAGACTTTATTAACCCTTACCTACTGCAGACAACAGGGCAAAGGGTCCCTTAAGTGTTGTTCTCAACTGTTATACCTCTGGATTATCAGTCACATGTGTCCCGTGGAGACGAAGGGGTTGACTTGGTACCTTGACCAGCCTCCCATCGAGAGAATGACCCGGTTAGTAATCAGTCTGAAGAATGAACAGTAGTGGTGGGAACGGATTTTGAGTTTCAATGGCCATAATTACTGCTGGAGTAAGCTGTGGACATCAGGCCAACCCGTTCTGATCGGTACAGGGGGTAATCAGGCGGTGTCCCTAATTGGAATAACCGGGTATACAAGTTACACTCCGGCATTGGTAATGAGGCAGTTTGGCTCAACACAATCCGTGATCAACATCAAAGAATACCACCAAGGTCGCTTCTACCATGAGCTCAAGGAAGAGGAAGGGTTGAAAATGGCTCGCAAGTCTTGGGAAAACATCACTCTGATGGAGAGATCACCCAAAGGCCCAAGTGCCTCGGGTGATTATCTTAAATGGAGAGCTGGCAGGGACCGAGAACACTCTACTGTAGAATCCAAGGACAGTGACCCTCGCCAAAGCGTCCTATTAGGAGAAGCTGATGATTGCCGGGATGACTCGCTACAGAAGGCAAATACCGAGAACTCACAACTGCAAGAACGAATGAAACAGTTGGAGGACCAACAGCAAAAGCTTAAAAGAAGAGTGAGAAGACTCAAGGACGAGGCAAGAGCCGAAAGGATGGGGTTCGAAAAGCAAGAGGTACAGTGGGAAAAGGAAAAAGACTCTCTTCAAGCTGAGGTCAAAAAGATGAAAGGGCAGAATAGTAAGCTTCAGGAAAGGATGAAATACCAAGAGGTACTCGTTGAAGAATATAAGCAAGAAAACAAAAAGAAGAAGCTCGAAATAAAAGAACAGGCACTACTCATCAACGATATCTTGAAAGAGTGTGCTAAGGAAAGGAAAGAGAAAGAAAAACAAGCTGCCCTCTATCAAGAACTGAAAGAGAATGTTGACCAGCTGAAGAGAATAATAGCACAGGGAAAACAAGAACTATTACCTGAATCCGAGTATGCCCTGAAAGCATTCGATCCTGCCAAGCAAGAAGAAAGGTTATATGAGTATCTCAGAAAATGTCATCTCATTATAAAGAACCTCCCAGAGCCTAGGCCGATGTAAAGAATATGGTGTACAAATTATTCAGTTAATGAAATGATTTTTGGACCATTGTTTAGTAAATTTGTGAATGAATAATATGACTCCCGTAGGAACTCCCTCGCTAGGGTTATGTGAAAAATTGAATGCGCTATATGGACAGGTATCATAAATGCGCATTCAATCCCGTCATTCACGGTCAGACCATCGAACGATGCCATGATAAAGTGGGTGCGATTATCCTTTTACAGACGACAACCCGGCTCTCGAACGCCACTGTATCCTTCGTCCAGATCAGGACTTTTAGTCTCTTTGAAAAATTCGAAGTTTATTTAAAATTTCCCTTTTTCTCTACTCCCTCACAGGAAATCAATATTGCTTCAAACAAAGCAAGTCTGACCAAGCACACGGTTCAGCCCAAGCGAGTGTACTTAACAAGATCTCGGACAAAGAAGATAATGGAAGATCAGGAACAAGTACAGAACCTACAGGGACAAGTTTCCGAATTGAAAGACCAGGTCTCAGAACTTATGAGACTAATGAGAGAAATGTCCCAGAATAAACCGACAGCAGAGTCTAGCCTGCCATTACCTCCTCCACCACCTCCAACAAATGATCCTCACCAAGCTTCAACTTCTTTTACCTTTCAGTCTCCCATCCGGACGACAATCACTGTCAATCCGGTTACTACAAATAATGACCTACCTTACTCTCATTACCCAACCGTTCAAAACACCGACCCATACCCTTCAAATGTGATCCCTCCCATTCACTTCACCCCTCATCTCCCAACTGGGGGAGTATTCCACGCAGTAGGGGGAGAAAATAAGTCAAAAGAAAATGAGAAACTGTCTACTCTAGAGGAAAGATTGAGAGCAATTGAAGGGCTGAATATGTATGGCTTTGTGGATGTGGCATCACTAAGACTGGTGCCAGATGTGGTGGTGCCACCCAAATTCAAGGTTCCGGATTTTGACAAGTACACCGGGAGCTCAGATCCCCGCATCCACCTGGCAACCTATATTGCCAAAATGTCTGCCCTAACAGAAGAAGACAGACTTCTCATTCACTTCTTTCACAAGAGCCTCTCCGGAGCGGTTCTAAGATGGTGCATACAATTGGACAGGAGCAAGCTGCACTCCTGGAAGGATTTAGCTAATACCTTCTTGAAGCAATACAAATTCAATTGTGATGCGGCACCCACAAGGAGAGACCTCCAGAACTTGGCACAGAAAGACCGGGAAGGTTTCAAGCAGTATGCCCAGAGATGGAGGGAAAAGGCGGCGGAAGTATATCCCCCGATGATTGACAATGAGCTATGCTCTTTGTTCATCGAGACTTTAAAGGCTCCCTACTTCAACTTGATGATTGGAAACACTTCCAACAGCTTCTCTAACATCATCCAGGCGGGTGAGAGAATTGAGGCCAACTTAAGAATGGGACGACTGCAGGAGTCAGCAGAGAACCCTGTAAAGAAGACTGCCAGCTTTGGCAAGAAAAAGGAGGGTGAGGTACATTCTGTCACCCGTCAAAACAATTATTCCCCATTCCCCCAAAACAACTACCGGCCGTATCCTTCCTCTCCTGGCCAAACCATCGCAAATATCCCACCTCCCTTCCCAAATTATCTACACCCGCGCCCACAATATCCACCACCTACAAATTACCAACCAAGACCGCTTCCTCCTCCTGCTCAACCAAGACCACCACAAAATAATCCAAGGCCCCCAAGAAACCCTGATCCACCTCTTCCTCTCCCACTCAGTGAAATATACCGATACCTTGTCGGTATAAACCAAATTGTATCAGTCCCCTTAGACCCAATCCAGCCACCATACCCCAGATGGTATGATGCCACGGCCCGTTGTGAGTACCATGGAGGGGCACAAGGGCATTCAACTGATAACTGCGGGGCACTCAGAGGGAGAGTGCACGCTTTAATCCGAAATGGGTGGTTGAAGATCGAGGGAAATGGTTCCCTCCCCAACGTTACCTCAAACCCACTGCCTAACCATAATACGGGCAGTGGTGTAAATATGATAGAGTCTGAGGAAGAAGGATCAACACTGGAAGTGGACAAGCTGGTTCCTTACTTTAAGGAGATTTTTGCTGTAGCAATGAGGGAAGGCTACCTTTGCCCTCAGGAAGCGGGATTCGAAGAGAGTACGGGGTGTCCTTACCATGGAGGGGCAGCTGACCATGAGCTGCGAGATTGTGAGGGGTTCAGGCAAGAAGTCCGGAACTTATTGTCTCTCAAGGTTCTGAGGTGCCAGACAAAGTCAAAGACGGAAGAGGGAGTGAACACCACTAGGTTCAGCCAAACTGCTTCTACCTCCAAACCCAGAATCACCTTCTCACCCCCGGTAGCCTCACCACCAGTAACGGTTATCCGAACTCCGCCTCAACTCCCCGTCACCAATACTCACGCTGTTCCATGGAATTATAATTTCCAAGTTTTCACTCAGGGAGCGTCAAGCAGTACATCGGCTCCTAGTCTTGTCTCACCTCCGGCACCACCAAAACCATGTTTCGCTCCTCATGAGCACTTCAGGATGACTTATCTTTGGACACGCGACATTACTCCCCAGATCAGTTCTCAGCCCATTATCACAACAGAGCCCTCTCCACCTGAGCAAGAAGTCGAGTTTATAACTCGAAGTGGGAGGTGTTACGGGAACGAAGAAAGAGAGAGGAGGAAAGGGAAAGTAAAAATGGGAGAGTCATCAAGAAATACAGAAGAGGAGGTTGAGAAAGCAGGGGAAGTAGAGCCTGTTGAGCACAAGGAAGAAGAAGAACTGCTGCTCCAAATAATGAAACAGAGCGAGTATGATGTGGTGGAGCAGTTGAGAAAAACACCCGCCCGGATTTCACTGTTATCACTGATCCTGAGCTCGGAAGTCCACCGACAAGCCTTACAAAGAATCCTGGATCAAGCCTTTGTAAACCCCGACATTACTCCGGGGCAGTTTGAGAAGATAGTAGAACAAATCCAGGCATCCAGCTTTGTAGCCTTTTCTGAAGAGGAGGTAGACCCCGCAGGCTTAGGGCACAATAAAGCTCTACATGTAACTGTGAAGTGTAAGGGTTGTATAGTGGCCAAGGTCCTCATCGATAACGAATCAGCCCTCAATGTACTGCTTAGCGCTACCTTAGCCAGGCTGCCGGTCGACCAATCATATATACGTCAGAGTGCTATGGTGGTAAGAGCCTTTGACGGTACCAGGAGAGGTCTTTGGGAGACATTGACTTGCCAATCCAAGTCGGTGCATGTACTTTCAATGTCACGTTCCAGGTGATGAACATTGAGCCGGCTTACACTATGCTGTTGGGAAGGCCGTGGATCCATTCTGCGAATGCTGTTCCTCCGACTTTGCACCAGAAGATCAAATACATTAAGGACGGCAAAATCATCACTGTAAGGGGCGAGGAGGCCATATTAGTCACCAAGCCGCAATCACTTCCTTATGTGGAAGCGGCTGAGGAGTCGTTGGAGAGTTCTTTCCAGGCCCTTGAACTGCAAGATACCGGGAAGGAGGGGGCTATGGCTATGGTGGCCAAAGTGATGTCAAGGAACGGGTATCAAGAGGGGAAAGGCTTGGGCACCGCACTGCAAGGAATCGTGGAACCCATACCGGCTATTCAGAAGATAGGCCATTGTGGTTTGGGATATGAGGAGGATGCCCTCGTGGATGGGCGGTTCTGGATGAGGAAAATACTTCGGGATCAGAGGTTTGACCAGGAGATGGGAAAGATGAAAATAGTCCCGAGAATTACAGAGATCTTCACTAAACCGGTCATTCAACATCCGGCAAATACAGAAGAATCACCCGATGATCCATCCATCAATGTCATCCAACTGGACTCCTTGTATGAGGCCCTAGTATCGCCAATGGCTGAGGGGCAGGAGTTGGACAACTGGACAACGGAGGATATCCCTGTACTCAATCTCGAGTAAAGTACCTTTGGTTATCAACACTTGATCATTTTGTCCATGGTGACAAGTGTAATACTGTAAATGGACCTTTTCTTATGGCATTAATATTAATGAATTGATAGCGCATTTTAAATCCAATACTCTCTTTCTTTCCTTTTTAATTCCATCCTTATAACACATTCTATTCTTTACTTATTCAGGACCATTCATCAATTAACACCTAATAATCCAATAGACTCAGAAATCCCTCTGGTTAATTTTGAAATCCCCATAACTGCCATTACTTCAAGTGATTCTGAGGAAGACCTTACACAAGAAGACGGTGAAAAGGATGAGCCCTCCCTCGTGCCTTGTGGAGACGAGACGCACACAATAAACTTGGGCACGGAAGAAGTAAAAAGGGAACTTAAGGTCGTGGAGTGTGAAGAATTGGGAGATATGATCAGTCTGCTTAAAGAATTCCTCGATGTATTTTCCTGGAGCTATGATGATATGGTGGGTTTGGACCCTCAGATAGTAACACACAAAATTCCCTTAATTCCAGGAACGATTCCGGTAAAGCAGAAACTAAGGAGAATGAATCCCGACACACTACTCAAGGTTCGGGATGAAGTCAAGAAACAGTATGACGCCGGGTTCTTGGAAGTGGTCAAATATCCCCAATGGGTGGCTAACGTCGTCCCGGTAATGAAGAAGGACGGGAGAGTCAGGGTGTGCGTTGACTACAGGGATCTTAATAAAGCTAGCTTGAAAGACGATTTCCCTCTCCCCCACATTGATGTGTTAGTTGACAATGCTGCGGGATTGGGCAGGTGTTCGTGTATTGATGGGGCATCAGGGTACAATCAGATCCCAATGGACGAAGAAGACAAGGATAAAACTGCTTTCATCACTCAATGGGGAGTATTTTGCTATCGGGTCATGCCCTTCGGGTTGAAAAATGCCGGGGCTACTTACCAGCGCGCAATGGTCACATTATTCCACGATATGATGCATAAAGAAGTGGAGGTATACGTGGATGATATGATCATCAAATCCAGGGGAGAAGAGAGCCACGTTCAGGTGATGAGGAGGGTATTCGAAAGGCTCAGGAAATACCACTTGAAGCTGAACCCTGCTAAATGCATATTCGGAGCTAGATCGGGGAAGTTGTTGGGATTCATAGTAAGCGAGAAAGGGATAGAAGTAGATCCAGACAAAGTCCGAGCTATTCAAGAAATGCCGTCCCCAAAAACAGAAAGGGAGGTGCGCAGTTTTCTGGGAAAGCTGAACTACATTTCGAGGTTTATTTCTAATCTCACTGCCAAAGCTGAGCCTATTTTCAGATTACTCCGGAAGAACAACTCTACTCAATGGGATTCAGTTTGTCAAGAGGCTTTTGAGAAAATCAAGCAGTATCTGTCAAATCCACCAGTATTGGTTCCACCTGTGGCGGACAGGCCTTTGATCCTGTACATGGCAGTCCAGCAGAACTCGATGGGATGTGTTTTGGGACAACATGATGATACCGGCCGAAAAGAGAGGGCCATTTATTACCTGAGCAAAAAGTTCAATGATTGTGAATCAAGGTACTCTTTCTTAGAAAAGACTTGCTGCGCGTTAGCCTGGACAGCAAATCGCCTCAAGCACTACATGTTGAATCACAAGACATGGCTCATCTCCAAGATGGACCTATCAGATATGTATTCGAGAGCCCATTCGTGCCAGGAAGGATAGCCAAGTGGCAGGTTATACTCTCCCAATATGATATAGTCTACATGACCCGGAAAGCGGTGAAAGGTAGCGTGATTGCTGACCTCCTAGCGGAAAACCCTATCCAGGATTATGAAGCTCTGGATTTTGAGTTCCCTGATGAGCATATTAATGAAGTAGACTGCGAAGAAAAGGGGCCAAACGATGTATGGGAATTATATTTTGATGGAGCAGTCAATTTATCCGGGAATGGAATCGGAGCTGTACTAGTATCCCCGGGCGGAAAACATTTCCCGATAGCTGTCAAGTTGAGGTTTGACTGTACTAACAATGTCGCAGAATATGAAGCTTGTGTAATGGGTCTACAAGCTGCTATCGAGATGAAAATCAGAAAGCTGGAGGTGTACGAAGACTTGGCCCTGATAATTTATCAAGTCAAGGGAGAATGGCAAACCAAAGACCTCAAGCTGATCCCATATCAGAAGTACCTACTGGAGCTAATCAAGGAATTCGAAGAAATCTCTTTCACCCATCTTAGCAGAGACAAGAATCAATTTGCTGATGCCTTAGCTACTCTAGCTGTTATGGCTCAAATCGAAGAAGGGCAGACGACTCAAGCATTGAGGATTAAAGCAAGGGATGAGCCAGCTTACTGCTTCATGGTTGAAGAGGAGCCCGATGGAAAGCCTTGGTATCATGATATCCTGGTCTACTGCAGAACCAGAGAATTCCCCTCAGGGGCAAGCAAAAATGATAAGAAGATGATTCGGAGATTAGCGTTGGGATACTTCCCCAGTGGAGAAACCCTATACAAGAGGAGCTCCAGCGGCGAATTATTAAGATGTGTAGATGCAAAAGAGGCAAAGAGAATCCTTTGTGAGACTCATGAGGGAAATTGTGCAACTCATGCCAATGGACACGTGATGGCTAAGCAAATCATGCGACGGGGATATTTTTGGATCATAATGGAAAAGGACTGCATCGAGTATTTCCGAAAGTGCCATAAGTGTCAGATTTATGCGGATCCAATAAATGTGCCACCTCACAAGTTATTCAACCTCGTCTCACCATGGCCTTTCGCAATGTGGGGCATCGATGTGATTGGTCCCATCAATCCCAAGGCATCCAATGGACATAGATTTATCCTAGTGGCCATCGACTATTTCTCCAAATGGGTCGAAGCAACGTCGTATGCTCACATCACGCAAAACACGTTTCTTAAATTCTTCAAAAGCAACATCATCTGCCGGCATGGCCTCCCGAATGAAATTGTCACTGATAATGCCAAGAACTTGAATGGTCCGAAGGTGCAGAAACTGTGTGATCAATACGGAATCCGACATCTCAACTCCTCCCCATACCGTCCCCAGATGAATGGAGCGGTGGAAGCCGCAAACAAAAACCTCAAGAGGATAATTCGGAAAATGACGGTCACATATAGGGATTGGCATGATATGCTCCCCTACGCTCTTCACGCATACCGGACTTCCGTGAGGACCTCAACCGGGGCAACTCCATACTCATTGGTCTACGGGATGGAAGCAGTATTACCTATTGAGGTCGAAATTCCTTCCTTAAGGATTCTGAAGGAATCAGGAATTGATGAATCAGAATGGATCCAGTCAAGGTTGGATCAGTTAAACTTGCTGGACGAGAAAAGATTAACAGCAGCATGTCATGGGCAATTATACCAGAGGAGAATGGCTAGGGCATTTGATAAAGGTGTCCGCCTACGCGAATTCCAACCCGGGGACCTAGTACTGAAGAAAGTGCTGCCGAACCAAAACGATCCCCGGGGCAAATGGTCACCAACCTATGAGGGACCCTATGTGGTTAAAAAGGCATTTTCTGGAGGAGCCTTGATCTTGACCCACATGGACGGTGACGAATTCCCGAGACCTGTGAATGCCGACACTGTCAAGAGGTACTATGCATAAAATGAGTGAAGGATGAAAACCCGAAAGGGCGTCCCAAAAAAAAAATAAAATAAAATAAAATTTGGGGTGAAAACCCGAAAGGGCGCCCCAAGAACCAAAATGGAGAAATAAGGAAGGGGATATGAAACCGAGGATGGAGAGGAAACTGTCGCGGCATGAGGCTTCAGAGAACTTGAAAATAATGGCAGTTAAAAGACTTCAAAACCAACTATAAGGAATATGTGAGATCTATCCTTGTACCCTTCCTTTTCCTTTGAAAGTATATCCCTATTTTTCCTAAAGCCATAATAAAATTATACTTTATTCCTTCTGCTTTTGTTTTCCTGTTTACTCACTTTTCAAATACTATCCTTTCTCTTTGTTTAATGCGTTATTGATTAGTTAAAATTTTTGCCATGAGATTTGAATTCGAAAATTGATAACCTCACGTACTTTATTATGAGATTTGCAGGGAATGGCCTTCAAAAAAAAAAAAAAAAAAAAACTAGGGGTGAAAACCCGAAAGGGCGCTTCTGGTCGAATGGACGAAAAGAAAGTGAAAACCCACAAGGGCGCTTTCCGTAAAATAGAAAGAAAATCAGGGACAGAAAAGGGCCATCCGAAGGAATGGGATCATGGGTCGAGTCTTGCAACTCCTTCTTCATTAATCATCGGCCTTCGGTATCTTGTTAAGTACACTTCGTCAGGGAAAGAACTTCATGTGTCAGGGTTAGACTTGCTTTGTAAGTTGATTTTAAATTCTTGCAATTTTAATTTCCTGCAATTTAATTCTCTTGCTATCAACCTCTGGTTCCTTGATCTAAGTTGATTTTAATTTCCTGCATTTAAATTTCTGTCATCAACCTCTGGTTCCTTGATCTAAGTTGATTTTAATTTCCTGCAATTTAAATTTCCTGTCATCAACCTCTGGTTCCTTGATCTAAGTTGATTTTAATTTCCTGCATTTAAATTTCTGTCATCAACCTCTGGTTCCTTGATCTAAGTTGATTTTAATTTCATGCAATTTACATTTCCACCATCAACCTCTGGTTCCTTGATCTAAGTTGATTTTAATTTCATGCAATTTACATTTCCACCATCAACCTCTGGTTCCTTGATCTAAGTTGATTTTAATTTCATGCAATTTAAATTTCCTGTCATCAACCTCTGGTTCCTTGATCTAAGTTGATTTTAATTTCATGAAATTTACATTTCCACCATCAACCTCTGGTTCCTTGATCTAAGTTGATTTTAATTTCCTGCATTTAAATTTCTGTCATCAACCTCTGGTTCCTTGATCTAAGTTGATTTTAATTTCATGCAATTTACATTTCCACCATCAACCTCTGGTTCCTTGATCTAAGTTGATTTTAATTTCTTGCAATTTACATTTCCACCATCAACCTCTGGTTCCTTGATCTAAGTTGATTTTAATTTCATGCAATTTACATTTCCACCATCAACCTCTGGTTCCTTGATCTAAGTTGATTTTAATTTCTTGCAATTTACATTTCCACCATCAACCTCTGGTTCCTTGATCTAAGTTGATTTTAATTTCATGCAATTTACATTTCCACCATCAACCTCTGGTTCCTTGATCTAAGTTGATTTTAATTTCATGCAATTTAAATTTCCTGTCATCAACCTCTGGTTCCTTGATCTAAGTTGATTTTAATTTCATGCAATTTACATTTCCACCATCAACCTCTGGTTCCTTGATCTAAGTTGATTTTAATTTCATGCAATTTAAATTTCCTGTCATCAACCTCTGGTTCCTTGATCTAAGTTGATTTTAATTTCATGCAATTTACATTTCCACCATCAATCTCTGGTTCCTTGATCTAAGTTGATTTTAATTTCCTGCATTTAAATTTCTGTCATCAACCTCTGGTTCCTTGATCTAAGTTGATTTTAATTTCATGCAATTTACATTTCCACCATCAACCTCTGGTTCCTTGATCTAAGTTGATTTTAATTTCCTGCAATTTACATTTCTGTTATCAACCTCTGGTTCCTTGATCTAAGTTGATTTTAAATTCTTGCAATTCTAATTTCCTGCAATTTAATTTTCTTGCTATCAACCTCTGGTTCCTTGATCTAAGTTGATTTTAATTTCCTGCAATTTAATTTTCCTGCTATCAACCTCTGGTTTCTTGATCCAAGTTGGTTTTTAATTTTCTATGTATTCTAACTTCCGTTGCCAATTTCTAGGTCGTTAACTTAGGTACACCTAATCGTCCAAAATATGAGTCTGAATCTTTACATAATTCCTACACGGAAATTTTTTTTCCTTTAATAGAAATTATGTAAAGAGGGGCAGCTGTCGACACCATATTTTGGCCGATCCCCAAAATCAATAAAACTTTGAAACCGATCCCCGGTACTAAGTCTCCTTCGGACAGCTAATCACATTTTCGATCCCTCTTTGATAGGCTGTCACAATTCTGATCTCTCCCCGCAAAGAATTAAATCAAATTGTTAAGTTCTCGATCACCAAAGCTTTACTCTATCGCTCACCGATCTCTCAAACCCATTGTCGAAACTCAGACCCGTCAAGTATATTCGGATAAATGAACCGCACTAGATCTTTTCCTACCAGTTTTATTGCCGATCTTCCTTTCGAAAGTTTAAGAGTTAAGGTTTTGGTTCGGTTTAATAAGGATTCCAATCTTAAGTGTTCAAGTTAAATTTTCAATTTTAATCAAGTCCCATTCAGCATTTCTTCCCCACCGATCTCATGCTTATTGTGCTTTCCGATCTCTTATACTTAGATTAATAATTGCATTTAGTTCTTCTTTCGCTATGCTCATACAAATCAAATACTTAGGCAATTCAGAGATTTTCCAATCACATCCATTCATTGAACAAAAGAGACAGCCCATTTCATTTCATTTTTTGTACAAGCTATTCAGCTGGAGGGTCACCCCCAGCCTGATTTACATTTTGCTCACTCTCTCTCTCACCCTCGGCTTCCTCCTCACTGTCCTCACCGTCGCCCTTAGGAGCCAGGTCAGCCATCCAAGAGAAGTCCTCCCCTGGGTAACGCTTCTGGAGTTCGACCAAGAGGTCCTTGTGAGCATTCACATAGGCCCCGGCTATTCCCGTCACCATCTCTTCATCTTTCTCCTTAAGCTCCCCGTCTTTCTCTTTAAGCTCTTCGATGAGTTGGGCGACTGAGCGGCCGTTGGCTGTAGCGCTGGACTTCTCCGAGAACCCGATTCCTTTCAGCCAGAACAAGATTCAGTTCGGCCACCCTGTCCTCATAAAACTTCGCCCGCCCCTCAACTTGAGATATATAATCTTGAGCGGATGAGAGTTGGGATCGGAGGGAAGCCATTTCCTGATTTTTCTTCCCGATCTCCTTACCCAGACGCTGAACCTTTTCCCAAACCATGGTCTGATTCACCAGGCACTCCACGTTCAGGCTCATGGATTGAGTCAAGATATCATCAAGGCTGTTCGAGGATAGCCTGTCCCAATCCTCCCGAAGGAAGATGGAAGACCCCAAGACTTGGGCAAAACCGGGTTCTCGACAGTCCGGTTATTCTTCAGGGACTCGATTAGCTTTTGAGCGCCACAAGAAGAGGTCCTCCCAGAAGATTGAGAAGGACCCCTTTCTGTGCTTGGAACAACTGGAAGAGCCGGAGGCTGCTCTTCCAATCTAGGAGGAGATCGGATAGCTTCAGCGGTCGGCAGATCCGAAGGTTGAGGCGGGTCCCCTTGTACTTCCCCAGATTCATGACCAGGTGTTCGAAGCATTTCCGAACGCTTCATCTCCTTTATTTTCCGGGAGATCTCTTTGTCCTTCTTCCGCTTCCTAGAACCTTCACCCCTCGCCATACCTGCACAAAGAAAAGGTCAGTGAGATCGCTAAGGTCCTGAGAGCTGAGATATAGAAAATACCAATGCCGAGGTCAGAGAGCGGAAGTATGTGGTCTTGGCCGGTGAGCAGTTGAATGGTCCAATGGTGCAACTCGGCAGTCACCGCATCCAAACAAGAATACTTTTGAGTGGCGGCCAGACTCTTCAGATCCATCACTATTAAGCTTTCCTCTTGGTTCAGGGTAATATGCTTCGGAAGCAAAGGCCCCTGGTACCACCAGCTGCGGGGGAAGTCCTCAAAGCAGCTCGGATCTTTTCTCCTCAGAATGAAGAAACGGTTCTTCCAATTCTTAAGGGATGAGGGCAGATCGGAAAAGACCCCGCAATGAGGCTTCGCCTGAAAGAACCAGTGTTCGTCATCCTTTCGGCGAGTTAGTCTGTGCAGTTCGGCGAACACCTTAGCCGTAGGTCTGATTCCCTTAGCTCGGCATAGACCTCGGAAGGCTACCAAGATCCGCCACGAGTTAGGGTGAATTTGAGCAATGCACGCTGAAGCTTTAGGACCTCCTTATAGAAGTCATCTAGAGGGAACCGAAGACCGGCCTTTAACTGTTCCTCATACACCATAACCATGTCATTCTCTTCAAAGGAGTGATCGACACGAAGATCGCCGTGGCACTTGATTAGCTCGTACAAATCAGGCCGAATGTTGTATTCTTGGCTAAACGATTGCAGATCGGATACTCGAAGAACCGACGGAAGCTCATCTATAGGGAGAGTCTCCCTCCCCAAAGCAGTGCACGCCTTGATGGTATGACCCGCCCCCGACCTGGAACGGAAGCCCTAGGAGGTTCAGGTTGCGTGCTTGGCCCGACTACCTCTTCTTCATCGGACGACCATGAGAACTGAATGGAAGGAGGGCTCGCCGCTCTTTGACCTTCGGCACCGCTCATTTTCAAAAGAAATAAAGAACTTAAACTAAAAAGAAGATCAAAACCCTTACCGGAGTCTGATCGGCGGAAGAACTTGAGAAAACGAGAACTTCGAAGTTGTGAGCACGGGATTGAAAATGGAATAAGAGAACAACTGGCTAACCCTCCCACCCCTATTTATACTAGTCCGAGCATTTAATGCTCGCGAGGCTCTAGGCAACGCATCGATTGGTGGGACTCGACAGCTGTTCTGACACTTCTCTCAAATATTCGAATGTTCCGAGATCGGTTAATTGGAGATCGGCATAATAAGTTAAATATTTTGAATAAAGGATCAGTTAAGCGTCATTCAGGTAAAGAACCAGATCGGATAATCACATTAGAGATCGGAAAATAATCAATGCAAAAATAATAAGATGATAATCGACAAAATAAAGTCTTTATTTTCAAAAGATCGGATTACATCATTTGGGCGATCTCTAGGGATCGGATTACACTAAAATTGGATTACATCATTTCTGTGATCTCTAGAGATCGGATTGCATTGAAAATAAAATACATCATTCGGGCGATCTCTAGGATCGGAATGTCACATTGTGATCGATCAAAGGGGTGTCACCACCGTAACCGAGGCGCCGTTTAACACCCAATGTGGAGGAAAGCTTTGTCGAAACACTCAATGTGATGAGAAGCCGAATGAACTCAGTTGAGCGACTCGAGATCGGTACAACCGAGGTTCGCAATACAGATCGGTCAAATCCAGTTCTCTCACCATCGTCAGTTAGGGTTATGCGATCACCGGGATCGTAAATTTTCAGCCGGTGGTTTAAAAAGCTCATCGGAAGGGATCAAAACCACCATCATGGCGGAACTTCCACCGAGCAACTAGAACAGGAAAAGTAAGAAGGAAGAGAGGAAAATCGATGAAGGAAATGTCTCATCGATGTGGGTATATATAGGGGAAAATGAGCATTTATTCTCGAGCGTAAACGGCTTAACGCCTCGAGAATCAAGGGAAATTAATGCTTTGACGACCGACTGAGAAAAGGAGAGATCGGAATAATAGATCGGAAGACGGGAGATTAACATGAGAGATCGGAATAGGAGCGTGTCAAGAAGAGGGATCGGAAGACAAAAGGAATAAGACAAATCCCAAATAACCGTTGTCAGAATCAGAGCCGAGGTAGTTAAAGCGTTGCAGGCGAGATCTCCACCGCACGCCTAAGAATCGCCCGCAATGCTGACAGGCGCCAGGGTATGTCATGGCAGTCCTGTATATCCCAATCCCCACCGTTGATCTCACTTGTAAGGACAAATCCGGAACCCTTGGATCAAGAGAGAAGACGACAATACCAGCGCCTTTCGCTCTTAGCCCTCAGATCGTTCCGGACAAGAAGATTTGGGACCGTTAGATCGAAAGAAGAAAATGACAAATATTCTGAAGAGAGATCTCAGCCATTCATTTTGATTCTCTTTAATTCCTGGACATCCAATCATGTCCTTCGAAATCTTGACCCTCCATCTCCCTCAAAATAAATCCTGACCCTTCATGGGGAGCACCCGATTCCTATAAATACCAGCATGAAAAACTGTTCAAGGGGACGGACAAAAAAGGAGAGGCTGTTATTATAGCGGAAGAACTCTGAAAACTTCATTTAGTTTGTTATTCCGCTACTTTGAAGTGTTGATTGGAAAAACTTTTGAAACTAGTTTTCTGAAGTGTTTCTTGAAAAGGATTCTGGATACTGGAACTCCACATTTCCAGTTTGTTCATTATCTGGTCACACCCTCACTTTTAGCCCTTTATCATCTCTGTTTTCATTCCCACTGTCTAAGCTAAACTTCATTCCACTCGGCTTTTATCTTAATCTGATTATATTTTAGCTGAGCTCCCTTCACTTCCCGACGAACATCAGCTCTCAGGCTAATCAGTCCACTGTCTTATCTCTATTTGCCACCCCGTAGCTATTTCAGTAGATTTGGCTCCTCACAGGTAAGAGCTCATATTGCTGTTTTACTAAGTGTTTACATTTATTTTTCACACTTTCTTTGTTTCTTCTTACGTATGTGATTTTCTCCAAGTTCATTTTGTGCAAAAGGACCCAAAAGAATGTTACTCTCGAGTTATCTCTTTAGTGATTAGTCCGTCATTTTATTAATCTTCGTCATGCAAGTTTTTCTGGTTCCTAGTAGCGTGTAAATGGTCAGGCAAGACGTAGGTAACTGCAACTTAGGGGTCTCTTTTAAAAGAGAGAACCTGAATAACGCGTCAGGAAGATAGCCAAACTATTAGGCTGACGTGAACAGCGATTCGACAAAGAGGTCATAAAGTGGAATAAAACCAAAATAAGCAAAACAGAATGGATCGGTCATTAATAGATATTGGTAAAATGAATACATGGAAGGTCGGTAAATCAAGCCTAGTTATCCCCATCTAGCCAAAAGGTATCGAGAAGCCTTATCCCCAGCATCTTTGAATGCCAGAATCCTTAGCTTTAGGCTCTTATGTCATATAGCCGAAATTAAAATCCGGGAGATCGGAAAAGTCCCTTTCAGGCTCCTGTTAATCTAAAAGAGATCGGAGGAGAGTTCTTATCCGATCTCCCCTCAAAATTTTAATAAACGTTAAAAAGAGATCGGAGGAGAGTTCTTATCCGATCTCAACTCAAAAATTTTGATAAATGTCTAGAGGAGATCGGAGGAGAGTTCTTATCCGATCTCCCCTCAAAATTTTAATAAACGTTAAAAAGAGATCGGAGGAGAGTTCTTATCCGGTCTCAACTCAAAAGTTTTAATAAACGTCTAGAGGAGATCGGAGGAGGGTTCTTATCCGATCTCCCTCCAAAATTTCAATAAATAACTTAAAAGAGATTGGAGGAGAGTTCTTATCCGATTCTCACACCAAATCTTAACCCGTACGCAAAATAATCTCAGAACTAAAAAATTCGTAACGTCAATTCACTAAGGTGGTCTCATTTACTTGTGTATCTGAGTGATCCGAATTTAGTGAAAGATCAAAATTTCCTTTTGAAAAAAAGGATTAACATTTCCATCCGAGCCCTCTTAACTAATTTATAAAGAACGCAAAATTAAATCTACTTACCCTTATTAAGGGACAAGGTGGGGTGCCTAACACCTTCCCCACCCGTTTACGGACCCCGAACCTAGAATCTCTGTTTTAAAGTGGTTTCATTTTTAATTTATTTTCCCAAATGGTTTTCTTTAGTTTCCCTCAAAACTAAGGTGGCGACTCCTTATTTTTCCCACTTCGGTGAGTGATCGTCCAGGCGACCGCAAAATCCCTTGCGACAATTAAAACAGCTAATATTACTAAACTGGGCCAGCATATAACAGCTAACAACTAGTAAAATAGCTGACAGTTGCTAGAACAACTAACAATTACTATAATAGCTAATATTACCAAATAGGGCCTAAATGTCAAGTTGAGCCAAGTTCAAGTTAGTTTTATAGCATTTGACTCAAATAACCAATGGAATATTAGTTAATGTTATAGTTCTAAAACTTGTCTAAGAGGGGATGAATTAGTCTTCAATAATTTTTCACCCTTTACTTGAAACTTTTTAAAAAATTATGGCTAAGTTAAACTAGGTATCTCTAAGTGTAATTAAAGTGTGAAGCAAATCAAATGTGTATCACAAATATGCTTAATATAGCTTCTCACTTAACTAAGGCAAGGCAACTTAATAAATTCTATCAAGGTGCACAACTTAGCTAATGGGCAATATCTTAAGCAACCTAAAAATATAAACTTAAAGTATGCTCAAAGGAAGTCTTAATGCAATGTTAAGTTTACTAAAAAAAAAAAAATCTCAATATACTCTAAAAACTCAATCAATATCACTCAAGCCAATAATATCAACATAGTAAAATAAATTGCACAAAGTAAAGAACGTAGGATTCACAGATGAACATAGGAGATTTTTATAGTGGATCAGCTTAAATAACCTATATTTACTCTCTCAAAGTTCCTCTTTGAGGCTTCACTCCACTATATGCTCTTTTCAATTGGCAAGAGATAAAGCTTTTTACATCCACAAGTCTTCTAAGGTGCTTGCAAACCTATGCAGGTGTCATCCCAAACACTCACTCGCATCAATCTTCATAAGGTGCTTGAACAACCCTCATAAATTTCATTTAAATGTTTTTTCACTTAACCTCACTCAATACAGTTTCTATAAAAATGAGAGAGAGAGAGAGAGAGAGTTAGAGTTAATGTGCCAATATAGCTAAAAGAAAATTTAAAGCACTTAAATGAAAAGCAATTAATGATTTTTAAAGAGTAGAGAACAATGGCAAGCCTTTACTAAGTGTGTGAAGGTGTAAAATCAGTGTATTTGTGGTTTGAAAGCATTTTAGACCAATGGAAAGATCATCAGAATGTTGTAGACACGTTTTTCCAAAAATTAGTCATTATTTTATCATTTTCCATGACTCTAGGCAATTAGCAAGCTAACATAATTTTGGTATACTAGTAGCAAATAAGTTAGCAAACTTGACTGCAATTAGTAAATCAGTTAGCAAATTGGATACCAATAGCAAACTAGTTAGCAAACCTAGTAACCTCTAAGTTTGAATTACTTTAAAACCTTGAACAAGTTTTTGAAAATTTAATATGATCTTTTAAAGACTTCAAAAAAAAAAAAAAGGTAAAAACATTTCCAAGATTTTCATATCTTAAAAAGTAAAGAGTTAAAGATAGGATTAATTAGCATAACTCTCTCTAAAATTTTTACAAATAGCTTAATGGCTCAAAACCTAACTCTAAGCATTCAATAGGTCTTAATTGTATCTTGGAAGACAATCTTCTTATCTTCTTCTTGTTTTGATTTGTTCTTGTTTTAGCCTTGAGAGATTCCTATCTACAAATATGACTTAACACACCATTATTCTTATTAGTAAGGAATCATATCATAGAAATATCCCCAGGAATATACACTAGCTAATTTCTTTCTATGTATAACAAAATCATATCACTAGGATCACTAGGATTTTTTGGTTTCTATGTACAATTGTAAAAATATTTTGTTACTTCATATGGTTGTGATCATATCCCTTATTTTGGGGATTCATGCATGTATAAAGAGCACTTTGCTCCAGTCAATGAAATCAAGTATTCTGATTCCAAACTTATCATGGTATCAGAGCAGGAAAACTAAAATTCACTAATGGCAAAAGAATCAATTAATGAAACAACTTCTCCATACATTTTACATCCTTTTGATAATCTTGGGACTAGATTAGTCTCGTGCTTATTGAAGGAGGACAACTATTCCACATAGAGAAGGGCCATGATCAATGCTCTCTGTGTGAAAAACAAATATGGGTTTATTGACAGCACGCTCGAAAAAGCAGCTGAAAACTCACCAGACCCGGCAGCATGGATTAAAGGTAATTCCATGGTGATTTCTTGGATCTTTAATTTGCTACATTCAGCTCTTTAGGATAGTGTTGCCTACTTCGATACTACAAAGAAATATGAGAGGACCTACAGGAAAGACTCTCACAAGGTGAAGCACCACATATCTATCAACCCAAAATGGACATCGTGAACACACAATAGAAGGATCAAACAATTACAGTGTATTACACATGACTTAAAAGGTTATAAGATGAACAAAATTCAAACTCTAGTATCCTAACCTACACTTGTGGGGTTGCGAAGGAATTCACAAATAAAAAAGAAAAGGAAAAGGTGCATTAATTTCTGATGGGTCTCAATGAGAAGTATTCCATTGTGAGATCTCAAATCCTCAACATTGAACCATTGCCATTGCTTGCTCATACATATGCACTAGTGACTTAGGAGGAGAGACAATAGTAGATAGTAGCTATGAAAGGATCAATAGCTATTATAGAAGGTGCGGCTTTTGTCACCAAAAACTTAGGCAAAGGTGCAGGTTCAAGAAACCAAAAGATGACTAAAGACACCTCTAAATTGTTTTGTGAGCATTGTAAATGCTCTAGATATATCTGGAGACCTGTTTTGAGCTCTGCAGTTATCCAGAATGGTGGGGTGACAAAAACAAGAAATTTCAAAGTAAGTCAGCCAATAATACATGCATAACTGAATCTGCGGCTGTCTCGCTTATTACTGGACTTTTAAAGGATCAATATGCACAAATTTTGTCACTTTTGAATCTGGAAAGCAACCAAGGCTCACAACCCATTGCCAATTTTGCTGGTAAAGTTCACTCTTTGTTCAGAAATAATTATAATTGGATACTTGATTCATGTGCCTCAATCATAAGTCTTACCATAAAGACATTTTAATGAATGAACAATTATTGCCTTTTGCCTCACATATACGAATACCAGATGGTTCCATTACATCTGCAAACTCATATGGTAATGTTAATCTCAATTCATCCATTAAATTAAAACATGTACTACATGTTCCTTCCTTTGCCTACAACCTTATTTCTATTAGTAAAATCACCCATAGTCTTAACTGTGTAGGGCATTTCTTCCCAAATTTTTATGTTCTACAGGAGCTAGCCACGAAGATGCTGATTGGCATGGGTGAGCTTCAAGATAATCTATATTACTTTTGGCCTGTTCAACCTTATGTTCCAACAGCTATGGCATTATCTTCCAAAAATGAGTATATTTCCTTATGGCACTAACGTTTGGGTCACATGTCTTTGAATAAAATGTCTCATATTGATGACTTTGTTTCTTTAGATGTTAATGATTTTGTTTCTCATTATGATGCTTGCCATCGTGCAAAGCAAAGACACCAACCTTTTCATTTAAGTTCAGTTAAAACCAAGGCTGCTTTTGATTTGATCCATTATGATTTTTGGGGTCCTTACCAAATGCCTACTTTGTCCAAAGCTCATTACTTTCTCAGTATTGTGGATGATTATACACATGCAACATGGGTGTGTTTGGTAAAATCTAAAACTAAAATACCCATTTTGTTAACTGGTTTTCTTGCTATAATCAACAAATAACTTGATCGCCTTGTGAAAATCATATGCAGTGATAATGGAACTAAATTTTTTAACATCTCCCTCCAATAATCTTATTTACATGAGGTATAATCCAATAATTCTCTTGTGTTTCTACACCACAACAAAACGGTGTTGTGGAATGCAAGCACAAGCACCTCCTAGAAGTCGCTAGTGCCTTGCATTTTCAAGCTGGATTACCTTTAAAATTTTGGGGGGAATACTTTTTGACAGCTGTGTATCTTATAAATCATATGCCTACATCCTTACTTTCTGGACAAAGCCCATATGAACGTTTGTTCCATCATAAAACACATTATAAACACCTTCGTGTGTTTGGTTATCTTTGCTATGCATTCGTGTTACTCGATCCAAATACAAATTTAAAGAACAAGCTTCACCTTATGTTTTTATTAGGCATCCCTAGGGTTAAAAAGGTTACAAAGTCTACAATCTTCACACTCATGAGACTTTTGTTTCTCGGGATGTTATTTTCTATGAGCATATTTTTCCTTATAAGAAAACCAGTGACCTTATACAGCCAAGATCAACATCTCATCCTATTATTCCTATAAACATTGATGATTCTGATGTTATGTCCATTACAAATGACATTCCACTTGATGAACCAAATGAAATTACCTCATCAAGATTACTCGATACTTCACCACCTCCTCCTGAACCACCACGAGTCACACATCCCACACGAACCAAATGACATCCCACTCGATTGCAGGATTATGAGGTTGAACTATCAGGAAGTAATACTGATGTATCTCACACCAGTGCTCATCAAGCATCTTTAGGTACACGATACCCACTTAATCATTTTGTTTCTTATGCCAAATTTAATTCTGTTTACACTACATTCCTTGCGGCCATCGATTAAAATGATGAGCCATCCACTTATAACCAGGCATGTAAAGACCCCCGTTGGTAAGAAGCAATGAAGAAAGAAATACAGCACTTGAACAAAATCAAACTGGACATTAGAAGCACTTCCACAAGTGAAAATGGCAATAGGTTGCAAATGGGTGGTTTACCAAATTAAGTATAACTCAAACGTGACTATCGAGTGCTATAAGGCTCGCTTAGTTGCCAAAGGTCATAGCTAAATTGAAGGGCTCGATTACATGGAAACCTTTGCCCAAGTTGCCAAATTAACTACCATTTGCACTTTGCTAGCTGTGGCAGCAATGAAAAACTAGACGATTCATCAAATGGATAGCATTTATTCATGGTGATCTTAATGAGGAGGTGTACATCTGCAAATGACAGACGAGTTTGTAGATCATGAAGGTCATTATATGGTTTGAAGCAAGCCTTACGATAGTGGTTCACAAAATTTTCAACCGCCATCATCCGTTATGGTTTTAAACAATCAAAATCAGATACTTCGCTCTTTGCCCATCAACACGGCAACTTATTTACAGCAATTCTTGTTTATATGGATGACGTGCTCATTGCCACCAATGATGATTCACGTTTTTGTCAACTTAAAGATTACATTAATGCCTGGTTTCTCATTAAAGATCTTGGTCCAGTCAAATATTTCCTTGGTTTGGAAGTGGCGAGAAGTCCCATAGGCATAGTTCTCTCACAATGGAAGTATGCCTTGGATATCTTGCAAGAAACGAGAATGGTGGATGCAAAGCTAGTTGATTTTCCAATTGAGCAACATTATAAGCTTACACTGGATGAAAGTGCAATTCTTGATGATCCGACCTCCTATCGAAGGTTAGTTGGGAAACTCATTTACTTGACTATTACTCGTCTTGATATATGTTATACTGTCCATATATTGTCTTAATTCATGAATCAACCACGGAAAGGACACTGGCATGCTGCTCTTCGTGTCCTTAAATACATTAAACAAGCACTAGGACAAGGCATTTTCTTATCTGCAACAAGTAATTTATACTTGATGGCATATTATGATAGTGACTGGGCGAGTTGTCCATTACTCGAAGGTCTATTAGTGGTTATTATATTTAGCTTGGCACTTCACCAATTTCATGGAAAACAAAGAAACAGGTCACCGTGTCACATTCTTTAGTCGAAGCCGAGTATAGATCCATGGCAGCTATAGCTTGTGAACTCATTTGGTTGAAACAATTTTTGTCTGATTTATTTGTTCATCATTCCACAAGTATATCGGTCTATTGTGATAATCAGGCAGCCCAACACATTGCCAATAATCCAATCTATCATGAATGAACCAAACACATCGAGGTGGATTGTCATTTTGTTCATGATTGCATTCAAAAAGGTTTGATCACCTGCCAATACATATCTACTCACAGACAGCGTGCGGACATATTTACCAAAGCTCTTGGTAGTCAACCATTTCAGTTCTTACTTGGCAAGTTGGGCATTCAAAATCTCCATGCTCCAACTTGAGGAAGCGTATTAAGTAATCATATCATAGTAATATCTCCAGGAATATACACTAGCTAATTTCTTTTTATGTACAACAAAATCATATCACCAGGATCACTAGGATTTTTCGGTATATATGTACAATTGTAAGAATATTTTGTTGCTTCATATGGTTGTGATCATATCCCTTGTTTTGGGGATTCATACGTGTATAAAAAGGCACTTTGCTCCATTCAATGAAGTCAAGTATTATGATTCCAAACTTATCACTTATCACACAACTTTAAAGTATGATTAATTTAATTCTATTTAAATTTTGGTATCATCGAAGTCAATGGTAATTTTGAACTTACGAGGCAAACAAGTATTACAAGTGGTTATGCTTATGCTTGTGAAATAGATTCCATATTTCCACATGTTGAGAAGGCAGCTAAAACAGCCCATCTCCAGCTATCCTCATGCAAACGTGGAATAATTGTTTATTATCAGCACGTGCTAATACTAAAATTTATCACTTCTTTTTGGGAACTAAAATTTATCAAATGCAGCCATTGCTGGCTTAAACCATTTATAACTTGCTAACATTAATTACTGAATAATAATAATAATAAAGAACGCCTATTTTTAATAAAAATAAATAAATAATTTAAATTTTATTTTTTTATTATATAAATCAAATTGAAAAAAAAAATACTGTTTTCGTTTGGATTTAATTCAAATAACCTCTTCTCTATAGATATTGAGAGAGCCATACCATTTATCTAATAAAAAATTGAAAGAGCCATACTATTATCTAATGAAAATTTGAAAGAGCCATAATTATAAATTTAATTTTTTTTGTATATTATTTATATTAAAAGATAAAATTTTTACCTTTTTTAAATATAATTTTCTTATTCGGGATTTTTTATTTTATATTTTAAAAATTACTTGCCCGTAAAAAAAGTTAAAAATGTATTATATAATTCTGTAATTGGGGATGATTAATTTGGCATTGAGAGAAATTTGAAATACATATCTCATGCTCATATATCACATTCAGCATTGGAGCGTGCGCGCGTGCGCGCGTGCACACACACACACACACACATATATATATATGTGTGCATGTATATATATATATATATATATATATATATATATATATATATATATATATATATATATATATATATATATATGTTAGCATTCAATTATTAATATTTCAAAATTTTATTTCCTTAAGATTTTAAATTTTGAAGATAGTTTTAATAACATTAAATGTTTTCAATTAAATATTTACTATGAAAACTTGAAATTAATCCAATTATTATTTTAATTAATTTTATAATATTTAATTTAAGGGCAATTGGACAAAAAACATTAAATTTTTTTGTTAATTTGTAATTTTATCCTAACATTTCAATTTTGGTTTTGGTATCTTAACATTTGACATTGAGTGCAATTGTATCCAACTTCTAAAATCAAATTTATAATTGGACATACAAGCCAAATATTTACAATAATTTGCAATTATAGCTAACCCTTCCAATTTAGATAAAATTAATCTCAACTTCTAAGATAGGTGCAATTATAGCCAAAGCTTAAAATTGAATTAGAGAAATTTAAATTTCATCCACCAAACTTATAATTATGATAATAAAATGCCCTAAACTTATAATTATAGCAATAAAATACCTTAAAAAGATTTTATACTCTGATAATTAAGTTGATTGATTGCTTTAAAAATTATAACCACATAAATCAAAAGAATAAAATTAACTCATTTAAAACATATATAGATGGATTCTTATGGATTTGAGTAATAAAATTTAAAGTTTAGGGCATTTGGTTATCATAGTTGTAAATTCAGTAAACAAAATTTAAATTTCTATGAAGAAATTTTGGGCTTTGGCTAAAATTCTCAAAGGTTTGGATTTACAATTCAAAATTAGAATATTTGGATATTATTGCAAATTATTGCAAACATTTGACTTTTATGTTCAATTACAAATTTAATTTTAGAAATTGGATACAATCAAACCCAATGTCAAACCTTAGGATACCAAAATCAAAATTAAAAAGTTAGGATAAAATTACAAATTGATGAAAAGATTTAGTGTTTTTTTTTTTTTCCCCAATTAGCCTTAATTTAATGATGGTTGCACTTGTTCTTATATCAAAATCATCAATCTAGAGAAAGAGGAACATGGAAACACCATTTTTTAAAATCAAAATCACTATTTATATATGGCCGCCCATGTTCATATAAATTTTATTTTTTAGGAAAATTATTATTTAATTTATGTATTTACTTCCGCTCTACCATTTAATTTTTTCATTAAATTTTTCATTAGTTAGTTAAAGAATTTTAATGTCAATTAAACTATTATTTAATTTCTCTATTTTAGCAAAACTAATTAGTTTATCTTCATTTTAAAAAACTTATTATTTAATTCTTGTAACATTTAGTTATGTTAATTTTTTAGTCATTTCTGCTATTTTCTTATACTTATATTATCCTAATCCTTTCCGCCTTATTTCTCTCTTACCCTCCTTATGTCTCTCCATCTATATTACTTCCCCTTAAACCCACATCTCTCTCTCTTTCTCTCATCATTTAATAGAAATTAGTACAAATTGTAAGCGTAAAAAGATTAATCAATTCTCCTACATCCTTAAATAATGAAGGTGATAGCCTAAGAAAATTATTTTCCAATAGAAAAAACAAAAGAATAATGCATTTCTCTTGAAATTGAATGAAAATATTTGAACAATTTGAATATATATATATATTCAGATTTAATCTCCAAATAATATATTTTTCAAATATTGTATTTTTAAAATATATGAACTAGCTAATTAGTTTTACTAAAATAGAAAGACTAAATAATAATATTTTTTTAAAATACATGAACTAATTAATTAATTAATTTTACTAAAGTAAATGAACTAAATAGTAATTTAACAGATATTGATTAATAAAAAAAATTTGAAGGAGGGACTAAATATCATAACAAAAGCAAAATATAAGAGCTAAATAATGTATTTTCCAAATATAGTGATTAAATGGTTAGTTTTGTTAAAGTGCTGAGATAAATATTAATTTTTCTTTTTTTATTTATTTGAATTAGCTTTTTGTATATTTTAATACATTTATTATATAAATAATTTTAAATATATATCTAAGTATTATATATTTAAAATTTTTTTATAAAAATTAATTATGACAATTACGTTAAAAAATTATAATAAATTAGATAGAAAATCTAAATATCATTGGGACTTACTCCTCTTGTTCAATACAATTTATCAAATAATTATTGAAATTTTAGCATTTTTAAAGTCAATTTTCTTTGAAAGGTCAAAGTCTATGTCTATACACTCAAAAAAATGGCTTAACTTATATGATTTGACGAGCTTTTGTGTTGACTTTTCTGATGACATTTTTGCCCTTAATTTTGTGAATTATGAAAGCCTTTTTTTTAAAGTTTTTTACTATATAACTATTTTTTTATTATATATTTGTAATTTAATATTTTTATACATAACTTTTTATACGTCATGTTGAATTATCACTTAATTAACAAAATAAAAAGTCCATTGAATTAAATATGAAATTTCTAAATTTTTAAGAAATTTTAAATTAAAAATTTTAAATTAATTTTTATCTAAAAAATACCAAATTTATCCCATAATGATAACAAGAGTGATTATTATCTTTGAAATAAATTTTAACTAAAAAAATTCTAAATTTATCTCATAACAATAACAAGAATAATAAAAAAAAGTACCATATATCAATAGACGATGATCTCAATATCTTATATATAATATATTAATTATAATAAAACTCTAACCACTTTAATTTTACACTTTTTTAAAAAATATAAATACAATTAGCTGAATCATAAATGTCAATTACCCTTTAAGTTTTCACATTAATCTTTAATATAAAAATACAAATCGATTTTAATTAAAAGTAAATATAATTCTTAATTTAAGATTGACAATTTGTGTCCATGAGTCATAAATGGGTCATGTCAAATTACATGTATAATATAAAAATGGCTAGCTTGAACACAATCCATTTAATTAATCCTGTCAAAATGCTCAATCTTAATACATATATATTTATGACACGTGTTACATGACATGATTAGTATAATTTTTTTAAATAAATGGGTCATATGACACAATATGATATGATATGTTTAACCTATTTTAATTGTCATATAATATGACATGTTTAACCCATACTTAGCCATGGTTCGATTTAAATTGTGAATTGAACTAAGATTGGCCTGGTCAAACTTTGGACTAGACTGGGTCAACGGTTTCGGTCCTTGAACCGAACTGAGATTGGTCTTGAGGGAGGCCGGTTGTGGTTCTCCTTCTTGTGAGCTAGAAATGCATCTATTAGATGTGGTTGGTCTTTCACTCTAGCAAGTGAAGCATATGAAGGGGTTTCAACTTAATTTAGAGTGGTTCACAATATCTGATACAAAGACAAAAGAGAATATGAGTACTGGGTGGTCAAAATGAAATTGAGTTTTGGTTATCAACTAACTTTAAATTTGGTGACAATGATGATTCTTTCTTTCCCATAATTCAATTGTGGAAATGATATAAATCACATTTTCCAATTTTAACAAAAATGGCAAAAGAAATATTGGCAATTCAAGTATCACTCGATCCATCACTTAGTCCAACTAATTTGTATTAAACAATATATTAAATAGGTTTTAAAATTATTTGTATTAAATAATTTGACAATATAAAATTTTAAGATATCAATATAATAAAATTAAAAATTTTATAATAATAATAATAATAATACACTAAATTAAAAGTACATTTTAAAAAATTATCATTTTTTTAAATCATATTAATCTAGTTGTGCAATCTCATGATACAAGTTAATATTATTTTAAATTATGAAAAAAAGTAAAATATAGACAAATTAAACTTATTAAAAAAAAGTAAAATAATAAAATTTGATTGAATTTAATTCAATGAGCTAACTTACATTTATTATTAATTTATTTTAATTTGTAAACATCTTCACCCATATTTATTTTCAAAACTTATTATTATATTTATTTTGTTATATTACATATAAGTTTATAATTAAGTTAATATTATAGGCTAATAAAATAACACATAACATTCATAAAAATATGATCCAATAAAAAATAATAAATCTTAAATTAATGAATATTTTATTTATATAATTAATTAAAATAACATTAAAATTAATATTTTAATTTAAATAATTAAATATAATATTTATAATGTTACAATAATATTATATCATATATAAAATTTAACAGAAAATTGAATATAAAAAATTAAATCTTGAGTTTATATTCCTATTAGATTCAATTTTTTATTGAAATTCAACAATAGTTTCCCTTTTTTTTTCCTATAACTTCCTAATATAATTTTATCTGTCTAATTAATTTTAACTTCAAAATCTAATTATCTAGAGAGCTAATTTAGACTTTGTTTATTTTGTAAAAAATAATTTATATATAGAAAAATATTTTCTATGGACAATATTTTTTAAGAAAATATTTTCTATAAAAATATTTTTCATTGTTTGATTACAATGTTGATTTAAAGATATTTGATTTGACTACTTATTTTTAACCTTTGACTTAAAATTTATTTTCTAATTTATGATTCAGTTTAAAAATAAGTAGTTAATTATTTGATAAAATTATTTAGAGGTTCATTTAAAGTAGTTTAAGTTTTTTTGTTAAAATATACTTAAAAGTAGTTAATTTGTCAAAATGACAAAAAATGGTGTATAATTGATGTTGTACTTATTAAAATGAGGATAGCGTTAATAATTTTAAAAATTATTAGGATAATATAGTCTTTTACTTAGTCAAGTAGTAATTTTAAAATAAATAAAAAAGTTAAAAGTAAATAGTACTTTACTTATGATTTCTAACTTATTTTAAATAGTTTCTTTAACTTCTAAGCTAAACCAAACACTGATATAGGTTTAAGCAGTTTTTAGTTTCAAACGAAAAACTAAACCTTACCAAACTAATTCGTTCCAATCGATTTGAATGAGTTTTTATTATTTTTGGTTTTCTATTTAATTTGGTTAATTTAGTGGAAAAAATCAAACTAATTTAATGGACCAAAATTCCCAATCTTCATGCTATCTTGTTTTGCTAACCCCTATAAATAGTTAGTTCACACTTTTACTAAACCCAGCCCCTTTTTGGCTCTGCCCTCATTTGATCACATTTCTCATTTTCTTGACTCTCAAGCCTCAACCTAACCCTCTACCCTCACCTCCCTCCTCCTCCTCCTCCTCCTCCTTCTCCTCCTTCTCTTCTTCTTCTTCTTCTTCTTCTTCTTCTTCTTTGCCTTGACATGTTGCATCATCCACCTCCACCAATCCATCATCCATAGGGCACTGGATGCACCTGCATGTGAGCATATCTATCCAATTCTCGTCCTGTGTCTCATTCTCTTACATCTCACCCTTCTTCTATGTCTCACCTTTGTGGTGCTATCCACTGTCCAGACTCCAAAGCATCGATGTCAGTAGTTGTTGCATAAAGCTTCCCAATTTTGGGTAGCCGTATCTCTCTCCCTCTGGGTTTTTACTGGGTTTTAATGGGTATTATCATTTGTATTGTTTGATTTTTGTTGGAAATATGATTGAATCTATTGTGAATTTCAATTGGATTTTAATGAGTCTTATCATCTTTATTGTTTGTTTTTGTTGTTGTTGAATGTCGATTTGTGTTCATTTGGTGATTTTTATTTTTTGTTGTTGTGGAATGGGTATTATCATTTGTATTGTTTATTTTTGGTGAAAATGTAATTGAATCTGTTGTAAGTTTAAATTTGGTTTTAATGGGTATTATCATTTTTATTATTTGATTTATGTTGTTTTTGAATTGTTGAGTTGTGTTTGTTTGGTGATACAAAATTGATTTGGGGAGGGGAATTGGGGATTGGGAAGATGAGAAGAATTGTACGTTTAGTATGGGATTGTGGATTGATTTTTATGTATTTTGATAAATTTGGGTTGCTTTAAACCGAATCAAACCAAAATTTATTAATTTGGTTTGGTTCGGTTTTAATTTTTCTTGAATTTTGATTTTTGATTTTTTTTTTTTGGCTCGGTTCAAAATTGAATGGACTGATTGCGCACCCTTATATTGATCTATTAATAACTTTCTACTTCTAAGTAGATTTGACCAACTTATACGCCAAGCTAAACATCCTCTTAATAGTATTTTTTTTCTTTTATTTGGGATAAACTATAATCTAGTCCTTGAGTTTTGATAAAACCTACAATGTAGTCAAAACCAAGCAATTTAGTTCATAAGATTTAACAAAACCTACAACTTGGTTCATGTCATTAGAATTCCATTAAGTCATTAGAATTCTATTAAATTAAAAATTTTAAATTTAAATTATTAAAATATAGATTAATTATTTTAAGAGCCTTAAAATTTTTTATTAATTATAAAATCATCCATATATTTTATAAATTGATTATTAAATATTATAATTATTTATAAATAAGCCCTTATAGTTTTGTAAAATTTTGTTTGTAAAACTCCAAACCACTTATCCATCCAATTATTGGTACCATCCTTCTAGCTTTAACGTATGGTACAAAGTATTGATTGGGAAAACAGCTAGCCACAATTTTCTTCAAATTTTAAGTCAACACTCAATAATATAATCATTTCATCTAAACCACATACTAGAAAACTATCTTATCTTCAAACACATTTTCTTGAAAAAAAAAATCAATAAAAGCGGCCGCAAGACCCTCGAAATATCTGTTTCTATACATTTGAATTTGCATAAAATTTGAATAATTTGTAAATTTATGAGTTCAATTGAAATTCATTTGATAACATATATGATTTGAATCGAAGCTAATTCATTTGTTAATTAAATTATTTGTATTTTAACTTAAAAATTAATTTTGCTAATTAAAACTAATATTTTGATTTAAAATAATTTGTAGTTCATAAATTAATCCAAAATTCTTTTTTATTTTTTTATAGGGTTCATTAGAATAATAATCCACAAGAAAAAAAAATTATGCATAAATTTTATATTTTAAAAAAAATAAAAAAATTTAAATTAAAAAAATTAAATTCTCATTTCAAATAGCTAAAAAGAAATAAATTAAATTAAATTATTGCAAAATTGTACATTCTAAACAATGAGATAGTAATTTAATGTGCAATCTAAAATGACCTGAGCCCACTCAATCAAACCTATTTGCCACCACTAAATATTAAATTTAAAAATTTTGATTAAAAATTTGGAAATTTACGTAGTTTTAATTATAAGAATTTTGAAACATAGCAAAACAATTGTTTTAAAATATTTAAAAAATATTTTTCAAATTGACTCTAATATTATTATTTATTAATTTATTACACAACCTTATAATTGATTGATGTGGCCTAACCACAAGTGCACAGGTCATTTAAGTAGTATAGAAAAGTTATCGTTTCCTCGAAGAGTTGTGTTATAAATTGAATTTTTAATATAAAATATATTAATCTAAACTAAATTTGGACTAACAACTAATTAAATGAAAAGGTTGAGGATTAAAATTTATATTTGCAAATTTAATAAAGAAATTGCTTGAGTAGGAAAATTCACTAAAATTATGAGAAATAAATTGAGTTAAATGAAATATGCAAAAAATAAAGGTGTTAAGCACTTAAAAACAATTAACATCTAACAATGGTAAAAGGTGATTCCGAAATTTTGGGATTTATATTTAAGCTATTTTGGGATTTTGATTGGTTAGCCAAACATATGATAATTATGAGTTTCAAGCTCAAATCCTTTGAAAACTATTTTTAGTGAGACAAAGAGTGTCTAGATTAATTAAATCCTACTTTCAGGAAGATAAAAATTAATCAAGACCCATTAGTTTTTTTAATCAATCTATTAATCCTCATAATCCTTAGTCTATTTTTAGATCTAAGCTAATTAAGTCTGATTTCTTGATTATCTATTATTGAGTTTTCTCCTTTCGGTGCTTCAACCAAGGATTAAGAACATAACTTAATAGGATCCTACACTAAGCATGTCATTATGCACACAAGAAATAGATAAACCCCATAATAATCATAAAATATAGTCTAACTAGTTCAAATCCACAAAATATCTTAAATATTGCATACCCAACTCTAGAATCTTAAAAAGAACTACTTATTATTCATGTTTAATGCAAATATTCTAGCAAAAGAAGAAGTAAAAGTTGAAAAGAAAGCTAAAACTAAAGAAATCCAATGAAGGAAATGTAGAAAATCACGGAAATGAAGAACAATCAGAGCTTAAGATGGACATAATGAGGTTAACGACTCCTTCTCTCATTCTTTCCAAATCTTTCTTCTTACAATAAAAATGAGGTAATAATGCTTTTATAACCCCTAACATAAACCTAAAATGGACTAAAAATAGTGTGTGGTAAGGTCATACACGTGTGACAAAATCTTGCTTCATCAGCCAATTAATGAGAGAGTGGATGGTCAGAACTATGTCCATGCAGCGTCTTATGCGAAGTCAAAACTGGAGAAAATAAGTAGAGATAGGTTTGCATAGCCATGCAAGTCTTTATGCACGTTTTGGTAAGCTTTAAAGAATTTTCATGAAGGTGCATAAGCTGGTGCATATGCTATGCGGAAGGTTAGGCACATTCGGCAAGTCTGGAAGATTTTTCGGTCAGTTGCATAGGCTGTAGCATAACCTTTGCATGAGGCTATGCAGGTTTCGGCAGGTTTAAGTTCATCTTTTGTGAAAGTGCATAGGCTATGCAGAAAGCTACGTATATTTTGGCATACTTACAATATTTCTCCAATCTCTTGCATAGGATGGTGAATAGCCTATGTATTAGGCTATGCAACTTTTGGTAACTTAAGAATTTCTTACATTTTTTGGACACAAACTGCATAAGTTATGCAGCTCCTTATGCAACTTTCGGCGGCCTTCAAAATCTTCAATTCTTAGGCTTCATTTTTGCATTTTTGTATATGAAATTTACTCCTGACTTGCACAATTATCTTTAGTCCTTCAAGAATATCATTTTACCTATAAAATGAAATAGAATTACAAATTAATCCAAAATTTGACAATTATGAAAAATTAACTAAATAACTAATAAAATTAACTAAAAATGGTAATAAAAGAATAAAATAAATATGAAACTTAACCTAAATGACTATATAAAATGTTTATATCATTTATTATTATAATAATTAAATAATATATTTTAAAAACATTGAGTAATCTAGATTAGAAAATTAAATTTCTTTTTTTAATGAAAAAAGAGAAAATTAAATGAAAAAAAAAGTCAAATCAGTTCCTGTGCTTTTAACTAAAGATAAATAAGTCTAAAATGAATTTTTAGCTAAAACAAATTCACAACTTTCTAATTATGGTCGGGTATATATCCATTTTTATAAAAAAAAATGAAAATAATAATATTTTAAAATTTTTATTAATAGAATATTAATTTAATATTTTAAATATTAAAAATTATTTATTACTTTTAATTAAAAACAAATAATTAAAACCCAAAACACATCCCAAAACCCAAATTCCAATCTCATCCCAAAACCCAAATCTTCATTTTGCAAAATTCTTCCTCTTCTTTTTCCCAAGGACCACGCCCCCACGCACCGCACACACCACACCACAGCCCCCCCCCCCCCCCCTCTCTTCTTGACATCCCTCTCTTCCCTTCACTCTCTACGGCTAAGGCCCAGGTCCCTTCTCAGATCTCAGTGCTTTGCTTGCTCACACGTTTTATGGGCTGCACATGAAGATGGCCCTTGATTCAATCCCATCAGCTTCACCTGTAATAGATGAGCTTGTATTGCTGGATTTTTTTTTTTTTTTTTGCTATGATTGTATCGTTGAGATTGTACTGTGATTCTTCATCTTGCATTATATGTTGGGATGATTCAATTGTATTGTTGCTATGATTTCTTTGGTATTGTTGCTCTGGATGCTATGAAATTTCTTAAATTTTGCATTTTTTTTTATTGAATTTGGAAGTGATTATTGTGTTCTTTACGAATTTTTGTTTTTTTAAAAAATTTTAATTAAATTAAAATTGTAAATAATTTTAAAATTTTAAAATTAAAGAAAAATAATATTTTATTATTAAAAATATATTATTTAAAGTTTGAAGATTAATTTAAACAAAAAGCTTAAAATAGACTTATTTGAACCTCCCAAAAAGTTTAAAGACATATTTAAACTTATTTCCAAAATTAAATTGATAAGAAGATTGAGACAAATTGCATTGTCTTTTCAGATTATGAATTTTAATTATATAATGAAAATATTTTGTTATCATTGATTTTTTGCCTATTAATATTAAGTTATCTTTAAATTATAAATTTAAATCTTTACTGAGATTCAATTAAGTAAAAATAATAATTGATATTTTAGTCTAATGATTAAAATGAAGCCTGTTTAGAAATAGACATTAAGATTTGAATAAGATTAATATAATTCTCTCGTTAACATTAAAAGAAAAAATTAAAAAAATTAACAAATAATAATAAGTTCGTTTTTTGTCATCCCAAAAAGTGGCAAGAGTTTTAGTGACTTTGACCTAACAAAATGAGAAATTTCAACCAATCGTATCGTTTTCTTCATTCTGCAAAGCTACTTTAGGAGCGAGAGAGTCAAAAAGAGCCGCGTGAGTTTTTACTCAACGTCGGCGCATACATGGGATAAATTTTAATAATTATATCTAAATTTATATAATTATAATATTATAATTTTTTAATTTTAAAATATAACATAAAATTTTTTAGATTTTTAAATTTTACATAATAAAATTTATTTTTATTTTTAATTATTAATTTTTCAGTTAGAAACTGATGTGAATAGCTCATGCATAATATTTAGTCAATATTTTTCTCTTATCTCTTATGCAAAGTGTAAAATTATTCTATTTATGCATAAAAAATTATTCTGTCTATAGAGAGAAAAAAGATTTAATTTACACATGGCTTAAGAGAGAATAGAGAAATATTAACTAAGCTTCGTGCTGAAAGTGTCCAGATCAGCATTTAACTGAAAAACTGGTAATTGGAGGTTAGAGGGATTTTATTGTGCAAAATTTGAAAGTTGATGGAGTTTTATATTACATTTTTAAGTTGAGGGATTGTAATGTTACAACTAGATAAGTTCAGGGACAGTTATCAAAATTTATCCCATATATATGAGTACTAGTAGTTTCTTATTGGGTGTGTTTGAAAAGTTTAAAAATAAAAATTTTAATTTAATTGAATTATTTTATTAATTTTCATATTTAAATTTGTAAACTGATTAATTATTTTCAGCTTATTTGTAAATTAAATTTAATTAGGCTATGTTTGGTATTAATGTAATATAATAAAAAATAATCAACTATGCAATTAAATAAAATTATAATGTAATATAATAAGTATTACAAAAGGAAAAAATATATTTTATATATATATGAAATATTATTAAATTAGTAATAAAATTTTAATGTATAATATTATTTTATAAGATATTATTTTAATTTAAAATTACTAATATTTCATTATTACCATCGTTACTAAGTGGTGGGTGGTGTTAGTGGTGGTTAAGTAGCAGTGTTGGTGGTGCCCAAATTGTGACACCCCCTACTCGATCTATAGTGTAGTTGAGCAAGACGTGCTACATTCGGTGTTGACGCACCCTATCTTATCTTATTTTATTCCTTTAATAATTTATTTTCGTTATATTTTAAAATAAATTAAATTCTTAGGAGAAACTAACAGAGTTTTCCTTAATTTACTACCGTTTGACGTGTCTCGCTATTTATCTGTTTAAAAATCTCATATAAATTTTCAATAAAATAATACATGATCTCATCATCATCAACTCACATTCAATTCTTGCAACTAACATTCATGCATATCCATTCATGTGTAATTCATATATCAAAATTCTCTAATTGTACTAATTTACATGATTTACAAACTAATTACATAAATTCATAATTTAAAAGATATACAAATTAATTACAAATGAAAGAGTTAATTTATTAATTTACATCACATACATATTAAATACATTTTCATAACTTACATTATATTACAATATGATAACTATTTATAAAATATAAAATATATTAGTATAACCTATATGGGCCTATCTACATGCATTGCTGAGGATGTGACAACCTTGGACACTTCTGCAGATTCGAACTCTAAAATCCTAATCTAATATCTACTGGGCTTTATCTTCAGTACCTATGCGAGAAAACAATCCATCGCGCTAAGCATTTCTGCTTAGTGGTGCAATAATATAACAAGAAATAATATACAAATAAAGATAAAAATAAAACCTAATTCATGTAATAAAAAATTATTTTGATTTCATATAAAATTTTAATACTAGATATGTTTTATCATTCTTGACATTCTTTGGAAGCGCTTATCTCTTAATTTCACAGTAATATATATATATATATATATATATATATATATATATATATATATATTATACAAAATTAATTAAAATATTAAGACTTATATTCATAGTATTATAGAAGATGCATTTGTAATATTTCTTTAAGTTAAATTTATTTTACTAATATTTTTATCGCTTTATTTCATATTTTTTATGTTTTAAATCATTTCATAATAAATAAAATTTTATAGCTAATCTAATTCTTTTCAAGTATCTCTTACTCATTTATTTAATTTGTAATATTATTAATTCCTAATATTCTTAACTTATTTCACTACCCAAGTAACATATGACAGGCTGACTAAATTCGATAAGCAGGTTCTAGGCACTGGACGCCGTGGTGTCTCGGGCCATCATACCATGGAACGCAAAATGTCAACCACGTATGCAATCAATATAGCTGACACAGGGCACCGCAGTGCTTCGGGCCATCATACCATGGGACGCGAATACGCAAAACATCAACCACGTATGCAATCAATAAGGCTAAGAAGCCATGATAACAAATAGTCGGGTATATAAACCATAAATGCGGGCATAAAGCCATAAATATAGATATAAAGCCTTACACAGTACTACTCAAATAATCCCTTATTGGCATGCCAAACTATCTAATATGACACATGTGTCTATGCAATACGTGGGCACATTAGTACCATTAAGTATTAATATGTTTTATTATTTCATTATATGTTCCAATTATAATTTATAGTATTTTAATTTTATTCATAGTAGAAACATAAATCTCCAAATCTTAATTTTTACATACTTTATGCATTCATCATACCATTCATATTAATTGCAATTCACATCAATCGATTTTTATGTACCATTTGTACATCAAAATATTTTCCTTTCTCTTATGATAATAACATTTAGCCCATTCACGCATCTATGTGATTCATGTAATTATAACAATATTTATACAAATTATCATTCACATTATTACCTCTCATGTACCAATTATTGTACAAGGTATTATTATCCTATTTGTAATAGAGACATAAATCTTAATAATAACTTCACCTCATTTATACCTTTAACAATCCATTCATGTTAATTACTTTTCATATTTCAAGTTGTATTACTTATTTATTATGAGTTCCATGTGTGATGGGAATACAAATCCTAACTACCTATTCACATAATTTAAGTGTTCATTAAGTCATTTAGGTGAATTACTGTAACACCCCTCACCTATCTACAGTGTAGCTGAGCAAGGCATGCTACATTTGGTGCCGGAGCACTCTATCCTGTCTTATCATGTACAATATTAATTTAATTATATTATCTTACGTGTATAAATTTTTTTTATCCCATTTCATTTTTTTGGAGACCCAGACAGAGTCTCCTCTGTTTTATTAGTGCATGACAGGTTTCCTTATTTACCTGTTAAACAGTTCATGTTCATTTCATGTGATCATAATACTCATAATCATTTCAATTAAATAAAATACTTCATTTTGTTCATATAAAATCAAATACAATATTTACAATTCTATTTACAATCACAAAATAATTTACATCATTTAATTACATACAATATCCAAAATGCCAAATTTAACTATATATGAGTCCTACAAAAATAACAGTATGTGGTAACAATCTACACTACAGCAGATCTGACCAAAGCCCTGTCTAAGCTCTACTGCGACTACTGGTGGTCTCCTGTACCTATGCGATGGAAAAACCAACGCGCTAAGCATAACGCTTAGTGGTGCATAAATTGAAATAAAAATAACTATATAATTGAAATAATTATTCCACATATAATCTTATAAAGAAATATAGAATTTTAGGAGTTAAAGTCTTTTACATGTTCATAGAACTTTGGAACAATTAAATTAATCGGGCTCTTTTATCATGTATCATATATTCAATCTTATTAAATTCACATTAATAGCATTCTCATGTATTTATTTAAATTTTAGATTTTTTTACTCATATTTATGCCCAAGTAACCTATAATAGACTATAAAGACTGGATACACGAGAGTATACTAGTTAAACATCCATATGTCTAACATGTATATATCTGTCATATCAGGCACAAGGCCAGTGGGTAGGCATAAATCCAAAAATAAAATCAGGTACAATGGCCAATGGGCAGGCATAATGCCTAGAGAACAATTATATCAGACATATATTATCTATCAATGATTATTCCTGTGGGCAGTACTGCAATCTGTAATCCCTAATTGATATACCAATCGATCCATCTATATAAATAAGTCAAGGTATACTTTGGGCAAATTAGTATTATTAATTACTTATGATCTTATCATTTCATGTTATGCACTATTAGTGTTTTATAGTAATTTCATATCAATTTATAGTGGGAAAATAGGTTTCCCCTTTATTTTCATGTAACTTATGCATTTAGTAATTAATATAGGTAATTTACATGTCTTGTATAAAATAATATCTTGAACCTTTCTTTAGGTCCAGATTTAGTGTCTTATCATCTCCTAGCAAATTGGCCAAGATGTGGCCACTGTTTTGCTACACTTCCTTCATGGAAGTTGTCTCTCTATGTCTTGTCTTTGTTTTCCATTTTGAATCATGTCATTTGGTGTCACACCCTACTACTCGTAAGATGTAACATGCTTCTGTAGTACACCTAATGAATTATCGTACTTCGCCTACTGATAACTCATTAAATATACTACAAGGGATTTTAAAATAATTTTCGCTCATTTTTAAATTGGTGGGTAAAATTTTTTCAGATATTAAAAACCTTTATTTAAAGTCCAAACATAAATCTAATTTTTAGATATTTAAAATCTCCACAATTTTTACAAAAATTTCGGCAGAGTGCCGTCTGTATTTTGAGAAAATAATTCTTCAAAACCTGAAAACAAAGACACTCCCAATATATTTCTCAATCACAACTCTATTATTCAATCTCATTTCATAAATCAGCACAAGCAACTCAGTACACCATTTAAATTAAATCAAACATTGAAATATCTCATTAAGATAATAAAATTAATATTTACATTCATGGGATTATTAAAAATTTAGTAGTACACAACTTTATAAGTACATAAAATCTCAAGATAATATTACAATAATTTGTATTTAATTACTATTCAAAAATATATTACAAAAGAGTTGGTACAAGTGCTCAAAGAAAATTTTATACATATAATTACAGAATTACATCAAAATCTAAAGTACAATGGTATACCTATGATATACCCAAAGATAGTCTCACTATGTCTTTTCAAGAATCTTGCTCAACTGCTTTATTATTCCTTTCACCTGCGATAGCATACAGAGCTATCGCTGAGTGGTGAACTCAGTGGTGCACAAACTAATAATTTAAAACTTAATACAAGTTATACTTGACAATTCATAACAAATAAAAATTTAAAATTTCTAAATTCTTCAAAATCCATGACATTCATAAATCAATATTTTCATTCATACAAATTATTCATTTAAATAACGTTTTGATCAAATAGTAACTATTTGTCTACATTTCTTTTAAATCTCGAAACAATACAAAAATATTTTGAATCACTGACAAATTATTTATTTCAACCACAATTTATCAAACCATGCATAATTTAGAGGGCGTTGCCAATAATTCACACAGTTGAACCCTTGAACCAAAATTCAAATAGATGTCGTGTTGTACACCACGACATTTCAAACTCTCCCAATAACCGAGGCTAAAAGGGAGGAACAAAGACTAGCTAGTTTATATGAGTACTCATTCAAACTCTTCCCCAACTGGCAAGCCAGAGAGGAAAGAACTCACCCCATCTAGTGGAGAAAATATCTCACTAGATAAGCTAATGAGAATTCACAACATATATTGCCATGTCAACTGTGGTTTCAAATCATATTCAAAACAATTTCTATTTACCAAGTGTTTACAAACCATTAATATATTGAATTATCATAAATTCATGCTCAAGGTTGGCAACACATCAAACTTAAAATTTATAATCCTCAAAACCATGCAATAAATCCTTAAATGCATAAGAAAATTTATATTTAAATTATGCAATTTCATTCAATAAGTTAAAATTCTCAACACAACAAAATCATAAGTTATAAAATAAACTTATTCAAATCAATTTAGAAGTGAAAAGTAACAAAATAGTTAGTTGTGCACAAACCTTATATGAGTCGTCTCTTAGCCTTGACTCGATGTCTCGGGTTCTTTTTCGGTATTTTTTTCCACTGAAACACACAGTTTCACAGTGTTTCAGTATCACAATTTATCATAACTCCACAAATAAATTCAACTCTACTTATACCTAGCTTTAATATGCTAAACTTGACGTTCTTTAAAATTTGTATTTCGGAGTTACTATTCACGATACTATTCAAGTCAATTTGTTGACTTTCTAAGGCTTAATAGGTATGGGAATTCTATTTCCACTCACATACCACATTTTGGTTACCTAATTTGTTGGTTTTGGTTCTTTTCTCAAATTCTAAGTCTTTTAGGCAAAATTACAAATTTTCAGTTTTGGTGTCTTGTTTTGCACTATTCTATTGGTCATGTTGTTGTTAGAATTTGGCTAAGTTTTCTTCACAGAAGTTGTTCCTTATTGTATTAACTTTATTTTCCTTTTTTAATCACCCCATTTAGAGTTTTGTAGCTCAAGTTATAGCCATTTGAACATGGCTGGCTGGATTGGTCTAGCCCAGATTTTCTGGGCATCAAACTTGGTTCTGACAGTTTTAGGTCTCTAATTTTTGGTGGCTAAATGACTTGGTTAAGGGCATAATTTGGACTTGTGTTCTGCATGAAAGTTGTAGGGCTATATCTCAGCTTTCTACTGATAAAATTTCAGGTCATTTGGACCTGTCTAGCCCAAGTTATGGTTATTGTTCATTTGGTTATTTTTGTACAGGTCAGAACACCCAGTTTCGGATTTGGTCAATTTGTTCACTAGGTTTAGTCACTTTCTGAGCATGATCCCTAAATGAAAAATGTGCCATTTTGTGTCTAGTTTCATTCCCAATTGGTTTCACACTAATTGGGTTTGTCAATTTTCAGTTTTGGTCCCTGAAAGGGACCTTGGTCATGCTGCCTGCAGAATGACCATATCCAATCCGAATTTCAATATGGTTCTAACACTTCCAACACACCACAATTGGTCATACATGACCATTTTTCAGCTCAAACAAGGTCAAACACACCATTTGACTAATTCTCAAAATTTCATCTCCCAAACCCTAGGTCCAAAACCCTAACTTTTATAAAATTCAAATCTAATGCATTCTAAACACCTATCCATAGTCTACTTACATAATTCAACCTAAACAACCAGTCAAATGCATCAAATTCACTAATTTCAAGCCTTAAGCTACTGCTGGCTGAATTTCTATTTGGTCCCCAAGGATAGTTTTCTTTTAATTTTAAGTATATTTCTAAGTTAATTGAACTAAGAACATAAACATTTAACTAAAATATTCAAGTTTAGATTACTAACCTTTTCTTGAATTTCCAATCTTCAAATCTCTATTTTTATTCCTTCCTTTTCTTCTTCAATCTACTTTTCAAGTTGCCAAAGTAGGGTTTATCAAGAATTTTTGGGGATTTAATGGAGAATTTTAGGGTTTGTGAAGCTTTAAATTAAGCTTCAATGGAGGAAACAAGATAGAGATGAGAGAGAAGAGAAGTGGACGGCACTTGATGGAGGAAGAAGACCCATTTTTTTCTTTTAATTTTTAGTATTTATCTTACTTTTGACTTAGTCAAATTTTGGTTAATTAAAATTATTTTTATTGCATCATGCATGAGGTAAGATGATGATGTAATAATCCACTTTTTCTTTTCTTTTTCTATTCTTCTTTAATTTTTCCTAGTTCTTTAATTTAATTATATATTTCACAATTTTAATTTCTCACATTTTATTGGACAGTTTGGTCAGGAGTCAGCTCTAGGGTAAATTGACCAAATTGCACCTCGCTGGTTCAATCCGGTTTATAAGTTATTCGATATTTCTTCCGGATCACTGACCTAATTATTTGACCTGCTTAACAATTCTTTCTGTGATTTCCTCTTTTCCACTGTATTCACAATGGTCCTAAGGACCGCGGTATCATATTTTATGGTTCGAAATTCGAGTTTAAATCGACCTCGTAGTCTTTCCAGAGTAAGTCACCCATTGCTGTGACTCTCGACTCATTTAACTTTGTCGCAAGATGTTTTGCGGTCGCCTGGACGAACACTCACCGAAGTGGGAAGAGTGAGGAGTCGCCACTTTAATTTTGAGGGAAATTAAAGAAAACCATTTGTGAAAGTAAATTAAAATGAAACCACTTCAAAAATAGAGATTCTAGGTTCGGGGTCCATGAACGGGTGGGGAAGGTGTTAGGCACCCCACCTCGTCCCTCAACGAGGGTAAGCAGATTTAACTTCATGTTCTTCATAGTTAGGAGGGTTTGAATGGAAATGTTAATCCTTTTTTACTGAAAGGAATTTTTGATTTTTCATTAATCCGGGTTATCCAGATACATAAGTAAATGAGACGACCTTAGTGAGTTGCGGTTGCGTATTAATTTTATTTCAGGGGGAATCGTCTTACGTATTTGTTGAAATTTAATTTGGGGAATCGGATAAGAACTCTCTTCCGATCTCCTTTAAATATTTATTAAAATTTTTAAGCTTGAGAATCGGATAAGAACTCTCCTCCGATCTCTTTTTAAATGTTTATTAAAAAATTTAAAGCTAGAGAATCGGATAAGAACTCTCCTCCGATCTCCTTTTTAAATATTTATTAAAATTTTTAAGCTTGAGAATCGGATAAGAACTCTCCTCCGATCTCCTTTTTAAATATTTATTAAAAATTTTAAGCTTGAGAATCGGATAAGAACTCTCCTCCGATCTCCTTTTTAAATATTTATTAAAAATTTTAAGCTTGAGAATCGGATAAGAACTCTCCTCCGATCTCCTCTTTAAATATTTATTAAAAATTTTAAGCTTGAGAATCGGATAAGAACTCTCCTCCGATCTCCTCTTTAAATATTTATTAAAATTTTTAAGCTTGAGAATCGGATAAGAACTCTCCTCCGATCTCCTTTTTAAATATTTATTAAAATTTTTAAGCTTGAGAATCGGATAAGAACTCTCCTCCGATCTCCTTTTTAAATATTTATTAAAATTTTTTAAGGGGAAACCGAATAAGAACTCTCCTCCGATCTCCTTTTAAATATTTATTAAAATTTTTAAGTGGAAACCGGATAAGAACTCTCCTCCGATCTCCATTCAAATATTTATTAAAATTTTTAAGTGGAAATCGGATAAGAACTCTCCTCCGATCTCCTTTTAATAGGGATCGGATAAGGACTTTTCCGATCTCTCGAAACTTGATTACAGCTACCCGTCACGAAATCCTAGAACTAAGGGTTTTGGCATTTAAAGATGCAGGAGCTCGGAATAAGGCTTCTTTTAACTCATTGGTACCTTGTAACTAGTCAGGAGATACCAAACTGAATTTTCCGACCTTCCTATGTGATCGCCTTACCAGTACCTTTTGATACCCGATCTATCCCATTTATCTATTTTAAAGTTCGGTTTTACTCTGCCTTGTGTTGTCTTACTCAATTATCTTTTGCATTATTCTAGTGATTCGGCCTTACTATTTTCCCGACTCATTGTTTAGACCTTTTATTATTTTTAAAGAAACCCTTAAGATACGGTTACCTACATTTTACCCGACCCCTTATACATTACTCGAGACTAGAAGATTTGCATTCAGAAATAACAAATATTAATAAAAAGAATGGATTGATTAACAAAGGAGTAAACCCGAGAGTAATCTTTTGGTATTCTTTAGCGCAATATAAACTTGAAAAAAAAAAAAAAGAGGAAATACGAAAAATGAAAACTAGCACTTAATAAAATGGCAATACGAGCACTCACCTGTAGGGAGCCAAATCTACTAAACTAAGTATTGAATCACAAAGCTTAATAGAACTGCAGATTGGTAACCGGAAGATCAAGGTCCACCTTGAAACGAAGGATGCTTCGCTAAAATGCAATCGGGTCGAAATAATACCCAAGTTTAAATGAGGTTGAGCCTGGACAATGGGAGTGGAACTAAATAAAACAAAGAGCTGAAAATGAGAGCACCACAGGATAATGAACGAACTGAAAATAGAGAGTTTCAGTATTCAAGAATCCCTTTTGCAAGAAAATACTTTAGAAAACTGGTTTTAAAAGTTTTTCTTATGAATGCTAAAAAAAAGCAGAGTAACTAACTGAATTAAGTTTCAGAGTTCTTCCACTATAGTCACTGCCCTCTTTCTTTTCTTCCTTGAACAGTTTTTCATGCAGGTATTTATAGGAACTGGGTGCTCCCCATGAAGGGTCAGGATCTGTTTTGGGGGAGATGGAGGGTTAAGATTTTGAAGGACATGATCTAAGGGCTCAGGAATTAAAGAGAATCAGAACGGACGATCGATCCCTTAGGAGTATTTGTCATTTTCTCTCTTCTAATCTGATGGCCCAAAATTTCTTGTCAAGAGCGATCTGAGGGCTAGGAGTGAAAGGCGCTGATCTTATCGTTTTTCTTCTTCGATCTGAGGGTTCCGAGCTCGTCCTTACAAGGAAGATCAACGGTGGAGATTAGGATGCACAGTGCTGTCCTGACGTACTCTGGCACATATCAGTAGTGCGGGCGATTCTGGGGCGTGCGGTTGAGATTTCACCTGCAACGCTTTAACTACCTTAGCTCTGATTATAACGATAATCGGCAGGAGCTGTCTCATTCTCTTTGTCTTCCGACCTTCCCTCCTTTCCAGTCTTTTCAACGTGATCCTTTTCCGATCTCTCATACCGGGTTCCCCTCTCCTGACACGCTCTCTTCCGATCTTTCATGCTGGTCTCCCTTCTACCGATCTTCACCACACCAGTCTTCCTTTTTATTAGGTTCGGTCCAATCAAAGCATTTATTTCCCTCAATTCCTGAGGCGTCCGCTTCATTTTCTGCTTGCAATAAATGCTCAAATTTTCCTATATATATACCTTCAACCGGAAAGCTCTACCTCACTTGACTTTCTCCCTTATTCTCTTCATTTTCCTTGTTCTAGCTGCTCCGGCAATAATCCCGGACAAAATGACCGCCTTTAATCTTTTTCCGGTTGTCCTCTTTGTTCCTTGCCTGAAAATTTACGATCCCGGTGATCAAAAAATTATGATGACCTTATCTGATGACAGTGAGAAAACTGGACTAATTAACCGATCTGGATCGAGGACCTGATCATGCCGATCTCGAATCGTTCGCCCGATATAATCGATGAACTGGTTTCGGGCAAGAAGACTGCTAATATTCCCCTCAACACCGGTGACTGCTCTTTGGCGTTCACCTGGCTTCTCTTCACACTGGGTGTTCCGACAGCGGCTCGGTTTCGAGCGGTAACTTTGATGACGACCTCTCTCATTCTCATGAGAGTCATAGTCCCCAGTAGTCTCACAGTCAAACACATCTTTTGACTCAGCCACGAGACTAGGCTTTGACATAGGCCTTTTAGATAGGATGTTCCACCGGTCTCTAAAGATCGCCCTTATGATGTAATTAGACCTTTAATGTAATCCGATCTTAGAGATCGCCCAATGAAAGTTCCCCTTTTGTTCAATGATTGATTGTGATCGGAAAATTTCTAAATTGCGTAAGCACTTGATTGTTTGAACATATTAGAATGACAACTGAAAGTGATTATTAATCTAAGTATAGGAGATCGGAAAACACAATATGCATGAGATCAGTTACGAAACGGGACTTAATTAAAATTAGAAATTTGGCTTTGAACACTTAAGATCGGGATCATCTTTAAACCGAGTCGAAACCTTTATCATTCTCAAATTTTAAATGAGAGACCGGCAACAAGACTGGTGTTACGAAGGCCTTATGTTGGTTCAATTTTATTTGACAAGAAAGATCGGAAATACAATTAAATGATCGGGGGACTCGAGAATTGGTTTGAGGGATCGGTGAGGCTTTAAATGACCTGGAGACTTGGTATTAATTAAATTCTTTTTTGTGGGGAGATCGGAAGTGTGGTCGGTTGGTAAAGGGGACTGTGTTGGGGATCGGCTTCAAAATTTATTAATTTCGGGAGATCGGCCAAAATATGGTGTCGACAGCTGCCCCTCTTTACATAATTTCTATTGAAGGGAAAAATTTTCCCGTGTAGGAATTATGTAAAGATTCAGACCCATATTTTGGACGATTTAAAATTTGAAATTTGAAATTAAAGTCCAGAGGCTAAAATCCACTTGGGTCGAAACCTTGAGGTTGGTCACAGGAAATTAAAATGCTAGAAAATTAAAATCAACTTAGATCAAGGAACTAGAGGTTGATAACAGGAAATTTAAATGCATGAAATTAAAATTAACTTAGATCAAGGAATCAGAGGTTGATAACAGGAAATTTAAATGCATGAAATTAAAATCAACTTAGATCAAGGAACCAGAGGTTGATAACAGGAAATTTAAATGCAGGAAAAATTAAAATCAACTTAGATCAAGGAACCAGAGGTTGATAACAGGAAATTTAAATGCAGGAAAAATTAAAATCAACTTAGATCAAGGAACCAGAGGTTGATAACAGGAAATTTAAATGCAGGAAAAATTAAAATCAACTTAGATCAAGGAACCAGAGGTTGATAACAGGAAATTTAAATGCATGAAATTAAAATCAACTTAGATCAAGGAACCAGAGGTTGATAACAGGAAATTTAAATGCATGAAAAATTAAAATCAACTTAGATCAAGGAACCAGAGGTTGATAACAGGAAATTTAAATGCAGGAAAAATTAAAATCAACTTAGATCAAGGAACCAGAGGTTGATAACAGGAAATTTAAATGCATGAAATTAAAATCAACTTAGATCAAGGAACCAGAGGTTGATAACAGGAAATTTAAATGCATGAAAAATTAAAATCAACTTAGATCAAGGAACCAGAGGTTGATAACAGGAAATTTAAATGCAGGAAAAATTAAAATTAACTTAGATCAAGGAACCAGAGGTTGATAACAGGAAATTTAAATGCAGGAAAAATTAAAATCAACTTAGATCAAGGAACCAGAGGTTGATAAAAGGAAATTTAAATGCAGGAAAAATTAAAATCAACTTAAATCAAGGAACCAGAGGTTGATAACAGGAAATTTAAATGCATGAAATTAAAATCAACTTAGATCAAGGAACCAGGGGTTGATAACAGGAAATTTAAATGCAGGAAAAATTAAAATCAACTTACAAAGCAAGCCTAATCTCGACACAAGAAGTTCTTCCCCGATGAAGTGTACTTAACAAGATCCCGAAAGCCGATGATTAATGGAGGACAAGTTACAAGACTTGGCCTACGACCTCATTTCTTCGGATGCCCCTTGACTTTCTTCTTATTTTGCGAAAAGCGCCCTTGCGGGTTTTCACTTTCCCTTCGTCCATTTGACTAGAAGCGCCCTTCCAGGTTTTCACCTCTAGTTTTTGTTTTTGTTTTTTTTTTTTTTTTTTTGTGGCCATTTCCTGCAAATCTCGTAGTAAAGTACGTGAGGTTATCAATTTCAAATCAAAATCTTATAGCAAAATTTTAAATGATTAATAGCGCATCAGGTAAAAAGATTAAAGAAGGGCAATGTTAAAGAAGGAAAGATAAAAGCAAAAAGATAGGAAAATATGACTTTATTATGGTCTTAGGAAACAAAGGTACAGTGTCAAAGGAGAAGGGTACAAGGACAGATCTCACATATTCCTTGTAGTTAGCTTTGAAGTCTTTTAACCGCCATTATTTCAAGTACTCTGAAGCCTCGTGCCACGACGGTTTATTTCCATCCTCGGTTTCATTGTCCCGTTCCTTATTTCTCCTTTTGGTTCTTGGGATGCCCTTTCGGGTTTTCACCCCTAGATTTTTTTTTTTTCAGCTCGCTTTTTCAGGATGCCCTTTCGGGTTTTCGTCCTTCACTCATTTTACAGAAAGCGCCCTTCGAGGGTTTTTGCCTTCTTTCACATATTTTGCTAGGAGCGCCCTTTCGGGTTTTCACCCCTACTCTTTTTTTTTTTTTTTCCAAGCATAGTATCTCTTGACGGTGTCAGCATTCACAGGTCTTGGAAATTCTTCACCGTCCATGTGGGTCAAGATCAAGGCCCCACCAGAAAATGCCTTTTTAACCATATAGGGACCCTCGTAGGTTGGTGACCATTTACCCCGGGGATTGTTTTGAGTTGGCAACACTTTCTTCAGAACTAAGTCCCCAAGTTGAAATTCGCGTAGGCGAACACCTTTGTTAAATGCCCTGGCCATTCTTCTTTGGTACAGCTGTCCGTGACATGCCGCCGTTAGCCTCTTCTCATCTAGCAAATTTAATTAGTCCAACCTTGATTGGATCCATTCTGACTCATCAATCCCCGATTCTTTTAGAATTCTTAGAGAAGGAATTTCTACCTCAATAGGTAATACAGCCTCCATCCCATAAACCAACAAATAAGGAGTTGCACTAGTTGAGGTCCTTACAGAAGTCCGGTATGCGTGAAGAGCGTAGGGAAGCATATCATGCCAATCCCTATATGTGACCGTCATTTTCCGAATTATCCTCTTAAAGATTTTTGTTTGTGGCTTCCACTGCTCCATTCATCTGGGGATGGTATGGGGAGGAATTGAGATGTCGAATCTTGTATTGATCACATAACTTCTGGATCTTTGGTCCATTCAAGTTCTTGGCGTTGTCAGTGACAATTTCATTGGGGAGACCGTGCCGGCAGATAATATTATTTCTAAAGAATTTGAGAAATGTGTTCTGCGTAATGTGAGCATATGATGTCGCTTCGACCTATTTAGAGAAATAATCGATAGCCGCCAGGATAAATCTATGCCCATTGGATGCCTTAGGGTTGATGGGACCAATCACATCGATGCCCCACATTGCAAAAGGCCATGGTGACACGAGATTGAACAGTTGGTGAGGCGGAACATTTATTGGATCCGCATAGATTTGGCACTTATGGCACTGTCGGAAATACTCGATGCAGTCCTTTTCCATGGTGGTCCAAAAATATCCCCGTCTCATGATTTGCTTAGCCATCATATGCCCATTAGCATGGGTTGCACAATTCCCTTCATGAGTCTCGAAAAGGATTTTCTTCACCTCTTTTGCATCCACACATCTCAACAATTCGCCGTTGGAGCTCCTTTTGTATAGGATTTCTCCACTGGGGAAGTATCCCAATGCTAATCTTCGAATCATCCTCCTTTCGTTTTTGCTTGCCCCAGAGGGGAATTCTCTGGTTCTGATGTAGAGCAAGATGTCATGGTACCAAGGTTTACCATCAGGTTCTTCTTCGATCATGAAGCAGTAAGCCGGCTCACTTCTTGCTTTAATCTTTAGCACCTGGGTCATCTGTCCTTCTTCCATTTGAGTCGTAACAGCCAGGGTGGCTAAAGCGTCTGCAAATTGATTTTTGTCTCGACTAAGGCGAGTGAAAGAGATTTCCTCGAATTTCTTAGTCAGTTCCAGTAAGTTCTTCTGATATGGGATTAGTTTCGGATCCTTAGTTTGCCATTCTCCTTTGACTTGATAAATAATCAGGGCCGAGTCTCCATACACCTCCAACTTTCTGACTTTCATTTCGATGGCCACTTGTAAACCCATTACACAAGCTTCATATTCTGCTATGTTGTTGGTGCAGTCAAATCTCAACTTGATAGCTATCGAAAAGTGTTTCCCATCCGGGGATACCAATACAGCTCCGATTCCATTACCAGACAAATTGACAGCTCCATCGAAATGCATTTCCCAAACATCGGCTGGCTCCTCTTCTCCGCAGTCTACTTCATTAATATGCTCATCAGGGAACTCAAAATCCAGAGCTTCATAATCCTGGATGGGGTTCTCTGCTAAGAGATCGGCGATCACGCTACCCTTCACCGCTTTCCGGGTTATATAGACAATGTCATACTGGGAGAGTATGACCTGCCACTTGGCTATCCTTCCCGGCACAAATGGGCTTTCGAATACATACTTGATAGGATCCATTCTGGAAATGAGCCATGTTTTGTGATTCAACATGTAGTGCTTGAGGCGATTCGCTGTCCAAGCTAGTGCGCAGCAAGTTTTCTCTAGGAAAGAATACCTTGACTCACAATCATTGAACTTTTTGCTCAGGTAATAAATTGCTCTTTCCTTCCGGCCGGTATCATCATGTTGCCCCAAAACACATCCCATTGAGTTTTGTTGGATTGCCATATACAGAATCAGAGGCCTTCCAGCCACTGGTGGAACCAATACTGGTGGGTTTGACAAGTAATGCTTGATTTTCTCGAAAGCCCCTTGACAAACTGAATCCCATTGAGTGGTGTTATTCTTTCGGAGTAGTCTAAAGATAGGCTAAGCCTTAGCGGTGAGATTGGAGATAAACCTTGATATGTAGTTCAATTTCCCCAAGAAACTGCATACCTCTCTTTCTGTTTTTGGGGATGGCATCTCTTGAATGGCTCGGACTTTGTCTGGATCAACTTCTATTCCCTTCTCGCTCACTATGAATCCCAACAATTTCCCAGATCTAGCTCCGAATATGCACTTGGCAGGGTTCAGTTTCAGCTGATATTTCCTGAGTCTCTCGAATACTTTCCTTATCACCTGCACATGGCTCTCCTCTCTCCGGGATTTGATAATAATATCATCCACGTACACCTCCACTTCTTTATGCATCATATCGTGGAATAAGGTGACCATGGCGCGTTGGTAGGTGGCTCCAGCATTTTTTAATCCAAAAGGCGTAACCCGATAGCAAAATACCCCCCATTGAGTGATAAAGGCAGTTTTCTCCTTGTCTCCCTCATCCATTGGGATTTGATTGTACCCTGATGCCCCATCGATACACGAACACCGGCCCAATCCTGTCGTGTTGTCTACTAACACATCAATGTGAGGGAGAGGGAAATCATCTTTCAAGCTTGCTTTATTAAGATCCCTGTAGTCAATACATACCCTAACTCTCCTGTCTTTCTTCATTACTGGGACAACATTAGCTATCCATTGGGGATATTTGACTACTTCCAGGAATCCAGCATCATACTGTTTCTTGACCTCATCCCTAACTTTGAGTAGTGTGTCAGGATTCATTCTTCTTAGCTTACCTTTCTTGGGGTCCCTAATTAGGGAATTTTATGCGTCACTATCTGGGGGTCCAAACCAACCATATCATCATAGCTCCATGAAAATACGTCTAGAAATTCCCTGAGCAAACTGATCATATCTTCCAATTCTTCACTTTCTACTACTTTAAGTTCCCTTTTCACTTCTTCCGTGCCTAAGTTTATGGTACGCATTTTGTCTCCACAAGGCACTAGGGAAGGTTCATCCCTTTCATCCCTTTCTTCTGTGAGCTCCACCTCAGAATCACTTGAAGTAATGGCAGTTATGGGGATTTCAAAATTAACCCGAGGAATTTCTGAGTCTATTGAATTATTAGATGTTAATTAATGAATGGTCCTGAATGAACGAAAATAGAATATATTGTAAGGATGGAATTCAAATGGAGAGCAAAAAAAAAAAAGAATTGGAAATAAATGCGCTATTAATTCATTAAAAATTTATGACATAAGAAAAGGGTCCATTTACAATGTTACACTTGCCACCATGGACAAAATGATCAAGTGTAGATAACCAAAGGTACTTTACTCAAAATTAAGCACAGGGATGTCCTCTGCTGTCCAGTTGTCCAACTCTTGCCCCTCAGCTATTGGCGAGACCAGAGCCTCATACAAGGAATCAAGGTGGATGACGTCGATAGATGGTTCATCAGGTGATTCTTCAACCTCTGTCGGATTTTCGATGACCGGTTTAGTGAAGACCTCTATGATCCTCGGGACTACTTTCATTCTCCCGAATTTCTGGTCAAATCTCTGATCCCGAAGTCTGTTCCTCATCCAGAATCACCCATCCATGAGGGCGTCCTCCTCATAACCCAAACCGCAACGGCCCACCTTCTGGATAGCCAGTATAGGTTCAACAATTCCTTGGAAGCCACATCGACTGAACCATACATGTTCAGTCCCTCTATTGCTCTCAATCTTTCCTCTAGAGCAGACAGCTTCTCATTTGCCCTGGCCTTACTTTCTCCTCCTACTGCAAAAGATACTACCCCAGCTGGGAAATGAGGGGTGGAGTGAACCGGAGGGATCAGTATTGAAGGGTATGGGTCGGCATTTGAGATAGCCGGGTAATGGGAGAAAGGTAGGTCATTATTTATAGTAGCCGGATTGACAGTGATTGTCGGATCCGGGATAGGTGACTGAAAGGTGAAGGAAGTTGAAACTTGATGCGGATCATTTGTTGTAGGTGGTGGGGGAGGTAATGGTAGGTAGGTTCTGAAGTGGGTTTATTTTGGGACATCTCCCTCATTAGTCTCATAAGTTCTGAGACCTGATCCTTTAATTCGGAAACCTGTCCTTGTAGGTTCTGTGCTTGTTCCTGATCTTCCATTATCTTCTTTGTTCGGGATCTTGTTAAGTACACTCACTTGAGTTGAACCGTGTGCTTGGTCAGACTTGCCTTGTTTGAAGCAATGTTTGATTTTCTGTAGGGAAATAAATAAAAGCTTTTAGTAAATTTTGAATTTCGTAAAAAAAATTAAAGGTCCTGGTTCAAACAAAGGATACAGTGGCATTCGGGAGCCAAAAATGAAATCTGCAAAAGGATGGTTGCATCAATTTTATCATGGCATCATTCGATAGTCTGACTGTGAATGACTGGATTGAATGCGCGTTTATGATACCTGTTCATATGGCACATCCAATTTTTCGCATAACCCTAGCGAGGGGGTTCCTACGGCAGTTATACTATTCATTCACAATTTTGCTAAACAATGGCCCAAAAAGTTTTCCATTAACTGAATATTTATACACATCATTCTTTACATAGGCTTAAGCTCAGGGAGGCTCTTTATAATGAGATGACATTTTCTGAGATATTCGTATAACCTTTCTTCTTATTTGGCAGGGTCGAATACTTTTAGAGCATACTCGGATTCAGGAAGGAGTTCCTGTTTTCCCTGTGCTATCGTTCTCTCCAGCTGGTCAACATTCTCTTTCAGCTCTTGATAGAGAGCAGCTTGTCTTGAGGGTTAAGAAAGTCTCGGCAAGTATTGCTAGTACTGGATTGACTTTCTGTTTTTCTATTGCCCAGAACATTTCCACAACACCGTAGGTTATGATTCCAGAAGGTCCAGGGAACAAGAGCAAGCCATAAATTGCTAAAGCGAGCATCAATGAAGCTTGATCCCATTGTTGATCTTGGATGCATTGCTCCAACCCTTTCTTGAGGTAAGTCCAATACCATCCATGCGTGTTTCCTTTAACGGTTTCTTTCGCCTTTGCTTCTTTTGGTGGGATCCCCAGCATGTGTGCGAGCCGTTTCCAGGTCTGCCTATGTTCGAGGTGCAGGTAAATCCGATTCTGCGCCACATAAGGGATTTCTAGCAATGCTTGATATTCTTTTATAGTGGGAGCAGTATCGATGTCATTGAAAGAGAACACTCTAAACTTAGGGTTCCAAACTGACAACATGGCCTTTAGTGCCGAGATCTGAACCTTAACTCGCATCAAGGTTGCAATCCTCCTATATTTCTTCTCAAATTGTGCTTTGACCTGATCAGGAAATGAATTCCAACCATTGACCAGACCTTCGAGACTGTTCATTCTGACTTCAATTTTGCTTAGGTCCAGTAGAGGAAAGGAGCTAGTGTATCTTTGTAGGGGTACTGAACAATTTTTGGGCCACAGTTTAGCATTTTGTTCTGATTTAAGAACTTCTTCTGTCTACTGACTCGAAGATGCCATGTTAAAAATGATGCTTATCCTTTCACAGACCTTATTTCGGTGACGCCTACAGAAAAAAACTTGTTAGCAGGATAAATTCAGGTAATCTTGAATTATACTATTGGCAGAGTGACACCTACACATTTATCAAAGTAGGAAAATGTGTAGGTTTTCTTAACAGTATGATTCAAGGTTACCCTTAAAAATAAGAACAAAATAAAATAAACAGAATAAGGTAAGAGTAAGTATGCCCCTTTTGTCTTAAAGTAAAGGAAAGTCCTAATACCGGCTGGGTGCTACCTAATTGGACAGTTCTATCTTATGAGGTAGCTTGCTACGGCTTCCAATTATCGTGATAGTTTAGCTCAGGGTCTAATTTTCTAAAAGCCATAGGTTCCCAAATTGCCCCCACTGTAAACAGTAGGGCCCCATTCTATCCCCCATGATACTGTCGGGAAAATTCCACGGGTATCACAGTGAATAGAACGAGTTCCAATTTGAGCAGAAGCCTTCACGGATACTAACGGGGTAAAACCCACGGGTACCGCTACATGACTCCCTCCTACTTTCCTAAAAGGGTAAGGAAGCCCAGGTATAGGGCTGAAGTGTGTGAGGACATCATGTGAGTGTTCAGTGTGTGAAGGGACACCTTTACCTCTTCCCAATTTAGGGGGATTTTTATTTTTCCCTTTTTTCCTTTTAAATGAAGAGCGCTGTAGAAAGTAAAACAATCAAGACAGGCAAAATGGTTAGCAGGAATAACAATAATTAACGCATAGAATTTTTGCGGAGTGAGCCCACCTAACTATGATTTTGATCGCAACATTAAATCTACCTTTGGACCTCTAGACCGGGGTTAAGTTTTATGTCCTTTCCCCAGCGGAGTCGCCAAGCTGTCGCAAGGTGTTTTGCGGTCGCCTGGACGAACACTCACCGAAGTGGGAAGAGTGAGGAGTCGCCACTTTAATTTTGAGGGAAATTAAAGAAAACCATTTGTGAAAGTAAATTAAAATGAAACCACTTCAAAAACAGAGATTCTAGGTTCGGGGTCCATGAACGGGTAGGGAAGGTGTTAGGCACCCCACCTCGTCCCTCAACAAGGGTAAGCAGATTTAACTTCATGTCCTTCATAGTTAGGAGGGTTTGAATGGAAATGTTAATCCTTTTTGACCGAAAGGAATGTTTGATTTTTCACTAATCCGGGTTACCCAGATACATAAGTAAATGAGACGACCTTAGTGAGTTGTGGTTGCGTATTAATTTTATTTCAGGGGGAATCGTCTTACATATTTGTTGAAATTTAATTTGGGGAATCGGATAAGAACTCTCTTCCGATCTCCTTTAAATATTTATTAAAATTTTTAAGCTTGAGAATCGGATAAAAACTCTCCTCCGATCTCTTTTTAAATGTTTATTAAAAAATTTTAAGCTTGAGAATCGGATAAGAACTCTCCTCCGATCTTCTTTTTAAATATTTATTAAAATTTTTAAGCTTGAGAATCGGATAAGAACTCTCCTCCGATCTCCTTTTTAAATATTTATTAAAAATTTTAAGCTTGAGAATCGGATAAGAACTCTCCTCCGATCTCCTTTTTAAATATTCATTAAAATTTTTAAGCTTGAGAATCGGATAAGAACTCTCCTCCGATCTCCTTTTTAAATATTTATTAAAAATTTTAACCCTCCTCCTCCTTTTTTTTATTTATTAAAATTTTTTTTTGCTGAGAAATCGGATAAGAACTCTCCTCCGATCTCCTGTTTAAATATTTATTAAAAATTTTAAGCTTGAGAATCAGATAAGAACTCTCCTCCGATCTCCTTCTTAAATATTTATTAAAATTTTTAAGCTTGAGAATCGGATAAGAACTCTCCTCCGATCTCCTTTTTAAATATTTATTAAAAATTTTTAAGGGGAAACTGGATAAGAACTCTCCTCCGATCTCCTTTTAAATATTTATTAAAATTTTTAAGTGGAAATCGGATAAGAACTCTCCTTCGATCTCCTTTTAATAGGGATCGGATAAGGACTTTTCCGATCTCTCGAAACTTGATTCTGACTACAGTCACGAAATCCTAGAACTAAGGGTTTTGGCATTTAAAGATGCAGGAGCTCGGAATAAGGCTTCTTTTAACTCATTGGTACCTTGTAACCAGTCAGGAGATACCAAACTGAATTTTTCGACCTTCCTATGTGATCGCCTTACCAGTACCTTTGATACCCGATCCATCCCATTTATCTATTTTAAAGTTCGGTTTTACTCTGCATTGTGTTGTCTTACTCAATTATCTTTTACATTATTCTAGTGATTCGGCCTTACTATTTTCCCGACTCATTGTTTAGACCTTTTATTATTTTTAAAGAAACCCTTAAGATACGGTTACCTACATTTTACCCGACCCCTTATACATTACTCGAGACTAGAAGATTTGCATTCAGAAATAACAAAGATTAATAAAAAGAATGGATTGATTAACAAAGGAGTAAACCCGAGAGTAATCTTTTGGTATTCTTTAGCGCAATATAAACTTAAAAAAAAAAAAGGAAATACGAAAAATGAAAACGAGCACTTAATAAAATGGCAATACGAGCACTCACCTGTAGGGAGCCAAATCTACTAAACTAAGTATTGAATCACAAAGCTTAATAGAACTGCAAATTGGTAACCGGAAGATTAAGGTCCGCCTTGAAACGAAGGATGCTTCGCTAAAATTCAACTGGGTCGAAATAATACCCGAGTTTAAATGAGGTTGAGCCTGGACAATGGGAGTGGAACTAAATAAAACAAAGAGCTGAAAATGAGAGCACTACAGGATAATGAACGAACTGAAAATAGAGAGTTTCAGTATTCAAGAATCCCTTTTGCAAGAAAATACTTTAGAAAACTGGTTTCAAAAGTTTTTCTTATGAATGCTAAAAAAAAGCAGAGTAACTAACTGAATTAAGTTTCAGAGTTCTTCCACTATAGTCACTGCCCTCTTTCTTTTCTTCCTTGAACAGTTTTTCTTGCAGGTATTTATAGGAACCGGGTGCTCCCCATGAAGGGTCAGGATTTGTTTTGGGGGAGATGGAGGGTTAAGATTTTGAAGGACATGATCTAAGGGCTCAGGAATTAAAGAGAATCAGAACGGACGACTGGGATCCCTTCCGGAGTATTTGTCCTTTTCTCTCTTCTAATCTGACGGCCCAAAATTTCTTGTCAAGAGCGATCTGAGGGCTAGGAGTGAAAGGCGCTGATCTTGTCATTTTTCTTCTTCGATCTGAGGGCTCCGAGCTCGTCCTTACAAGTAAGATCAACGGTGGAGATTAGGATGTACAGCGCTGTCCTGACGTACTCTGGCACATGTCAGTAGTGCGGGCGATTCTGGGGCGTGCGGTTGAGATTTCACCTGCAACGCTTTAACTACCTTGGCTCTGATTATGACGATAATCGGCAGGAGCTGTCTCATTCTCTTTGTCTTCCGACCTTCCCTCCTTTCCAGTCTTTTCAACGTGATCCTTTTCCGATCTCTCATACCGGGTTCCCCTCTCCTGACACGCTCTCTTCCGATCTTTCATGCTGGTCTCCCTTCTACCGATCTTCACCACACCAGTCTTCCTTTTTATTAGGTTCGGTCTAGTCAAAGCATTTATTTCCCTCAATTCTCGAGGCGTCCACTTCATTTTCTGCTTGCAATAAATGCTAAAATTTTCCTATATATATACCTTCAACCGGAAAGCTCTACCTCACTTGACTTTCTCCCTTATTCTCTTCATTTTCCTTGTTCTAGCTGCTCCGGCAACAATCCCGGACAAAATGACCGCCTTTAATCTTTTTCCGGTTGTCCTCTTTGTTCCTTGCCTGAAAATTTACGATCCCGGTGATCGAAAAATTATGATGACCTTATCTGATGACAGTGAGAAAACTGGACTAATTAACCGATCTGGATCGAGGACCTCGATCATGCCGATCTCGAATCGTTCGCCCGATATAATCGGTGAACTGGTTTTGGGAAAGAAGACTGCTAATATTCCCCTCAACATTGGTGACTGCTCTTTGGCGTTCACCTGGCTTCTCTTCACACTTGGTGTTCCGACAGCGGCTCGATTTCGAGCGGTAACTTTGATGACGACCTCTCTCATTCTCATGAGAGTCATAGTCCCCCCAGCGGGTCTCCTGGTCAAACACATCTTTTGACTCAGCCACGAGACTAGGCTTTGACATAGGCCTTTTAGATAGGATGTTCCACCGGTCTCTAAAGATCGCCCTTATGATGTAATTAGACCTTTAATGTAATCCAATCTTAGAGATCGCCCAATGAAAGTTCCCCTTTTGTTCAATGATTGATTGTGATTGGAAAATTTCTAAATTGCGTAAGCACTTGATTGTTTGAACATATTAGAATGACAACTGAAAGTGATTATTAATCTAAGTATAGGAGATCGGAAAACACAATATGCATGAGATCAGTTACGAAACGGGACTTAATTAAAATTAGAAATTTGGCTTTGAACACTTAAGATCGGGATCATCTTTAAACCGAGTCGAAACCTTTATCATTCTCAAATTTTAAATGAGAGACCGGCAACAAGACTGGTGTTACGAAGGCCTTATGTTGGTTCAATTTTATTTGACAAGAAAGATCGGAAATACAATTAAATGATCGAGGGACTCGAGAATTGGTTTGAGGGATCGGTGAGGCTTTAAATGACCTGGAGACTTGGTATTAATTAAATTCTTTTTTGTGGGGAGATCGGAAGTGTGGTCGGTTGGTAAAGGGGACTGTGTTGGGGATCGGCTTCAAAGTTTATTAATTTTGGGGGATCGGCCAAAATATGGTGTCGACAAACTTCTTATATTCTATTTTTCTTATTTATACTTAACTAATTGACAGTTACTAATTATTTGTGTTCAGGGCTTATCTAGTTGTCTTAGATGTGGTTCTAATCCCTTTAATTATCTGGAATGACACCGATCACCAGAACAGTGAAATATATTAGGCTATGCAAATAGGAGTGTTACATTTGGAGTTTTAGAACTCAAGTTATGGTCAAATAACCAAAACTAGTTCCTTAACTCACTCAAGTTCCAGAACCAGGCAGATTCTGGAGTCAATAATTTCCTAATTATTTAGACATGTTACAGCCACCTTTAGGCCTAATATTCCTTATAGAAGTTATTACCCTATGTCTTATAATTACTCAGAATTTTAAATTACAATTTTCAGGTCTGGTAGAATTAATTATAAAAAATTAACTGGCTTGGACTCAGGTGCCCTGTGTCTACAAGATTCCAGGTTCAGGTAGTGGATTTGACTCTAATTTTAGGGTTCTTACACTTAAATTTTGAGAAATGTTTCTAAATAAAAGTTGAAGCCCTATCTCTTAGGTTTCCATAACAGTTTAGTTCATCCCAATTGGAGTTTCCTAGTGAAAGTTATGATATAAATTCTGTTCTGGGGCAGGTGATAGTTGAGGCAAATTCTAGGATTTGGTGTACTAATTTGTTCTAATAATTTGACTTTGTTCCCTTAGGTTCTGGGTTCTGGAACATCAATATTGTAGATCTATGTCTTGTGGAAATATTTCCACTGTTTTCATGGCATTTGAAATTTTGTAGACCAAGTTATGGCCATTTTGCCAAAACTGGTCAGGTGAGCTTTAGTCCAGAATTTTTGGACAGTGTTGTTCTGGACAGTTTTATTGACCTAATTTGTGCTAATAATTTGATTTGGTTATAGGCATTTTGGGGTTTGCGTTCTTCATGAAAGTTATAGTCCTATGTCTAAGCTTTCCAATGCCACAAAAATCAGGTCATTTGGACCTGTCGAGAGGAAGTTATGGCCAAATAAACATGTACTGTTCATTTGGTCATTTTTCTGGGTTCAAGATTTGGTAGGCCAGATTGAAACAGTAATTAGGTCAAGATTTGGATAGAATTTGGGCATGGTTTCTTTATGAAAAATGGAGTGTTTTGGGTCTAGTTTCATCTCCAATTGGCCTCATACCAATTGGAGCTACACAATTTCAGTTATAGCTCAAACAATACATTGGACTCATAGGTCCAAATTTCCTGCCAGAAAATTGCACTCCAAATTTCAAGTTCCTCCAACTCCTTTACTTCAATTTAACATACATGGCACTTCAATTAAGCAACAACCAATCTCAAGATGCAAATTTTCAACAATTTCTCAAAAGCCCTAATTTATGGCTAAAACCCTAACTCAAAGTTACAATTTCAAACATATCACTTACAATTCAATATATGTATCATCTCTACTTATTAATTAACACCACTAATGACAATTATGTTCATAATTTCATCAAATCCCTATATCTCCTAAGGCTGCCAAATTTTAGGGTATTCAATTGGTAAGAGTTTCCTTTTTATTTTATGCAATTTCTACTTCTATCAACTATAATTCAATATTTAATTAAAGAAAAGAAAAAGGATTAGCACTAACCTCTTATAGTTCAATTCTTGACTTGTTTTAAATTTGGAATTTCTTCACTTTTTGATAACCAAAATCTTCCTCTTGTTATGGGGATTAATTTTAATGAAGGGATATTAGGAAAATTATGGTGAACAAGGGGGAGATTTCAAGCTCAAAAGCTTGAAAATGGAAGGAGCACCATTACCATGGTGGATGGCAAAATGGAGAAGGAGATGAAGAAATGATTTCAATTTTAATTCTTTGTCTTCTTTAAGTGTTCTTATCTCTTAATAATCCTTTGTCAATTTCCCATTGGCTAATTAATTTAAATGATGTCATTATGACATCATGCCCATGCAATAAATTTTATTTCCTTTTTTTTTTCTCTTCTTGTCTCATTTTTCCATTACATAATTCATAATTTAATTTATTTTATATTTCTTAATCTCTCTTATTTTAATTGACATTTAGGTCAAAATTCAACTCTAGGGTTGAAACGACCAAAATGCCCCCCATTGGACTTGTCAGTTTATAATTTCCTTTATCGATCGACTAAATTTTCTAAATTTTCTTTGAAATTTTTAATGTTATTTATACCTCAATAAGCCTTCAATTAAGTCTCAAAAATTATTTCTTAGGACTCCCCGCGGGTCTGAGATCGGCAACTGACTTTGCAGTTACTTTCTCGTATGATCACCCATCGCTGTGACCCCGGCTCGTTTAACTCATTTGCAATTCTTGTCTTTTATTTTCTCTTAATTTTTCTTAATCTTTATTCAATCAATTTATATCTCTTCACTCTAGTTTAAGTGTAGTTTCAGACATCCTAGCTGTTCGAACAGACATTAGTCGTCGGAATAGTAGAATGCACAAACTACCTAAAGTGAGGGCATTACAATTACCATTCCTATTCCAAGTAATCCATGAACTTTTCTTGGATTTCAAATTTCATACCTTAATTTCCCCTAGTAATTTAATTCTTGCTTTTTATGTCATGGTATTTACTATTCACATTACTATTTATGAAAATTTTGACTATTTAACAAATAATAGGATTGCAAATTCTAAATTCATAATTATACTACATTTTGGGTTATACACTTGTTGGCACTAGTTGCCAATTGCAATTCAAAGTTTCCTAGATGTATTTCTAAAATTTCAGTTTTGGTCACTTAAATTTACTGTTCTATTGGACCTATCTACTGTGGGAATTCGACTAAACTTCCTTTATCAAAGTTGTTCCTTAATGTCTCTACTTTAATTACCTTTTTGAATCACTCCATTTGGAGTTTTGTAGCTCAAGTTATGGTATTTTTACCATAACTGGCTGGATTAGTCATTGTCTAGAATTTCTGGGCAATTCTAGTTCTGATAGTTTTGATGAGCTAACTTTGGTTAGCAATTTGATTAGGTTATGGTCAGAATTTGGATTTCTGTTCTTCATGAAAGTTGTTCTACTATGTCTACGCTTTCCATGAGTTCAAGAATCAGGTCATTTGAACCTCTCTACACAAAGTTATGACCATTTGAACAATTACTGTTCATATAGTCATTTTTCCAAGTTCAAATTTTGAATACCCAGATTCAAGCGATTTTTAGGTCACTTTATGTTAGTTTTCTGAGCAGGGTCTCTCCAGCAAAAATGTGGCATTATGTCTTTAGTTTCACCTTCAATTGGCCTCACACCAATTGAAGCTATACAACTCAACTTATGGCTACCCAAACTCACTGGACTCAAAGTCTAGAATTTCGAGCAAAAGGGCAGCTCACCCAATCCACAATTCAATGCCACAATAAATTTCATTTTAAGTTCATACTATATCAAATGGTCACTAATTGACTATTAGAACTCCAATTAAATATCAAAGCACAAAATGTAACCGCCCGGCCCACTGGCTAGTATTGTCCGCTTTAGCCCAGCCCATACTAGGCCTTACAGATTTGCCCATTGGGCTTTTACACCCAAAAGCGCTCTAACTAGTGTTCCAAGACCACTCAATTTAAGTCCAGGATCTCTCCCATACTTTGCTGATGTGGCATTTGCCTAAGGAACCTTTTTCCCCCCTTTTGGGGCTCAGTGTCCTCGCTGAGGTTTGCCCCACCATCGCTCAAGAGGCCACGCGGAGTGCTCTGATACTAATTGTAACGGCCCGGCCCACTGGCTAGTATTGTCTGCTTTGGCCTAGCCCATACTAGGCCTCACAGATTTATCCCTTAGGCTTTTATACTCAAAAGTGCGCTAACCAGTGTTTCAAGATTGCCCAATTTAAGTCCAGGATCTCTCCCGTGCTTTACCGATGTGGGATTTGCCTAAGGTCCCTTAATGTAATATAACTTTTTATTAATGTAATATAATAAAAAAATAATCAACTATGCAATTAAATAAAATTATAATGTAATATAATAAGTATTACAAAAGGAAAAAATGTATTTTATATATATATATGAAATATTATTAAATTAGTAATAAAATTTTAATATATAATATTATTTTATAAGATATTATTTTAATTTAAAATTATTAATATTTCATTATTACCGCCATTACTAAGTGGTGGGTGGTGTTAGTGGTGGTTAAATGGTAGCGTCTAAGTAGGTATGGTAGTAAAGGTATTGTTGCCCAAGCACTTGTGGTAGTGGTAATGATACAAATTATAAGGATGGCCGAGTGGTGATAGTGTATGGATAATAAATAAAAAAAAGTAAATAAATAATTAAGATTATATTTATTTTTGTGTGTAATGTTGATTGTGTTACTTATGTATTTATCATTTCATTATATAAAATTTTTATATATTACTAAATAAAATAATTAAATATGTAATATAATTAGTAATTACGATTAAGTTACACCTTTGATTACAACATATTAAACATAACCTTTATTTTTTTTATTAATTTTCATATTTGAAAACCTAATAATTAAAAGAGTTTAATTTTTTAACTTAAAAAAATTCATTTTAAAAGAAATAAATTTATGCCAAAAATGATATAATTTTATAAGAATTTAATTCATTAACCCCTTTTGGAAACTAGATTTTTTTTTTTGTTAATTTTAATGTTTGAAATTCATTTTTTTTTTAACTTAAAAGAAATTCATTTTGGGCCAATTGTTTAATTCGATAAAGAAGCAGGTAGTCAAATTCATCATATTTTGGTCTATTGTTTCATACCGTATTTCTCATTTAAACGAGCATTGTATGTGTTCGATTGCGTTTACGCATACAGCAGCGAATTCTGTCGCTTATTTCTTGGCTATTATGCTATTTTCTCAGTCTGATCTGTTCTGCTTTTCTGTGGGCTGTGTTAGCCCATGATTTGGCTTAATGAATAAATAATTTCCTTCTAAAAAAACTAAATTATTTTAAAATAAATAAAAATCATATGAAAAATAATATAATTATGTAGAAATTAAATTAAATTCTTTTATCACTAATAATTTTTTCTACACCTATTTAAGTTATATTTATTTAATTATAAATAAATACAAAATATAAAAAAAAATTCATTTGACTTATCAGATTTAAATGAATTCTATCATTTTAAAAAGTATTTCAAATACATTGAATCTTTATATAAATTCATTTGATATAAATTCATTTGAATTAAGTTCTATTAATAGAATTAAATTTTATAATAACAATCATTTTAAAATGGGTGATAAAGTATATTGTTTATAAAAATAAAAATAATAAAATTTTTATCAATATAAATTAAAAAATTCTCAAAGATGTTCATAAAATAAATTTATAAATTTGTTGTTTTTAACCAAAATCAATATCTCCTTTTCTAATATTTTACTTAATTTAATTTAAAATAAAATTTACAATTAAATTTCTAAAATTCTGCAAATAAATAAGGGTATCCTGAAATTGATTTATACATAAATGAAGATATGATGCTTAATAATGCACCTCCTAACGTCAGCATAATAGATTAGTTTTAGATTACAGAAAAAATATTAAAATATAAACAAATCAAACTTATTTTATTTAAAATAAGAGAATAAATTGTAAATGGTTCTAATATCATGAGCCAATTTACATATAATATTAGTTTTTTTAAATTTTGACCATTAAGTATTTTTTTCATTTTACTTAGGCTCTATTTATTTTACAGAAAAAATTAATATATGAAAAATATTTTTATCATGAAAATATTTTTTATTATTCAATTGTAATATTAAATTAATGATATGTATTTATTGTATGTATAAATAAATTCATATTTTAATAAGATTATCAAAGTTTAGAAAATGAAAAATAATTTATTTTTGAACAATAAAAGTTATTTTCCTTAAAAATAACTTAGTTTTTCCTTTGATCAGGAAAATAGTTTTAGTTGACCAATTTTTTTAGTGTCCCAAATGCTATAAATTGTAAAAAATATTGTCCAAAAAAATATTTTCTGTAAAACAAATAAAGCCTTAAATTACATTTACAATAATATATTAAAACCTATTCAAATAATACTTTTTAAGTTTACAAAAAATAACATGTAATTTATTTTATTATATTTAATTAGAATTGAATTAATTATAACATATAACTTTTCATAAAGTAAAATCTCTAAATAAATATTTTATTCTTAAAATTAGTTAAATTAATATTAAAATAAATATTTAATTAATTATATTTAATATTTAATATTTATAAATATAACTAATTATATTTAGTATTTATATTTAAATAAAAAATTATAAATTCCCGTACTTCAAAACTAATTTGATTAAGTGACCAATATTCAATTTTTAACTTTAAACTTCAATAATTGATTTAGAGTATTTAATTAAAAAAAATTTTAAATTATATTTTTTAAATTAACCGTTTAAAATTATAATTATATGACTAAAAGTTGAAATTATCAAATCTTATTTGTTTTGGTCTATCAATCATAGATAAATTTTAATAACCGCTCCTAAACTTATCAAGTTGTAATATTATAGTCTCTCAACTTAAAAATGTAACATAAAATCCTATCAATTTTCATATTTTATACAGTAAAATCCCTTTAACCTCTAATTACTGATTTTTCAGTTAAACGCTGACCTAAATAGTTCCAGCAAGGGCCTTAGTCAGTATTTCTCTTTTCTCTCTCATGCCATGTGTAAATTAAATTGTTCTTCTCTCCATAGACAGAATTATTTTTCAAGTGTATAGAGAATAATTTTACACTTTGCATAAGAGAGGAGGGGAAAATATTGACAAAACATCATGTGGGATGTAACGCCCTCACTTATGCCCTAGTTGTAAATAGATTAATTTTTATGAAATTGAGTTAATTTGAGTAATTCTATTCAATTGCATTAGAAATTAAAAATTGAGTTAATTTGAGTAATTCTATTCAATTGCATTAGAAATTAATTTAACTGTTCCATAATTGGTATTGATTGCTTAATTGGAGAGTTAATTAATGTAATTGGGCTGATTTTACTTTACTAAGGAGTGAGTGGGTTGAGCCCATTAAATTGTTTTGGCCCTAGTTACAATTTCTCTCATTCTATTATTAATAAAACCTAAATAAACTAAACACTTCAGTCATAAACCCTATTCTATCTACCTAGCCGACACCCACACTCCCAAGGTATTAAAATTTCTCTTCAATCAAACAAAGGAAGAACACACCAAACACTTACACCTCTATAGTTGGATTCCCTCTTCCCTAATTCATTGATTTAATCAACTCTTGGCATTGGAATATTGAAGAAACCGTATTGAAAAGAGTAATCTTGAATTGCCAAATTGATTTGAGGTAAGAGGCTTGTAACTCCCTCACTTTAGGTAGTTCGCGCATTCTACAGTTCTGACGACTAATGTCTGTTCAGACAGCTAGGATGTCTGAAACTATACTCAAAATAGAGTGAGGAGGCACAAATTGACTTAATAAAGACAAAGAAAAATTAAGGAAAAATTTAAGAAATGAAATGCACTAAGGTTAAACGAGCTATAGCTTTAGCGATGGGTGACCTAACGGGAAGCGACTATAAAGACAGTTGTCGATCCTATAACCGTGGGGAAACCCTATGAAATAATTTTTGGGACTCCATGGAAGGATTGTTGAGGTTTCGATGATAATATATTGCTAAGAAAACACAACAAGAATTAAATCAATCAGTACAGATAATTTTAGCTCATTAAGCTAAACGAAGGGCATTTTGGTCATTTCACCTTCAGAGATGATTTTGGACCAGTTTGTCCAATTAAGTAAGTGAAGTTTATGTCCAAAAATATGAATAAATATTGCTAAAAACTTAATTAAAAATGAGTAGAAAAGAAGAAAAAAGAAAATAAAATAAATCCTAATTATGACATCATGCTTATATAAGCATGATGCAATAAAAAGGTGCTAGCCAATCACAATTTAACAAACATACTTAAATATCAATTAAAAGGGAAAAGAAGTCAAATTTGAAAAACTAATCTGCCATCTTCTTCCTTGTTCCCGTCCATATGCTCTCTCCCCACTTTCTTTCAAAATTCCTTCCTTCCACCATTGATACACCATCATCTAAGCTCCCAAATACTTACCTACCTTCATAAATTTTGTTGGAAACTTAGAGAAACCTTCATATCCATCCTTGAAATGAAGAAAACACATCAAAATCTCAAGTAAGAATTCTGCCAAGAAGTGGTTCTATAAGGGAAAGTGGAGTTTTTTATTGAAGTGAAGGTTGATTTAGGCTAAGGAGAGCTTGAAGACAAAGTTAGTGCTAATAATCCTTATCAATTTTGAAGTTTTAAGAATTTTAGTTAGGGTTTTGTGAATTGATGCTTAATTGACTTTGATTGTTGACTACTAGAAGTGCCATGAATATCAATTAAAGTTTGGGAGTTGGGAGGAATTGAAATTGGGAGTGCAATTTCTCTTGTAGGAAATTCAAACCTATGAGTCTAGTGAGGTTTTTGAACCATAATAGAGTTGTGTTGCTCTAATTGGTATAAGGCCAATTAGAGATGAAACTAGGGTCATAATGCCCCATTTTTCATAAAGAAATCATGCCTAAAAACGGGCCCTAACCTGGCCTAAAATTGACTTGAATCCGGATAACCCTAATTTGGACCTAGAAAAATGACCATATGAATAGTAAATATTCAAATGGCTATAACTTACACTAGGAAGGTCAGAATGACCTGATTCTTAAACCATTGGAAAGGTTAGACATGGGAGCACATTTTTCATGAAGAACATAGAACCCAGATCTGCCTCTAACTAAGTCAAATTATTAACATAAGTTAGATCAATAAAATTATCCAGAACCAATCTGCCCAGAATTTGTTGGACTTAGGCTCACCTGACCAGTTTTGGCAAAAATGCCATAACTTGGTCTACAAAATTGAAAAAGTAATGAAACCAGTTCCAAGAGTTTTATGAGACACAGATCTACAATATTGATGTTTTTACTAAAACTCAAGGGAACTAGGCCAAATTGCTAGAATAAGTAAGCACATCAAAACCTGGAATTTAACTAAACCACCACTTGACCTAGAATAGTGTTTATAGCATATCTCCCACTAGGAAATCCCAAATGGGATGAACCAAACTATTATGGAAATCTAAGAGATAGGGATTCAACATTGATTTAGAAACTTTTCTCAGATTATAAGTGTAAGAACCCTAAAATGAGAGTCAGAGCCACTGACCTGAACCTGGAATCCTATAGACACAGGGTACCTAAGTCTAGGCCAGTTAATTTGCTATAATTAATTCTACAAGACCTAAAAAATTATAATTCAAAATTCTAAGTAAACATAAGACATAGCGTAACAATGTCTATAAAGAATATTAGGCCTAAAAATGGCTGTAACATGTCCAAATAATTAGGAAAAGATTGACTCCAGAATTTGCTTGGTTCTGGAACTTGAGTGAGTTAAGCAACCAGTTTTAGTTATTTGACTATAACTTGAGTTCTAAAACTCCAAATGACATGATTCGAAAAGGAAAACAAAGATAAGACATAGGGAGACAATTTCCATGAAGGTAGTGTAGCCAAATAGTGGTCACATCTTGGCCAATTTGCTAGGAGAAGATAAGACACCAAATCTGGACCGAAAGAAAGGTTCAAGATATTATTTGACACATGAAATGTAAATTACCTATATGAATTGTTAAATGTATAAGTTACATGAAAATAAAGGGGGGACCTATCTTCCCACTATAAATTGACATGAAACTACTATAGACACTACTAGTGCATGATATGAAATGATAAGATCATAAGTAATTAATAATACTAATTTGCCCAAAGTATACCTAGACTTATTTATATAGCATGGATCGATTGGTATACCAATTAGGGACTACAGATTGCAGTACTTGAAGGAGCGAAAGAATGAAAAACACAAGTTTATACCATTGAATTCAAAACTTTTCACCTAGGATTACATGCATCATGCAAGATTTATTTTTATCTATTTGATTTCAATGATAAAAAAACATATTAAAACACCTTTAATATGTTTTTGGATATGTACTTGCCATTTAAGATTTTTAAATTAATAAGATTAATTTTAAAACTCTAGATTAAATTAAGAACAAATACACTAACCTTTTGATGCATTGCAGTGTATTTGCGCCTTTGAGATTCGTCTTTAGGACACCAGATGTTGTCCCTCTAGCTTGTCCACACCAAGAACACCTATGGCAGCCCTTGAACAACTTCTAAAGCTTTTTCTATTAAGTAGAAAATCAAGTTTTGCCTTTTAAGAGATTAAAGATGCAAACAGGACACTAGAAACAATTTTTAGTATTTTTAATTCAAGAGATTGTTTGCTAATCTTTTGGAATAGATGAGAGATGAAGAAGAAGAGAGGGAGAGCCTCAAGGTGGCGGCACAAATGAGAACAGCAGCTGGTTGTATTATTTTCTTTTCATAACAACACTTATATAGCTAGGTCAACACATTAAACCCTTGCCACATGTCACCCTCTGATTGTTCTAGGTTTAATTGACCCAATCACATTGTGCTAAGTGTCAAACCTATATTTAATCTTAATTTTAATCATCTTACATGATTAAAAGACATTTGGCAAGTTTATGTGTAATGCCATGTGTCACCATCTCATGGTTCCACATGTCACCCAGTGAAATGACCAAAATGCCCGTGTCTTAATTTTGAGTTTTTAACCCAAAATAATTATTTCTCTTCTTCTAATCAATTTATATCAAATATAAATTAATTAAATAATCTCTATTAATTAATTTCTCATTGATTAAATTCATATTTAAACACTTTAAATATAAATTTAACTTATACTATACATCCAATAATCTAGATTTGGATTCAAGTTATGCTAGGAACTTTGTAATCTAATTGCAAATTAAACCTATTTAATTAATCAATTAAACTCTTTAATTAATTAATTAAATCATATTTAATTAGATGATAACTTATGTATGTGTGTGACTTACTAGGCTCATCACTAATTGGCAATGAGATATGATATCAACTCTTAATATCATCAGAACTCTTTCTTACCATAAATGATTTCTCTAAATCATTTTATGCACCTCATAGACCATGGTTAACACCTAGCATAGCATTCCATGGCCACCCAATTAGTAATAAGGTTTATCTTAAATGAACCTATAATCATATGTTGCCATGCACTAGAATCTCTCTGTTACAAAATCCCAACTCAAGCTAGAGTCATAGTTTATGTCAAACTCCATTTTCTATGAATATTATGTTCTCTTTTAATTCCAGTTCTTGATTAAAAGATTTTCTCATCAGAAACTCTTTTCTGATTAAATCTATCTGTCCTGGCCAGGAACTTGAAACATTAAGAACAATTAAATGAATATAGGATTTTATCTCTATTTACTTAGAGGAACAAATTCCATCTTGATCAACACCTACCTCGATATATAACTAGTAGAAGCCAACACAAGCCCATATACCCATACACAGTACAAGTATGAAAGTAGTATCAAACTCAAACTACCTATATACAAGATAACTGTGCTATCTCAGGTCTAAAGATTATATGCACTGATATGATTTATGACAAAACATTGACAAGAGTAAACTCCATGTGCTTGTCATAAGTGTCACTGGTTCAGCCTACTTATCATTTATAAGTGCCTATCATGTTTGTCATATGGCATGAGACTCACCATTCCATCTTATTTATATCTCATATAAATAACTTGGGAACAAACATGAATACAATCTTTCTGGATAAGTCATGTCCTTATTATGAAGTATCCTCGATTGTGAACCTATTTATGATACTTTGTACTAGAAATACTATCACTTATATTCTTAACAAATTAAGAATAGAATTTCTAACAAAATATCAATGAACCTTTTCTATTACACATAAATATATTATGTAAACGGAAAAGTGGAAATGCCTTTTATTAATAAAAACATGTACAATATACATACTAAATGATATGCTCTAGGGCATACTACTAACAATCTCTCACTAGCACTAGAGCCGTTCATTACAATATCTTACACCCATCTTCTCAAGATGTCAGTCTAGCTGAGTCTGTGACATAGGCTTAGTGAATGGATCAACTGGATTTTCAACTGATGCTATTTTCTGCATGGCTACATCTCCTCGTCCAACTATTTCTCTGATAATGTGGTAGCCCCTTTCTATGTGTTTGGATTTTTGGTGAGACCTTGGTTCCTTAGCTTGTATGACTGCTCTATTATTGTCACAGTGTAGTGCAACTGCTGACTCAATGGAAGGAACCACTGTAAGTTCTGTCACGAACTTCTTTATCCAAACGGCTTCCTTTGCAACATCTGATGCAGCAATATACTCAGCCTCGGTAGTGGAATCTGCAGTCGTGCTCTATTTGGAACTCTTCTAACTGACTACACCTCCATTACAAATGAACACATATCTAGAGGTAGACTTTCTATTATCGATATCTGATTGGAAATCAGAATCAGTATAACCATCCAATTGCAAGTCTCCACCTCCATAGATCAAGAATAAATCCTTAGTTCCTCTCAAGTACTTAAGGATATTCTTGACAGCTATCCAGTGTTCCAAACCTGGATTGGATTGATACCTGCTAGTCAAACTAACAGCATATGCGATATTCGGCCTAGTACACAATATTGCATACATTAAACTTTCAATAGCCGCAGCATATGGAATCCTGGCCATTTTATCTCTTTCTTCAGGTGTCTTTGGAGACATCTCTTTAGAAAGATGGATACCATATCTCACTGGTAACAATCCTCTCTTAGAATCAAGCATGTTAAACCTCTTTAACACCTTTTCCAAGTATAGACTTTGGGATAAACTAATTATTTTTTTTGCTCCATCTCTATATATGTGAATCCTAAGAATATAGGTTGCCTCCCCTAAGTCTTTCATGGAGAATGTATTTGACAACCATACCTTTACAGTTGTCAACATACCTGTGTCATTACCCATCAACAGTATATCATCCACATATAAAACAAGGAAAGTGATAGCACTGTCACTAACTTTCTTATATACACATGGCTCATCCTCATTTTTTATAAAACCTAATGATTTAATGGCTTCATCAAAACGGATGTTCCAACTCCTCGAAGCTTGCTTCAACCCATAAATGGATTGCTTTAGCTTGCATACCTTAGAACCATATTGGGATTCAAAACCCCTAGGTTGTTCCATGAAAATGTTTTCTTCAATGTATCTATTGAGAAAGGTTGTTTTGACATCCATCTGCCAAATCTCATAATCATAGTAAGCAGCTATTACTAATAGAATCCTAATTGATTTAAGCATGGCAACAGGTGAGAAAGTCTCCTCATAGTCGATTCCTTGCTTTTGGCGAAACCCTTTCGCTACTAGCCTTGCCTTATAGGTCTCTACCTTTCCATCTGAACCAATTTTCTTCTTGAAAACCCATTTGTTCCTTATAGGTACAATACCTTCAGGTGGGTCAACAAGATTCCAAACTTGATTCTTATACGTGGAATCAATTTCGGATTTTATAGCATCAATCCATTTTGAAGATTCTATATCTGATATAGCTTCTTCATAGGTAAATGGATCATCTCCATGATCTACTTCTTCATCAGTAGACAACTCTTGTTCTTCTTCATGAAGGAAATCATATCTCACTGGTGGGTGAGATACCCTGGTTGTTCTACGAGGAACAACTATAAATGTTTCATCAACGGGTGTAGGTTGACTAGATGGAACTATATCCATCTAATCTGTTTGTTGGTCAGAATTCTCCAATTCCAACTCTATTTGCCTTCCTTTGCCTCCTTCTTGAACAAACTGTTGTTCAAAAAATGTGGCATCTCTACTCACCACAACCTTTTGTAATATAGGTAAATAAAAATAATATCCAAAACTATTTTTAAGATATTCAACAAATCGACCCTTTTCTGATCTAGTTTCTAATTTATTAGTGTTCAACTTTTTGATATAAGCTGGACAACTCCAAATCTTAACATGTTTAAGACTTGGTTTTCTTCCATGCCATATCTCATAAGGTGTGGAAGAAACTGATTTTGACGGAATCCTATTAAGAATATACAAAGCTGATTCTAATGCAAATCCCCAAAAGGAGATTGGCATATCTGTATAGCTCATCATACTACGTACCATATCCAATAGGGTACGATTTCTCCTTTCAGATACACCATTCAACTGTGGCGTTCCTGGAGGAGTCAGCTGGGAAACAATGCCATGCTCTCTGAAGTATTCATCAAATTCAGTACTCAAATATTCACCTCCACAATCTGATCGAAGAGCTTTAATACTCTTTCCTGTTTGATTTTCTACTTCAGATTTAAATTCTTTGAACTTTTCAAAAGATTCATGTTTGTATTTCATCAAATACAAATACCCAAACTTTGATTTATCATTAGTAAAGGTAATAAAGTAATGAAAATCGCCTCTAGCCATTTCTTTAAATGGACCACATACATCACTATGTATTAGCTCCAAAATATTTTCAGCCCTTAGCCCTTGTCCAACAAAGGGTGATCTAGTTATTTTGCCCTGAAGGAAAGATTCACAAGTTAGGGTAGGCTCAGAGCCCAATGAGGATAGAATCCCCATTTTCTTCAATTTTGTAATCCTATCTTCTGCAACATGACATAACCTTAAGTGCCAAATATATTTTGAACTTGAGTTGGTTTTCACCATGGCATTGCATTCTTTTAGATTGCTATACTCTTGGCAGTTCCTTTTCCAGTGCCCATCCTTCTGGCAGTGGAAACACTTTCCTTTGCCTTCATCAGCTTTAGTCTTCCCTTTCTGTTTAGCTATTTTTTTGGAAGGACCAGGAATCTGAGATTTCTTTTTCTTATTGCCCTTTTTCTTGTTGGACTTTCCAGTAGAAGAAGATGCAATCAAAGCTACCTCTTTTCCTTTATTGTCCGGCATTTTCTTTTGGGCAATAACCAGCATGTTGAGTAAACCAGCTAAGGTGCATTCCCGTTTAGTCATATGGAAATTTATTACAAAATTCCCGAAAGACTCAGGAAGGGACTGAAGGATCAAATTTGTCTGTAGTTAGAAATCCATATTGAAGTCAAGATGTTCTAACTGCTCAATCAGCCAAATCATCTTGTGGACATGATCCCCAACATTCTGTCCCTCAGATATCCTCATGCGGAACAGCTGCCTAGATATCTCATACCTAACATTCCTGCTGTGCTTACTATACAACTCTTGTAGGTGAAGGAGGATCTCACTCACACTCTGCATGTTCTCATGCTGCTTCTGTAACTCATTACTCATGGAAGCAAGCATGTAACACTTGGCTCTCATATCATGCTCCTTCCACTTGTCCAAAGATTCATATTCCTCTTGAGTGGCCTCTGGAGGTAAGGGACCAGGAACATTTGAATCTAGAACATATCCTATATGTTCAAGGTTCAGGACAAGTTTCAAATTTCTTAGCCAATCAGAGATATTAGGTCTTGTCAACCTATTGCGATCAAATATACTTGCAAGGATATTGGATGGTGGTGGTTGTTCTGTGCTCATCATTATCAGAAAATTAACTGCAGAAAATAACCAGATTAATTAGTAAATATATTATGTAATTAACTAAAATGATTATGGTCTTTTAATCAAATTGGTCCTCCCACTAACTTAGCGAATCCTACACTTCCAAAGTAGAAAACGGAAATCCTAGTTGGGTGGATTTCTAATGGATGATTGAATTCTTATAATTCTATTGATCATCCTCAGGTATATCCATTATTGGAATTACAATAAACTATAAGCGAGCAACTCCTTGCCCATCACATCTCATGTGAGGTTTAATCCTTTACATAGCCCCTAATGCTCAAAATCTCAGGTACATCCATTATTGATTTATCTTGCATTAGTTAAGTTAATCCCATTGAGCCAATAATTATGCAAATAATTTTAATGTCCTCAGGTACATCTAATATTAGCCACCAAACCATTTACATATTTACAACATCTCATGCTTAACAATTATTCTTAAGAAAATCTCTTAAATTAATTACATCTTATGCAACTATTTAAAATTTCTTAAAATAATTGCCTCAATTGAAGGCCCATGTTATAATTACTTTAATTATAGCATTTCCAACTTAATCATTTGTTTGAAAGATTTTATGGTCATCCTAATTACTATTAAGGTCTCACTTTGCACATTATCCATTTAGCATGCATATATCATATACTGCATACATTCACATACATCTCATGCATTCATGGACAATAAATAAATATGGTATGATCATGGACTTTCTAAAGGATTCAATTCTGAGCCACCAAGAATTGAATCAGGGCATTCCTAGGTGCATTTCATTCATTCATTTTACAAGAGTTGCTGAAGGAGTACATAATCAACAGTTGATCTTGAATTCCTCCCACTGGTCCCACCAATGCTCTTGACCTCCTTGAACTTCTTGCAATCCAATTACATAGTAATCCTTGGCATACCAAGGCGAATTTACAAGAACTTAAATAAATGAAATTACAACTAAAAAATTATTACAAACTTAATAATACATGTCAAAAATAAATTAAAATAAATTAATTAATTTACAATCCTAAAGAAAACATAAAAGAATTAAATTCAGTCACATTGTTCTTTTATAGTCCATGATCATCCATCATGCATATCACTATTTAACAATTAAATAAAACATACATCCTTAAATTAAATTGAATATCTCATATTCAACTTAAAAATCCAAATTTGAATATGATTCAAACAAATTTAAAAATTTAGATTTGAATCTCATTCAAACAAATTTAAAAATTCAAATTTAAATCACATTCAAACAACCTTAAAAATTTAGATTTGAATCACATTCAAACAATTTTTAAAAATTAGATTTGAATCACATTCAAACAATTTTTAAAATTCAGATCTGAATATTATTCAAACAACTTTAAAAAATCAGATTTAAATATGATTCAAACAACTTTAAAAATTCAGATTTGAATCACATTCAAACAACTTTTGAAATTCAGATTTGAATCACATTCAAACAATTTTTAAAATTCTGATTTGAATCAAAATTTAATTGTGTGATTAAAATTCTAATTAAACAATTTAATTAGACATAGGATGAGCTTTTAGATCATACAACAATTGAAAATTAAAAAGCCAAATCTTGAGCCACCCATGGAAGCCAAAATTGGCGCACCAAAGATGGTGTTCTTCAAGCATGCTGCCACACATCCATTGCAACCAGCAATGGATAAATCATCTCATGATCAAAACACACAATTAAATCATATAATCAATGATCTAAATAGCAAATATAGTGGCTCTGATACCAATTGAAGGAGCGGAAGCGTGAAAAACACAAGTTTATACCATTGAATTCAAAAATTTTCACCTAGGGTCACATGCATCATGCAAGATTTATTTTTATCTATTTGATTTCAATGATAAATAACATATTAAAACACTTTTAATATGTTTTTCGATCTGTATTTTCCATTTTAGATTTTTAAATTAATCAGATTAATTTTAGAACCCTAGATTAAATCAAGAACAAATACACTAACCTTTTGATGCACTGCAGTGTATTTGCGCCTTTGAGATTCGTCTTCAGGACACCAGATGTTGTTCCTCTAGCTTGTATACACCAAGAACACCTATGGCAGCCCTTGAACAGCTTCTAAAGCTTTTTCTATTAATTAGAAAATCAAGTTATGCCTTTTAAGAGATTAAAGATGTAAACAGGACACTAGAAATGATTTCTAGTATTTTTAATTCAAGAGATTGTTTGCTAATCTCTTGGAATAGATAAGAGATGAAGAAGAAGAGAGGGAGAGCCTCAAGGTGGTGGCACAAATGAGAATAGCAGCTGGTTGCATTATTTTCTTTTCATAACAACACTTATATAGCTAGGTCAACACATTAAACCCTTACCACATGTCACCCTCTGATTGGTTCTAGGTTTAATTGACCCAATCACATTGTGCCAAGTGTCAAACCTATATTTAATTTTAATTTTAATCAAATTACATGATTAAAAGACATTTGGCAAGCTTATGTGTAATGCCATATGTCACCATCTCATGGTGCCACATGTCACCCTGTGAAATGACCAAAATGCCTCTGTGTTTTAATTTTGAGTTCTTAACCCAAAATAATTATTTCTCTTCTTTAATCAATTTATATCAAATATAAATTAATTAATTAATCTCTATTAATTAATTTCTCATTAATTAAATTCATATTTAAACACTTTAAATATAAATTTAACTTATACTATACGTCCAATAATCTAGATTTGGTTTCAAGTCATGCTAGGGACTTTGCAATCTAATTGCAAACCAAAACTATTTAATTAATCAATTAAACTCTTTAATTAATTAATTAAATCATATTTAATTAGGTGATAACTTGTATATGTGTGTGACTTACTAGGCTCATCACTAATTGGCAATGAGATATGATATCAACTCTTAATATCATCAGAACTCTTTCTAACCATAAATGATTTCTCTAAATCATTTTATGCACCTCATAGACCATGGTTAACACCTAGCATAGCATGCCATGGCCACCTAATTAGTAATAAGGTTTACCTTAAATGAACCTATAATCATATGTTACCATGCACTAGAATCTCTCTGTTACAAAATCCCAACTCAAACTGGAGTCATGGTTTATGTCAAACTTCATTTGCTATGAATATTATGTTCTCTTTTAATTCCAGTTCTTGATTAAAAGATTTTCTCATCAGAAACTCTTTTCTGATTAAATCTATCTGTCCTGGCCAAGAACTTGAAATATCCAGAACAATTAAATGAACATAGGATTTTATCTCTATTTACTTAGAGGAATAGATTCCATCTTGATCAACACCTACCTCCATATATAAATAGTAGGAGCCAACACATGCACATATATCCATACACAGTACAAGTATGAAAGCAGTATCAAAATCAAACTACCTATATACAAGATAACTGTGCTATCTCAGGTCTAAAGATTATATGCATTGATATGATTTATGACAAAACATTGATAAGAGTAAACTCCATGTACTTATCATAAGTGTCACTGGTTCGGCCTACTTATCATTTATAAGTGCCTATCATGTTTGTCATATGGCATGAGACTCACCATTCTATCTTATTTATATCTCATATAAATAACCTGGGAACAAACATGAATACAATCTTTCTGGATAAGTCATATCCTTATTATGAAGTATCCTCGATTGTGAACCTATTTATGATACTTTGTACTAGAAATACTGTCACTCATATTCTTAACAACTTAAGAATATAATTTCTAACAAAATATCAATGGACCTTTTCTATTACACATAAATATATTATGTAAACGGAAAAGTGAAAATGCCTTTTATTAATAAAAATATGTACAAGATACATACTAAATGATATGCTCTAGGGCATACTACTAACAATACTGCCCACAGGAATAATTATTGATAGACAATATATGTCTGATATGATTGTTCTATAGGCTTTACGCCTGCCAATTGGCCACTTTGCTTGATTTTATTTCTGGCTTTATGCTTGCCCGCTGGCCTTGTGCCTAACATAACAGATGTATACATGATAGGCATATGGATGTTTAACTTGTATACTTCCATGTATCCAGTCTTTATAGTCTGTCATAGATTACTTGGGCATAGATATCAGTAATAAACCTTAAATTTAAATAAGTAGATGAAGAGATCACAGGTATGAGTAATAAGACTGAACATAGAATAAATGAACAGAAAAGATCCCGATTAACATAATTGCTTTCAAAGTTCTATAAACATGTAAAAGATAATAAACTCATGAAATCTATATTTCTTTATAAAGTTATACATGGAATAATTATTTTAATTATTTAGCTATTTTTATTTCAATTTATGTAACACTAAGCAATATGCTTAGCGCGTTGATTCTTACCACGCGTAGGTACGAAAGACCAGTACTAGTAACAGCAGCAGCAGTACAGCTTAGACAAGATTTTGATCATATCTGCTACAGTATAAGTTGTCATCTCAGCAGTCCATTTTGGTAGAACTCATGTATATTTAGATTTTGTATTTTGGTTATTGTATACAAGTAAAAGATGTAAATCATTTTGCGATTTTAAAATAAATTGTACATTATTGTATGTAATGTTATGTGAATGAAATGAAATTTTATTATCTTGAAAATTTTATGAGTAATGATATGATATGGTACATGAATAATTGATATGAGAAATGATAGGATGAAATAGATATAATTGATTTTAATAGGTAAATAAGAAAACCTGCCATGCACTAATAAAACAGGGGAGACCCTATTTGGGTCTCCACAAAAATAAGATGTGATAAAAACAAAAATTTTATATGTGGGATAATAAATATAAATGGACATTAAATTAATAATGTATATGACAAGATAAAATAGGATGCTCCAGCACCGAATGTGGCACACCTTGCTCGGCTATACTGTAGACGGGTGAGGGGTGTTATATTTATTGGTATTAGAGCAAAAGTTTAGGTGTTCCTAGGCATAGGTAGACAAAAAGATGTAGTGTGCATAACATGCATGAGCCTCTATATAGGAGTCGAGGTGATACTAATGCAGATCTATTTTCTCTCGTTATTTTAGGTTAAGATGTGGATCTCGGTTCACAGAAAGTCATAGATTCGAAAAGGATAAGTATAGAAAAAATCCGATCTATTGGGATATACCGTGATGACTATGCAATGTTTTCAATGTTTATGTTGTAAGCTGTAGATTACAGTACCGAAGTGGGACTATTGTGTAGAGCTACGTATTTCCGATAATGCATCGAGATGAGGATATTTACACATGGTCTCTGCTTTAGTATAGTTATGCTAGAACAGAGTTCTCTTATTAGAGATGAGCTTGAAAATACGATGGAAAAACAGTAGAACAGAGGGAGCAAAGGCAAAAAAAAAAATGAAGATAAGCATGTAGAGCTAGATTAAGTAAGATAGACTAAGGAGAAAGTGGAGTATTATAACATGGAAAAGTGAAGAAATAAGGAGATAGCAGTTCCTCGATTATTTACACTGGGTAAATTTCTAGGACAAAATTTTTATTAGAGGGGGAGAATTGTAACACCCTCACTTTAGGTAGTCCATGCAATCTACTATTTCGATAACTAATGTCTGTTCAGACAGCTAGGATGTCTGGAACTATACTCAAACTAGAGTGAGGAGGCATAAATCGATTGAATGAAGATTAAGAAAAATTTAAGAAATGAAATGCACTAAGGTTAGATGAGCCATAGCTCTAGCGATGGGTGACCTAACGGGAAGCGACTGTAAAGACAGTTGTCGATCCTATAACCATGGCAAAACCCTGTGAAATAATTTTTAGGACTCCATGGAAGGATTGTTGAGGTTTCAATGATAATAGATTGCTAAGAAAATACAAAAAGAATTAAATCAATTGGTACAGACAATTTTAGCTCATTAAGCTAAACGAAGGGCATTTTGGTCATTTCACCTTCAAAGATGATTTTTGACCAACTTGTCCAATTAAGTAAGTGAAGTTTATGTCCAAAAATATGAATAAATATTGCTAAAAACTTAATTAAAAATGAGTAGAAAAGAAGGAAAAAGAAAATAAAATAAATCTTTAATTATGACATCACGTTTATATAAGCATGATGCAATAAAAAGGTGCTAGCCAATCACAATTTACACTACAAGAAAAAAGGAGATTTGAAACCGAATATTCGGTTTCAAATCAGTGAAAATCAGTTTCTAAATACATTTAGAAACCGATTTGAAACCGAAATATTCAGTTTTAAATCCGCAAGTTTCTAAATAAATTTGAAACGGAAAATGGCGTCCATTTCAAATTCTGAAGCTATTTTCAAACTACTATTCCATTTCAAATTTAGAAACCACATATATTCGGTTTCAAATTCCGTTTTAATTTAAAAACTGATATTTTGGTTTCAATTTTTTTGAAACAGAAATTCCGTTTCAAATCGATTTCTAAATTCTGAAACCGATCCTTGTGTTATTGGATTAGAAACAGAAAAATTCGTTTTCAATCCGTTTCAAATTACTAGTAGAAAATTTTTATTTTTTTATTTAATATATTATTTCCTGTATTGAAGCATATAATATAATATTAATTTTAAATGCTCAATATCATAATATTTATAATATTAGGCTATCAAATATCAAATATCAGTCAATATTATATATAAATATGACAGTGAAGGGTTATGACAATAATATACTGTATGGAAAAATAAAATATCATAATAAAAAAAAACAAGCTACTTGTCATCAACAAGATCATCACTTATCACCACTATCAGCCTCTCTACCATCATCTTGATGAGTCGCATGTGGAGTTGGGGTCAGAACCGCACTGCATCATTTGTGCCATCATGTTTTGCATCATTTGTTGCATGCGCTCCTCCAGTGTCTGCTCACGTTGTCTATATCTCTCCTCTAGCATTAACTCGCGTTGTCGATCTCTCTCCTCCATTGCAACCAAACTATCCTTGAGCGTTGCAATAGTCTAATGCAATTGTTGAATCTCTTCCTCCATTGCCTCTGACTGAGCACAATAGGATGCAGTAGAAGATGATCCATGTGATGAGCTAGGGTAAAAAATTTATGCTTGAGATCCAATGCCATAAACCCTGTTCTTCTTCTCCCCCCCCCACAACTTGATAATATAGTGCGACCTCATCTACAATAGGAGGGTCACTGCACCCCTCTTGTGGTTGAGACGACTGCTCCTTAAGCGCCAAAAATGCATCCTGCATAAGTCAATACACATATTTTAAATTTATTTTTCTTGGCAATTGAATAAAAAACTCACTTATTCATTTTTTTCATATAATTGAAAGACATAAAATACTTGTTCACTTACCTTAATTGATTGCGCTCGTGAATCAACCATATCGGAGGTGCCCTTCCTAGTATGGGTCTTATGGAAAAGCTTATAAGGAAAAGGTCTTCGGCCAAGTTGGGCTTCCTAAAAAGGTATAATAATTTTAGTGATGTTTATAATAATGTTTGATTATTCGCTACTAATATGTAGACAGACAATAACAAAACTAGTAAATATGAAATCATTACCATCCTATAGTAAATATGAAATCATTACCATTCTATCTGCGTGAGTAGCATGTGAAACTGAACCCCCTGTGTGTCTAGAGATGCCTGCCCCAACTCCCCCTATCTCACTACAACGGTTAGTAGTGAACTGATGGCTCTTGGCTTTAAACTCTGGGCTACTCCATGCCTCCTTCCATTTTTGCATTGTACAATTAGGCACTATGACCTTGGATTTTCCTTTCCTGACATTGCACATTAAGGCCTTATAGCGCTCTGCAGCCTTACTCCTCTAAGCTTCCTTTACTAGTGGAGTCACCTCTTGCCAATCAAAGTATTTCTAGTATAAAATAAATAAAAATTAAGACAGTTGTATTAGTATGATAATATTTTAGAAAAAAATTGACAGCATTTCCCCTTAATTTTGGACAATCCAGCCTAGTTATTAGGTATTAATTGCACCTGTTAAAAACGCTTCATATATTCTCAACAATAAATAACATCCACCCCAACTACAACAACTCACAACAATACATATTTTCAATATCACACAAGCTGTACATATAGATCATTTAAGCATTAATATACTTCAATTGTGTTCTTTTACATTAATTCACAAATTCTCATCACTTAAATGATATTTGTTCATAACATTTTTTTTTGAGGTTTCATAAACTATGCAAATTAGTTATCTGATAGCTAATTATATTTAAATATTTATTTTATTACTTGAAATTCATTCCAAGAAACTCTTTTGTTTCAAAGTGATAGTTTTCCAACAAAGGTGCCTCTGGGTCCATCCTCTCCTTGAAGATATTCTTCATCTTCTTAGCACATTCCTCAGATGGATGTAACCTGTACAAAAGAAAGACAACAAATATATTGATTTTATGTAAATGTAGAAACACGGTACTTCAATTGCCAATGATATGTAATACCAAATCATAGATAAAGTTAATTAATTTTAAATACTTACGTGCCATTAATGAGCTTTATTCTTTTCTTTCTTCCAAATGTAGTGAGTGATAGGCCATCCATCGATGATATTGGTGCTGCCCCAACTGAATGACCTTCATGACCAGAGGTTGATCCAATTGCAAGCTCAGAAGATGGGGTAATAGGTGGTGGCAGTGGAGGTGGAGGTGTAGCTCGATGCTGTGTTGAAGCGAGACCCTCCGATCCGTGTCGACCTCCCGGTGGATCGTGAAGGAACCCGAGGTGACCTATGTAGATTGGTCTAGTTGATCATTGGGCTCATCTGCACAAGTAATCGCCTTGACCGTGAATGACCCAAAAAACCTCCGCTGCGACCGTTGCCTCGCATCCTGCATAAATAATTGTATTAATTAGTTAGCTTCATTCAACTTATGATACATAATACAGATGAAATTAGTTAGAGTTTATACTTCAAGTTTAGAAATATAAATTCATTAAGAGAAATACATAATTCTAATTAGTATCACTATCATATAGATCATCGCATTCCTCATCACTTTCTGAGTCCAATTCAAGCTCTTCTTCATCTTCAACATCCTCTTTATTAATTTCAACTAGTACACCGTTTTGATCATTCAAATATTGTTGTTGATCATCATCATCGTCAATTTGAATCAAAGGGACTTCCATTTCATCTTCTTGAAATGGTTCTTCCCGTGCAGGGGGGGTTGTGACATTCACTTGCTCAGGAAGATCAATAACAGATCTCACTTTGATTTTGAACACAGCCCACCAATCATCCTTGTCACGTTTTAAGCTTGGATATATGGAATAATTCACTGAAAACTTGGATAGCAAGAACAAATGGTTCATACCTATTGAAGGATCTTTTATGATTAATATCCACAAGTTTATATTTTGGATGAATCTTTGTTCCCACATTTGGTGTTGGATCAAACCAATCACATTTAAACAATACAGTTCTTTTGATTGGTAATCCAGGGTACTCCAATCGTAGCACTTCAATTAATTGTCCATAGTAGTCACTTTCATTAGTACTGTAATTAGTCCCCTTGATACATACCCCACTATTCATCGTTGCCCTATGCGAACCATAACCTTTAGTGTGAAATTTATAACCATTAACTACATAACTATTGTAGCACATAACACTTCTTAATGGACCCTTTGATAAATCCTTTAAAAACTGGCTTGATATATTGTTGGAGGGATTGTGAACATATTTATTGAACCACTTATCAAATTCACACTCTAGTTTCTCATCAACTTGTTTATCATTGATATTTGGATTGGCCATGTGTAACTCATTAACAAAAATGCTGCACACAATGAAAATAGTTAATTACATGTTTGGAATCAATAATGGCATTGCAACAATTATAATAATTGAATGTTAGAAAAACTTACTCAATGTACGGTTTTACTTCTATACAATTCAACAAGATGTACATTTGTGCTGCTTGAAATTCTTGTTCTGTGAGATATCTAACCTTTCCTTTTCCTAGTGGCCTACCAGAATGAGTGAAAATTGATAGATTCCCTGGATGTTCATCCATATGTTCGACTGTATCATCATTGCGTGGAACCTTTCGATGCCTTGTGTTGACATGGGGTTCAAAATAATGAGCGCAGAATGACGATGCTTCTTCAACTAAGTATGCATTGCATATGGAACCTTCCACTTTGGCTTTATTTTTCACATTATTTTTTAACTTCCTAAGGTACCTGCACCATTTACTATTTAGTCACAACAAAGTTTTTATTTCTCCATGTAATGATAGTATACAACGATACATTAAACTAGTTACCTCTCAAATGGATACATCCACCGATATTGCACAGGACCAGCAATCCATGCTTCATAAGCCAAATGCACTGGGAGATGTTCCATGGAGTCAAAGAAACTTGGAGGGAATATACGCTCAAGTTTACATAATATTATAGGAATCTCTTCATTGAGCTGTAACATGGCTTCTTCTCTAAGTGTTGTTGAAGTTAACTCTCTAAAGAAATTGCTCAATTCGGTCAATGCTTGCCACACATTTTTTGGAAGCAATTCCCTAAATGCTATTGGGAGTAATCTTTGCATAAAGGCATGACAATCATGGCTTTTCATCCCAAACAACTTTAGTTTTCGCATGTCTATACACCTACCCATGTTTGACACATAACTATCTGGGAATCTAAGATTTTTAAGCCATTCACACAATACTGCTTTTGATTGTTTGTCTAATGTGTAACATGCTTTAGGATACTTTCCTGTTGCCATATCCCTCTCTAACTCATGTCGGTGACAAAACTCTTTCAAATCTTCCCTTGATTTTGCATTATCCTTCGTCTTCCCTTCAACATTCATCACAGTATTAAAAATATTTTCAAATACATTTTTCTCTATATGCATGACATCCAGGTTGTGGCGAAGCATGTTAATACTCCAATATGGCAAATCCCAAAAAATGCTCTGTCTCTTCCAACCCGTGTTTTTCGCTTTGCAACTGTTATTCTCATCTGCACCCATATCTGTGACACACATTAATCCTAGATGTTCTATTTGTTCTAAAATTCCTCACCAAATAGAATGGGGGGAGCACTTTTTGTAACTATCTTGTTCTTTCTAAAAGCAATTTTATTCCGTCTGAAAGGATGGTTAGCTAGTAAGAATTTACGGTGATTGTCAAACCATGATGGTTTACCACCCTTTGTCAATGTGAATGCATCTGAATCGCCCCTACAATATGGACAAGCAGTCTTGCTCACTGTGCTCCAAAGGATAACATTGAATATGCAGGGAAATCACTTATTGTCCATAATAACGCAACCCTCATATTAAAATTATTCTTCTTTGATGCATCATATGTCTCAACTCCAACTTCCCACAACTGTTTCAACTCTGCAATAAGGGGCTGTAAGTACACATCCAATTTGTCTTTTGGGTTTCTCAGACCAGGAACTATTACCGTTAGGAACATATACTCTTCCTTCATACATAACCAAGGAGGCAAATTGTAAGGAGAGACAATGACTGGCCAAGATGAATATTGTTGTCCAACTGGCCGAATGGTTGAAACCCATCGGCAGTACGCCCTAGCCTTACATTCGAACCTCAAGAAGAAATGAAGGATGTGTTTTATTAAAATGCTTCCATGTAGTTGCATCTGAACAATGACGCATTACCCCATCTTCATGGTCATGCTCAGCGTGCCATCTCATTTCTTTCGCTGTTGCATTCGAAGCATATAATCTTTGCAATCTCTGTGTGAGAGGAAAGTAGTACATTTTCTTATGTGGGATATTGGTTTGAAAATTAGAAGAGCCTCGACTATGTCGTTTGAACCGTGGATGGTCACAAAATTTGCAATTCATTAACTCACTATCTTCAACCCAATATAACATACATCCATTAGTACAACAATGAATCTTCTCAACAGGTAGGCCCAATGCTTGGACACTTTCGATGATTACATGGACACTTCAGTTTATCCCCATCCATCCACTCTGGATGTTGCTTAGCAAATGTTATAAATTGTTCAATACCTTCTATGAATTCTGAGGTCAATAGGCCATCTTTTAACCTAGCATACATCCATCTCCGATCTGATCCCATTTTGCTAATAGCTGTGTAATAATTAACTGAATATTAGTAATGATATGTCAGATATCAAAATTACATCATATCCCCAATCATGCGTTGAAAGGTAAGGCCCTAACCCAATTAGAATTGTATCATTTCTACCAATAACAGACAGATAATGACATGTCATATATTTGTAAAAATTTCGGCAGCATCTCTCATTAGTTCTCCAAGTGCACAACATAAAGTCTGCACCCAAAGAACAATGAAAGATGTTACGAAATTTCTACAAATATATAATACATATTTATATCCATCCTATTCCTATGTAGAGTATACAATTCTAATTTGTCCAACAGGACAATCCATTGTCCACTGACATTAATTGTCAGTAGGACATTGGACGGGTTTTCTAAGGTTATTATGTGACAAATTTGATAAAAAAAAAAAAAAAGAAACTACTAAGATATATAGAAAATCTAAAATAGTGTCCAACAATAGAAAAAATTATCACCTCAAAAATTGATATGCATGCATCTACAAATCAAAACGCCATATTAAAATATTACTTACCTGTGTGATACTGAAAGCAAAGGACAAAATAACGAGAGATAGTGACCAAAAGAGAGTGAGACAGACTGTAGTTCCAAAAAAAAAAAAAAGAAATTCTGTCAGTAAATTCTTGTATAAAATTTAACACCCAAAAGTAAATAAATAAATAAATAACTACACTATATGGCATAATAGTATAAAATTAAAAAACATAATAATCATTAAAATTAAAGGACATGAAAAAATAGATATTAGTATAGCAATAAAATAAACATACAATCTTTTATTTGTAATTAAATATGTAAGTTTGGTTGCTAATTTACATCTGAACTATTTGAGTGTACTCATCCACAACTAATAGCCTACTAAATAAATTTTCAAATAATTATTTAATTTTAATAATGAAAAATATAGTATAATTTCAGTTATAAAAATAAAAATATGACTTTTATTATAAAGAAAAAGCATAGAAAATAACTTAAAATTGTTTTTTAAATATTAGTTAAATTTTAATATATATATATATATATATAATTTTATATTTTTTAATTTTTAAATTAAACAAGGATTTACTTATAATATTCTACTTATAAATAAATTTCATTCACATGTGTCATACTAAACACTCTTATTATTTTCTCAACAATAATTTTAATAGTAATACCAAACAGGCCTAACGTTGATAGACACTTTCCTTCAAAATTTGAATAAAAATTCTACGAAATTTAAAAATCTCACCTAACATGTTAAGGAAAAAAAAGTTTTAAATTAGACCATCAAAACGCACAAAGATCTAAATTATTTTTGTATTAAAGGCTTTTATTTATTTTATTTTATGCTATTATGCTGATCAAATAAACCCAGATTATTGGGAGGTGGCCAAAAATAATTGAAAGAAAGTTGCCAACAGCATACGAAAATCTCATCCGGAACACAAAGCCACAAAGGGTTTGGTTCATAAGTGAAATCCTAATCCTTAAAAAGGGGATATGAAAGGCCTAGGTGTGTGTGTGAAAAAAGTAAATTAAGATGAGCAAATGAAAACTGGTGCAGTCGCCAATTTAACAGACAAGCGTCTAAATACAAAGCTACACATACATGTCTTTCTTTCTCTCTGTGAATAAAAATGGAAGATGTTGGGAACCTAGTAGCACCTGCAAATAGAACTCCTGATTAATCAACCAACTCTGGTAACAGGAATCTTCTTGCGTGCAGATATCATCTCATTCATTTGTGCAATCTGAACCAAGAGCTGACTAATCTTCTGCATAAGCATACCAAAATGTTATATAATGAGCAGCCTTCTCCATTTACAAGCTTAATTTTTTAAATTAGACAATTACTACAGACTAGAGTCTTAATAAATGAAAGATGAAAAAACTCTACACTTGAGATATTATATCCATACTTCAGCTTCAGAGAGTGGATTCATTTTCTTTTTCCTTGTAAATATTCCAGATCTCTCCTGTTATTGAAAGTAAACACACTTGTGTAGTATATTTGTGTATTCCTACTTCTATTTGGATTGTATTTGTATTTAGTAGGAATTATAGGAAAAGTAGGAGAAGTAGAGCGTACATATCTGTATCTAATCATATTATGAAATTGAAGAAATTCTATTCCATTACATCACCTAAATTTCCCACTTCCCCTATTTGGGTTTTCTTTGTTAAAAAAAAAAAAAAAAAACTTCTGGTACATATCCCAAATGCAAGGTTCATTACTTTCTTGCAATTTGGAAGCTGAAGGGAAAGTAGGGAAGATGAGGATTACAGTGCAAAAGTAATGTGTGCATGATACTGAATTTTTCTCAAATACATAAATTAGTTTTTCTGGATGCATAAAAAAAACAGCACATGAGCAATATGCACATTCATGTCAAGATTTATAACATAGTTTGCATGACAAACAGAAAATGCAAATTGGAAGGGCATTAAACTTACCACTAATGTTCAATTAGAAAAGCAATTGATACAATAGGAAAAGAACTTGATGGCTACCATAAAGAGTATTTAATAAATATTAAAATAGTGCTAATTTGCAAAAACATACTTGGGAATAATGTTACTCACCATGGACTCTTTTTTATAAAATTCTTATCAATAGAGTCCTTTGGGATAAGGGAACCATTAGCGTTCACAGATAGTCGCGTTAACTTATTTCTGCAATTATTATAAAACATAAGATAGATTCAGAAATTTGATCAGCTAAAGTAGATGGATAAGATATTTTTAACTCTTAAAATATTTGAGATGAAGCTATGACAGTAAGACATAAATATTAAGAACCTATATTGGCAAGTTGCCAGCCGCAAGTCAAACCCACAATATGTTCAATGAGTTCACTTCATCTCTACAATGCCTATGATGTACCTGGAATAATGAGTGGTCGGCTTTTTGCGAGGACACAGAGGAAAGTCCAGCAGAAGATAAAAATAGCTCAGCTTCTTCAAAAGGTCTGCATATAGCCATATAAAAAGTTCTTAATATCCTATGAATTTTAATTCAGTAATATCTTATGACCTCTTCAATAGGTGGACATCTCCAAGCATTATCATTTTCTGGGTTCTTGTATTGTTCCTTTTCCCTACACATTCCCATTGTCCTTGTTACAATTAATGCAATGGTAGATTTCAAGAATAAGCAAAGCAAACAGATAGCAAAATACACAAATAAGACCACTCTAGATTTTGTTAAAACCACTATTTATTGGGAGGTGGCGAGGTGCCATAGAAAATGGAGAATTTTCTCTAAGCTGGCATCCAGAAAAACTAAGTTACAAATGCACATCTACTAGTGCGAATAATTTATTATGAGCAATTGAGCCTGCAAACAATATATATACACGCACTAAAAAACAACATAAGCAATGAAAATCATCCACTTTTCTTGATGAATCACTGACATCAAGCATTAGTCAATAACTCACAAATACAAGAACTGACCCCACTCCAATTTCATTAAACAGACAAATCAATTTCCTCGGATGAAAAAGACTATCAAAGTATTAATGCAAAGAAATAAGGAAGTTCACAAGTCAAAAGAAAGAAAAAAAGGGAGAGAAAGAGAGAGGAGAGGGGATGGAGGGATGAATAATATTATATTTTCAAAAAATTGTCAACAGTTGTAAATTTGGCCATCTGTTGAAAATAAGAAGCCATGCAAATTGCAAAATCTGAATTCTGAATGAATTGGTCTTTTGTAATTTTGTGTAAACTTACAAAATCATACAAATATACACATTTGCAAAGTCAGACAAATGATGCAAAAAATTAATCCAACCTATATTTACAGAACCAATTAAGAACCTGTTATGTTGAGCATATTTGGAAATTGGTTTTGGCATTTATTCAAACACCTAAATTTAACAAGCAATCCAATGCTTATCCATAGAAGGGCACACAAATTATCATCACAAAGTGTTGAATTAGCAATGAACCTGGTCCTATCAGCCATGGCTCTTAAATTCTTGATGCAGTGTGGTATGGTTCCATTGATATTGTTTACAGAGAGGTCAAAGATTTGAACATTTGTTAATTGGCACAATTGCAACGGTATGTTTCCATGGAACTGATTGGATTCCAGGCTCAGATATTGCAAAGGGGTTAGGCTTTCCCCAATGCAAGTGGGTATGATTCCGGACAATTTATTTCCACTTAGGTTAATGAATCTCAACCTTGAACAGTTCTTCAAAGACAAAGGTAACTCTCCCGATAAGGCATTGTTTCCTAATTTTAGTGTTTCAAGTTTCGAAAGCCAACCTATGGAATTTGGAATTTTGCCAGACAAATTGTTTTTAGCCAAATTCAAGAACACTAGATCTTTCACAATCATCAAATGATCAGGAATTTCTCCAGAAAATAGGTTATTTGAGAGGTCAAGGTATCAACGTCCTAACTATTCTTTGACCTTCAGAGGACATATATCTTGTGATGGATGCTAGTTTTGAAGGAAACGGATGCAATGGCAATGGACCTTCCAAACGATTAAAACTCATATCAATGGTAGGGAAATAATAAAGATGCAATGAAATATGTGGCGCCGTCCCACTCAAATTGTTGTGGGAGATATTTAAATGGTTAGAAGCAGAAGAAAAGTCCCAGAACCACTTGGGGACTAATCGAAATTCCAACATCAGAAATATCAAGCTCACAATAATTTTTCTGACTCTGAACCCATTTTGGAAAATGAGGTCCCATATTGCAGGATTGAAGATATATGTAATGTAGACTAAATGGATGAACCCAATCGAGACTTAAATTCCATACGAGGGAGTTACCGGAAAGAGACAAGGCTTTCAAATTGGACAAATTTAAGAAATGATCTTCAGAGATGACACCATGTAATGAACCCACATTCCATCGGCAATTGTTCAATCCCACTAATGTGCAAAATGCATAGTAAATGAAAAAAATAAGTCTGCAGCAAGATAAACTCACCTTAGTTCTGGAGCGAATGAGCTGCTGGAGAGCGAGTCGAATGTGCTGAGAACGAGCCAAATCTGTTAAGAATGAGCTAGATTGCTGAGAACGATTCTGTGTTGAGATTGATGAAACCAAAGAAGAAGCGACCGAAGAAGAAGCGACCGAAGAAACACTGTAGAAATGGCCGAAGAGAAGCGGCCGAACAGCTATTGGAGAAGAAGTGGAGAACTGGATGAATGATGGAAGGGAGGACTGTCGACTGTGTGGCTAGGGCTAACAAATATTTATTATTAATTTTATTTAATTATAATTGAAATTTATTATTTTTATTTAAAATATATTAACTTTTATATTATTAATTAGCTTATACAAAAATAAAAATAAAGACTTATAAAAAGAAAAGGTTTAGATTAATTTGGAAATTTTTATTGCTTTATGATTTAATAGTCTAAAATTAAAGGTTAAGATTAACTTTTGCGTTTTTTATTTTTTTTAACTAAAATTAAATCGAAATTATAAAGTTGAAATAAAAGTGGAATTAAAATAAAAATTAAAATTCAATTAAAAATAAGATTAAGTAAAGTTAAAAATTAAACTCAAATTATAAAATTAAATTACAAATTATATTAGAATTAAGTAAATATCCTAACTTTTGAAACCGAAAGCAATCAGTTTCTAAATATAAGAAATTAGAAACCGATCAAAGTTGGTTTCTAATTTGGCCTTCAAATTTAATAAGTAAAATATTAACTTTAGAAACCGAAATATATTGGTTTCTAAATATAAGGAATTAGAAACTAACTAAAATCGGTTTCTAATTTGAGCTTCAAATTTAGTAAGTAAAATACCTTAACTTTAGAAACCGAAAGTAATCGGTTTCTAAATACGATGAATTAGAAACCGACAAAAATCGGTTTCTAATATGGACTTAATATTCAGCTTAATATTTGAAACCGAAATAAATCGGTTTCTAATTATAAGGAATTAGAAACCGAATAAAATCGGTTTCTAATTTGACTTAAAATTCAATAAACAAAGTACCTTAATTTTTGAAACTGAAATAAATTGGTTTCTAAATATAAGGAATTAGAAACTGACCAAAATCGGTTTCTAATTTGAGCTTCAAATTTAATAAGTAAAATACCTTAACTTTAGAAACCGAAAGCAATCGGTTTCTAAATACAATGAATTAGAAACGGACAAAAATCGGTTTCTAATATGGACTTAAAATTCAACAAACAAAGTAGCTTAATATTTGAAACCGAAATCAATCGGTTTCTAATGATAAGGAATTAGAAACCGACTAAAATCGGTTTCTAATTTGACTTAAAATTCAATAAACAAAATACCTTAATTTTTGAAACCGAAATAAATTGGTTTCTAAATATAAGGAATTAGAAACTGACTATAATCGGTTTCTAATTATAAGGAATTAGAATTAAATAAGTAAAATATCTTAACTTTTGAAACTGAAAATCATCAGTTTCTAAATATAAATAAATTAAAACCGACAAAAATCTGTTTCTAATTTAGTCTTTAAATTCAATAAATAGTATACTCACCTTTTGAAACTGAAAGAAATCAGTTTCTAAATGTAAAGACTTAGAAACCGACCAAAATCGGTTTCAGATATCAGTTTCTAAGCGATTTCTAAACTGACATTTAATTTACCGTAAAATTTCAGCGCATGCTTTAGAAACAGATAATTTTCCGTTTCTAATTTCGGTTTTAAATCCGTTGCTAATCGGTTTCTAATATATTTGATTCATATTGTTCAATTTCCGTTTCAAAATCCGTTTCAAATTACAAACCGATATAAATCCATTTCTAATTTCAGTTTCTGTTCTGGAAAATTCTTATAGTGTTAAAAAACACACTTAAATATTAATTAAAAGGGAAAAGAAGTCAAAAATTTGAAAAACCAATCTGCCATCTTCTTCCTTGTTCCCGTCCATATGCTCTCTCCCCACTTTCTCTCAAAATTCCTTTCTTCCACCATTGATACACCATCATCCAAGCTCCCAAATACTTACCTACCTTTATAAACTTTGTTGGAAACTTAGAGAAACCTTCATATCCATCCTTGAAATGAAGAAAACACATCAAAATCTCAAGCAAGAATTCTGCCAAGAAGTGGTTCTATAAGGGAAAGTGGAGTTTTGATTGAAGTGAAGGTTGATTTAGGCTAAGGAGAGCTTGAAGACAAGGTTAGTGCTAACAATCCTTATCAATGTTAAAGTTTTAAGAATTTTAGTTAGGGTTTTGTGAATTAATGCTTAATTGACTTTGTTGAGACCATTGTTGACTATTAAAAGTGCCATGAATGTCAATTGAAGTTTGGGAGTTGGGAGGAATTGAAATTGGGAGTGCAACTTCTCTTGCAAGAAATTCAGACCTATGAGTCTAGTGAGGTTTTTGAACCATATATAGAGTTGTGTTGCTCTAATTGGTATGAGGTCAATTGGAGATGAAACTAGGGTCATAATGCCCCATTTTTCTTGAAGAAACCATGCTAAAAAATGGGCCCTAACCTGGCCTAAAATTGACTTGAATCCGAGTAACCCTAATTTGAACCTAGAAAAATGACCATATAAATAGTAAATATTCAAATGGTTATAACTTACACTAGGAAGGTCAGAATGACTTGATTCTTGAACCATTGGAAAGGTTAGACATAGGAGCATATTTTTCATGGAAAACATAGAACCCAGATCTGCCTCTAACCAAGTCAAATTATTAACACAAGTTAGATCAACAAAACTGTCCAGAACCAATCTGCCCAGGATTTGTTAGACTTAGGCTCACCTGACCAATGTTGGCAAAAATGCCATAACTTGGTCTACAAAATTGAAAAAGCAATGAAACTAGTTCCAAGAGTTTTATAAGACATAGATCTACAATATTGATGTTTTTACCAGAACCCAAGGGAACTAGGCCAAATCGCTAGAACAAGTCAGCACATCAAAACCTGGAATTTGACTAAACCACCACTTGACCCAGAATAGTGTTTATAGCATATCTCCCACTAGGAAATCCCAAATGGGATGAACCAAACTGTTCTGGAAACCTAAGAGATAGGGCTTCAACATTGATTCAGAAACTTTCCTTAGATTATGAGTGTAAGAACACTAAAATGAGAGTTAAAGCCACTGACCTAAACCTAGAATCCTGTAGACACATGATACCTGAGTCTAGGCAAGTTAATTTGCTATAATTAATTCTACAAGACCTAAAAAATTGTAATTCAAAATTTTGAGTAAACATAAGACATAGGGTAACAACTTCTATGGAGAACATTAGGCCTAAAAGTGGCTGTAACATGTCCAAATAATTAGGAAAAAATTGACTCCAGAATTTGCCTGGTTCTAGAACTTGAGTGAGTTAAGGAACCAGTTTTGGATATTTGATCATAACTTGAGTTCTAAAACTCTAAATGACATGATTCAAAAAGAAAAACAAAGATAAGACATAAAGAGACAATTTTCATGAAGGTAGTATAGCCAAACAGTAGCCAAGTCTTGGCCACTTTGCTAGGAGAATATAAGACACCAAATCTTGACCTAAAGAAAGGTTCAAGATATTATTTGATACATGAAATGTAAATTACCTATATGAATTGTTAAATGTATAAGTTACATGAAAGTGAAGGGGGAACCTATCTTCCCACTATAAATTGACATGAAACTACTATAGAGCACTAATAGTGCATGATATGAAATGATAAGATCATAAGTAATTAATAATACTAATTTGCCCAAAGTATACCTAAACTTATTATATAGCATGGATCGATTGGTATACCAATTAGGGACTACAGATTGCAGTACTGCCCACAGGAATAATTATTGATAGACAATATATGTCTGATATGATTGTTCTATAGGTTTTACGCCTGCCAATTGGCCACTGTGCTTGATTTTATTTCTGGCTTTATGCTTGCCCGCTGGCCTTGTGCCTGACATAACAGATGTATACATGATAGGCATACGGATGTTTAACTTGTATACTTCCATGTATCCAGTCTTTATAGTCTGTCATAGATTACTTGGGCATAGATATCAGTAATAAAACTTAAATTTAAATAAGTAGATGAAGAGATCACAGGTATGAGTAATAAGACTGAACATAGAATAAACAAACAGAAAAGATCCCGATTAACATAATTGCTTCCAAAGTTCTATAAACATGTAAAAGATAATAAACTCATGAAATCTATATTTCTTTATAAAGTTATACGTGGAATAATTATTTCAATTATTTAGCTATTTTTATTTCAATTTATGCACCACTAAGCAATATGCTTAGCGCGTTGGTTCTTACCACATGTAGGTACAAAAGACGAGTACTAGCAACAATAGCAGCAGTAGAGCTTAGATAAGATTTTGATCAGATCTGCTACAGTGTAGATTATCACCTCAGTAGTCTATTTTGGTAGGGCTCATGTATATTTAGATTTTATATTTTGGTTATTGTATATAAGTAAAAGATGTAAATCATTTTGTGATTTTAAAATAAATTGTGCATTATTGTATGTAATGTTATGTGAATGAAATGAAATTTTATTATCTTGAAAATTTTATGAGTAATGATATGATATGATACATGAATAATTGATATGAGAAATGATGGGATGAAATAGATATAATTGATTTTAACAGGTAAATAAGAAAACCCATCATGCACTAATAAAGTAGGGGAGACCCTGTCTGGTTTTCCCCAAAAATAAGATGTGATAAAAACAAAAATTTTATACATGGGATAATAAAAATAAATGGACATTAAATTAATAATGTACATGACAAGATAAAATAGGATGCTCTGGCACCAAATGTGCCACACCTTGCTCGGCTACACTGTAAACAAGTGAGAGGTGTTACAAGGCCAATGATTTTCCTCTCTTCTTGAATACTCTTTCAATTTCATGTTGAGAATTGAAATGGGGGTTTGTTATTTTGAAGATTGGTGCAAGGGAAACCTTAAATCCTATTGGCCGAATTGAATTGGAATAAATTAAGGAAAGATTCAATTAATTTTCTGGTAAGTGAAACCTCCCTTAATGATTTTAGCTATGGCCAAATGGAATTATGTGATGATTGTATGGGGTTATGCGATTAGGTTATCAAATTGGGGGTTTTGGTATTGGCCAATTGACTTGAATCTTTAGAGGCAGAATTGTGGAATTTAATTTGCTAGAAATTAAGTTCAATAGGCTAGTGTATTACCCTTAGGCTTTGGCCTTTGATTTGAGGCAAATTGTTTGGGTGTTGTTGTGAATATTGATTGCCTATAAGTTGTTTGATTTAAATCTGATTACAATATTACTGGAACAACCCATTTTGAGAGGGCATAACTCAGTCAATTTAAATGGTTTTCCTACAAATCTTGTCTGTAAAATGAAATTCTATCAAAGAGGTAAAACTTTCATGTTTTGTGGAAAAGCTGATTCTATCAAATTAAATTACATATTGCTTATGCAAAATTGTTGCTCTATTTTGCACTGCTATTGAAATTTACACTCTATTTTGTTACAGCAATTTTAACTTATCATAATTCAGGCTATAGGAATGATTTTTAATCGAATCTTATATATATTCAAGTTCTAAGAAAGCCCTACAACTTTGTAGTTTTGGGTCAAAGGCTAATTCGGACTGTAGAATACTGAAAGATAGCAAAACATTTTAGTAGTCTATGTAGATCCTGTGCAATGCACAATAGCTTTAAAAAAATTCATAACTGGAGTTCTGTAACTTGAATTGAGGTGAAACAAATTGGAGAATTAAATAGACTCATAATGCTATGTTTTTGTAAAGTTTAATGATGATTGGACTGCTATAGAATTAATGGCATATTTTACAAGATGACTATTATGCTGCTATTTGTCCAAAAATTGTGCTTCATATTGATTATTGCATTGCATTGCATGTGCCATTATTATGTTAAATGTGTTGTAAATGATATGAACAGCCATATATGTGATATTTATTACTGGAAACACCAAATTAAGCCCATGTTAAAGATAATCTATGGTGACATGATGTGTTTAATACCCCCTTGTAATGACTAGTCATTTATTCATCTATACGCATACGTGGTTTAAATTACCACGATATGGATTTACTTGGTCTAGAGCCATGACGTGATTATAACTTGGCAAGTAGCCATGATGTGTATTTGGTAAGGAGCCATGATGGGAATTAAGGGGAGAAAATTCTTGGCTAAAAGCCATGATGTGTTACTTATCACCATCATTATAAATGTCATGGGCAATCTGGAAATAAATTATATGAAAATCAATGTGGCATGATGCTTGAGGTGTTGATTTGTGTGCATGGTGTGTTACATGGTAATATCATATTTGTGTGGGAATAATATGGAGATTTGCATGCCTAGCTGTTATAAATGGGCATGAAGGTGCATACGAATGGCATTGGAAATCATACACATAAATTCTTACTATAATGGTGCTCATGTATATGACTTGCAATTACCATGTGATTTATGATTTGTATTGACTCATGATAAGTATATATATTATAATGATTATATATTAATGAATTATAAATGCCTTTATGTTTGTATTTGCTCATCTTATATCCATACATTATAGCATGCCATGCTATATACATTCTATGCATATTACCACACACAACACAACAGTAAATACACCACTAAGCATTATTGCCTAGCAGATTGTTCTTGTGAGCATCCATAGGTCGAGATAAGGGTAATGTAATGCTCTCACTTTAGATAGTCCGTACATTCTATTGTGCCGGTGACAAATGTCTGTCCCGACAGTCAGAATGTCTGGAACTATATTTAGACTAGAGTGAGGAGCCATAAATAAAGCAAATAATGATAAAAAAAATTAATGAAAAAAAATTTTGAAATAAAATACAACAAAGTTAAATGAGCCGGTGCTCCGGCGATGGATGACCTGACGGGAAGCGACTGTGAAGATAGTTGTCGACCCTATACCCATGAGGAAACCCTGTGAAATAATTTTTAGAATTCCAGTGAAGAGTTATTGAGCCTCAGATAGCAATAGAATGCCAAGACAATTTTATCAATTGGTACAGACAATTTTAGTCCGTTAAGCTAAAGAAAGGGCATTTTGGTCATTTCGCCTTCAGAGATGATTTTTCACCAACTTGTCCATTTAAGTGAGTGAATTATATGACATAAAATATGAACAAATATTGTTGAAAAATTAATTAAAAATGAGTAGAAAAGGAAAGAAAACAAATGAAATTTAAAAAGTTTAATTATGACATCATGCTTGTGTAAGCATGATACAATTAAAAAGCCCAACCAATCAAAATGCAACAAGCCTTCTTAAAACAATTAAAAGAGATAAATTTTTTTTTAAAAAAAAAAATCAGATTGCCTCTCCTTCTTTAGCTGGTCGAACTAGCTTCTTTGAGATTCCACTATTTTCATCCATCAAAAGCTCCATTTCTCCCTTAATTCCACCATAAAACCCCTAACCCACTTCGTAAAAACTTGATATTTCATCTTGGGAAAGTGTTTGGCAGCCAAGAGAACCAAAGAAAGTGAAGGAATTGAAGTGGGAAAAATCTCTCAACTGAGGTTAGTGACCAATCTCCCTCTCTCTCTCTCTTAATTCATGTTTAGGGACTTAATTTAAGTTGGGAATTATAAGAAAATTGAATGAAAACCACTTGTATGCCTCCCCCCTAATTTCGGTAGCCATGGACTTATTAGGGTTTTGATGATTTCTTTAAATTAAAGTGATATACTAGCTACCCTTGACATGAATTTCATGATTAGGACATTGAATTGTAGGTGTAATGCAAGAATTAAAATTTAGGAATTGGGGTTTTGAGCAAAATTAGATTTTTGCTCATGTAATGGTGAATGAACATTTTAATGGTCAATTAGTGACCATTTGGTAAGGTTTCAACATAAAATGAAGTGAAAGGTGGCATTGGATTGGGGAATTTGTAGACTGCCTTATGGTTATGAATCTGGACCATTAGTGTCCAGTGTGTTTGGATAGCCCTAGCTGGACTTGTGTAGCTCCAATTGGTGCAAAGCCAATTGGAGGTGAAATTAGACACATAATGCAATTTTTTGGTGAAGAAACTCTACCTAGAAAACCAACTTAAGTTGACCTAAAAATTTCCTAAATTCGGGTAACACACAAGCTGGACCTGAAAATTGACCAAATGAATAGTATTTGTTCAAATGGTCATAACTCAGTGTAGAAATGTCCAATTGACCTGATTTTTATGTCAATGGAAAGCTTAGACAATTTAGAACAATTTTCATGGAGAATATAAACTCAAATTCTGACCCTAACTAATTGCAGTTTCTAGACAAACTTAGGCCACAAAAACTGCCAGAACCAAATTGTACCCAGAAATTCTGGGTATTGACCAATCTAGCCAGTTATGGTTAAAAGGCCATAACTTGAGCTAAAAAACTCCAAATAGAGTGATTCAAAAAGGAAATTAAAGAAGACACAATAAGGAATAACTTTGATGAAGAGAGTTTAGCCAAATTCTTACTGTAGTAATGTCCAATGGAATAGTAAACATAAGCTATAAAATCTAAAAATTGGAAATAACATTTAATGAGCTTTGAGATGGAATTTGCAACAAATGCCAACAATTATAGAATACAAAATGTGATATGTGAAGGAGCGGAAGCATAGTGGTTGTTCATTAGAGCATTGAATTTCAAAAAATTTTCTTCTAGGGTCACATGCATCATACCACATCTCTTATGTGCCTAATTAATTTTAATGTTCAATTGCATATTAAAATACTTTTAATATGTATTAGGATATATGTTTGCCATTCAAGATTGTGAATTAAAAAATTAATTCATTTAAACCCAAGTTTAAAAGAGGAGTTAGAACACTAACCTCTTTGATGCACTATGGATGTAATTGGCACCTTTAGAAAGTACCTAGGACCTCAAGTGTTGTCCCTCTAGCTTGTCCACACCAAGATCACCAATGGGCAGCCCCCAATTTGCTTCTCAAGCCTTTGCTAACCAATTATAAATTGGGTTCTTACCTTTAAAGAGGTTGTACGTGTGTATAAGACACTAGAAACAATTTCTAGTAATTTTAATTCAAAGGAATTTGGGCAATTCTCTTTGAATTGATGAGAAAAAAAGAAGAGGAGAGGGAGAGCTATGTGTGCTGCCACCTTTTAGGAGAGAATAAGAGTGAGTGTTTCTTCTTTTCTTTTCCCTTTTATAATTAGGTCATTAAGTCACTTAAACCCTATGCCACATGTCACCACCACATTGCATTTTATTTTTAATTGACTTAATCACATTAAGCCAAGTATCAAAACTAGACTTAATCTTAACTTTAATCACCTTACATGATAGGAAGACAAATGGCAAACTTATTTGATGCCATGTGTCACCATCTCATGGTGCCACATGTCACCCTGTGAAATGACCAAATTACCCTTATGTTATAATTTTGAGTTCTCAACTGAAAATCATTATTTCTCCTCTTCTAATCAATTTATATCAAATATAAATTAATTAATTAATCTCCATTAATTAATTTCTCACAATTAAATTCATATTTAAACACTTTAAATATAAATTTAAATTATAATATACATCCAATAACCTAGATTTAGTTTCAAGTCACGCTAGGGACTTTGCAATCTTATTGCAAACCAAACATATTTAATTAATTAATTAAACTCTTTAATTAATCAATTAAATCACATTTTACTTGGTGATTATCTTGTGTATGTGTGTGACTTACTAGGCTTATCACTAATTGGCAATGATATATGATATTAACTCTTAATATCATCAGAACTCTTTCTTACCATAAATTATTTCTCTAAATCATTTTAGGCATCTCATAGACCATGGTTGACACCTAGCATAGCGTGCCATGGCCACCCAATCAGTAACAAGGAATACTTTAAATGAACTTATAATCATATGTTACCATACACTAAAATCTCTCTATTACAAAATTTCAATTTGAGCTGGAGTCATTATTTATGTCAAACCCTATTTGCTATGAATATTATGTTCTCTTTTAATTTTAGTTCTTGATTAATTTGATTTTCTTGTCAGAAACTCTTTTTTGACTAAATCTGTCTGTCCTGGCCAGGAACTTAAAACATCAAGAACAATTAGATGAACATAGGATTTTATCCCTATTTACTTAGGGTAACAGATTCTATCTTGATCAACACCTACCTCCATATATAACTAGTAGGAGCCAACACATGCCCATATACCCATACACAGTACAAGTATGAAAGCAGCATAAACTCAAACCACCTATATATAAGATAACTGTGTTATCTCAGGTCTCAAGATTATATGCACTGATATGATATATGAAAATGCATTGACATGAGTAAACTCCATGTGCTTGCCATATGCATCACTGGTTCGACCTACTTATTATGTATAAGTGCCTATCATGTTTGTTATATGGCATGAGACTCACCATTCCATTTTATATAGATCTCATATAAATACCTTGGGAATAAACATGATTATAATCTTTCTGGATAAGTCATGTCCTGTGTGAAGTATCCTTGATTGTGAACCAATTTATGATACTTTGTGCTAGAAATACTGTCACTCATATTCTTAACAACTTAAGAATAGAATTTCTAACAAAAATATCAATGGACCTTTTCTATTACACATAAATACATTATGTAAACGGAAAAGTGAAATTACCTTTTATTAATAAAATATGTATAAGATACATACTAAATGATATGCTCTAGGACATACTACTAACAGTATGTTAGTGCTATTAGAACTAACATACCTATTGTGTATGAAAAAGTCAACGTTTTAGTTGACTAGCAAGGTGAATAGTAACTCATAAATATCAAATGCAAAGAATTATACAATTAACTTTGTAACATGCCCTAGTATACCTAGTATGATTGGTTTGGATAGGTTGGCATGCCAATAGGGTTCCGATAGCAGTACTGCATATGGCATCATGCCATTCTGTGATTTATGGCTCTTGTGGCCATTCTGTGATATGATGGCTTATGGCCAATTGATATTCTTGATTTACTGGACCTTGTGCCTGATGTTATTACAGCTTATTAGCTGTTTTGTTGCACACCTGGAGACACTTTGTGACCGATGGTGTGATGGCCCGAGGTACTTAGTACCCAGTGCTAGTATACCCATTTATCCAGTCCAGTCAATTTGCATAGGTTACTTGAGCAACTAAATGAAGTTTTAATAAATTACAACCAAATAATTAACATAAAAAGTACCAAATTAATAATATCACTAATAATTATCAAAAACTTAGTATGTATAAAATATCAACATACATTCTGTATATTTATTTTATTTTAGTTTATTTTTATTTTATATTGGCATCACTAAGCAATATTGCTTAGCACATCATCGTTTGTAATGCGTAGGTACTGGAAACATGGAGCGAGAACCCAGCAGACCCCAGACTGGGTGAGAGTCGGATCTGCATAGAGTCCAGAGTTGCCTCCATTACAGTGCATCCTTGGTAGGACTCTTAGGCATCTTTTGGACTTTGTATTTTGCATTTTGTAATAAATATTAGTTTTTGTTTTGTACATTTGAAACTCATGTAATTATATGATGATGTAATTATCTGTAAATTTTATTAATAAATAAAATATGAGTATTTCTTATTGAATGGAGCTTGAGTATGATATGAAATAAATTGAGTTTTTGAAATATTGAAATTATTGAGAAATTGTGGAAATGTGTTGGTGGTTGACTGAAATTGATGATATGATTATATTGGAAGTATTTTTAATAGGTTTCGAAGAACTGTTTTCTCAATTTTTAACCGGCACTCTATCAGATTTTCTGTAAAATTTTTGAAAATTCTAAATTAATCAATATTTCAATAAATATTATAAATGTTATGAGTTTCACTCAAAAGCTTTTTAATTAATAAATTAAGAACTGTAAATTGATTTAAGATAAGATCTGGTGCTCCCGCACACTATGTAGCATGTCTTGCTCGGCTACATTGTATACGGGTAAGGGATGTCACAGGTAAGGCAATGCAGGAGGCGTAGGCAGCATTTGATAGGCAACTAGAAGGTAGAAGACTCAATTAAATAAATTGACTGCATAAAATTGGTTCCATACAGTATGGACATTCTTGTATAGGATAATGCTATCCTATGCAATTGATTATGAGGGTGTAAACAACTTTAATATTTTGGATTGAGTATGGTCATCGAGTATGCAGTTCATACAATGAGTTTATGAGATTTTTATGCTCTCATCTATTTATGAAATATCTTTGGGTATGTGTTTGGTTGGGTTGTGTTGGAAACCCTATAGGTTTCCTTGGGTTATTGTTTCTTTACAGGTCCTGGAGGTTTATCTTTGGGGTAACCCAGGTATTTGTCCATTTTATAGAGAAAACTCTGCCGGAATTTTACTTTTGTATGTTTACTGATCAGAGCTAGATTTTTTACTATCTATTTCATGTTTTAATAACATTAATAGATTTAAGATAACATGAAATGTTTTAAGTTAAATTCTCATGAGTTTTACTTTACACTAAAGAATATTTACCTAAAACTTAAAAAAAAAAAAGAGTTCTAAAGTGGTCAATGTAATAATATGAATTTTATAATATAAATTTTATACTTTTTTATATAGCATTTAAATATTATTTAACTAATTTATAATTGTTGTGAAACTTTCATTAATATATTTTTAATGTTATTTTTAAGTATATTTTATAAAATTATTTAATAGTCTAATTTCAATTGAAATAATTAAGTTAACTATTAATATTAAATTAATTAATAAAATTATTTTATTAAGTGTTAACCTTAGTTCTAAAATTTGATTAATTGTTATTAATTTGATTATTATTATTATGATATTTAAATTTATTCTATAGAAAAGGAAATATTATTATACTTGTTAATTAAGATATTTTAATTAATATGTTCTCAAAAAAATATTTTAATTAAATATAAATTAAATATTATTATAATATTATTACCAAAAAAATAAAAATAAAAATATGAACGTTGCCCCATTGCATGGAAAGAAAAATCACATCGGCACACTATCCAAGTTGACAACAAATATATATATTTGGGCTGCTACAACGAGAGGAAGAAATGAAAGTTTTGATTCGCGGTTAATTTCTTTCTTTCTTTCTTTCTTTCTTCAACGATTGGCTGTTGCATACAAATATATATATATCATGCAACAGCCAATCGTTGAAGAAAGAAAAAAAGAAAGAAAGAAATTAACCGCGAATCAAAACTTTCATTTCTTCCTCTCGTTGTAGCAGCCCAAAGAAGAATAACCTCGCATCCATCTCCGTCCAGCAACCAGTTTTGACGTGGATGGTAGCAACACAGATCGACGACATCTAGGGGCTCCTCGACGACAGTGGACAATGGTTGGAGATGTGAGAAAGCAAGGGAGAGAAAGAGAGAGTGTGAGAGAAAGAGAGAGTGTGAGTGAAAGGTGTCAATTTTGAGCCTCGTTGGCCGGCAATCCTGGTGGCGGTTCTGACTAAGGAGGATGGCTTTCAACTCCTGGCAGCTCAAGCATTCTGTTGGGACCTCCCTCACCGGTTTTAATAATGGTTTCCGGCGAGAGCAAGAAGAGAGATAAATGGGTTTGGCTATAGGTTTCTGGCCACTTTTCTGGCGATTTGACCATTAGATCAGAAATCTGAGATTACCTACGGACTCAGGGTAACGAAATCTTTGAGATGGGACCGATCCCGCTCTAATCGGATACCGTTTGAAAAAGGCGATCATCGGATGGTCCAGATCGCTTAGTGAGATTTTTAGACTTTTTCAATTCTCAAAAATTAAAAATAATTTTATGATAATTATTGATAATTTTTTGGCTTAATTTAGGTATGATCGGATTGATGATTGCTCATCGGTTTCAGGACTGAGTTTTTGATCCAGTCTGGATGTCCAGCGGGCTGTCCTGAAAAGAGATCGTATTTATAGCCAATCCTAGCATTTTTAGAAGCTCTGGACATGTTCCAGGTGTTAGATATGGCATAAGTAAACCCGAACTCCAAGCTGTTTATTTTTGCTTAGTATCTGATTTAGAATGAAAATTTATAAAATATTCATAAGTGATTAGAAAATTATGATTCTTATTACAATAGTCTTATAACCCTGTTAAGGACCGCGGGACAAAATTTTAAAATTTTTAGAGCTTATTTGAGTATTTTTACAGAATATTAGTTTTAAGGACTAAAATGAAAATTTTTAATTTTATGAGAATTGCCTAGTTTGGAGGGCTCATGAGCGGCCATGTGATGTTGATGAGATGTGAATATGAGACTTGTGATTTTATAAGTCTGATTTGAACTACTTTGTAGGTTTTAAGTACAGGAAAAACTTTGTCAGATTTCTAACATAAATTAGAGTGTCTTTGCCTCTTTAAAACTTTAGATTTGAATTAGTACTGATAAATTTATAATATCATTGTTTAGGTGATCAGGGTCAGCCCTCCTTCCCATTCAGCTGCCCCAGTAGCCTTCGATAATCTGTGAGTAAATATTGATTTTATTTACAATTTCAATATTATTATATATTCAAAATATACTCATGCATCACATATAAATATATGTATGTAGTTAAATATTAGGCACGCTTTATGTTGCATTTTCTTATTTGAAAAATGGATGTGGATGTCGTCTTAGGGTAATTTAGAGCTGTGTGCATGTGTTGGCGTGTGTGTGGCGTAGTGTCATGGATATAGATAGATTGGGCAAATCAGCTTGAGCTAGTTTCGCTTGGGGCTTAGTCTTTTTTGAGAAAGTCAGGGTGAGTACGACTTTGAATTGATCTCACTGACCCTCGCATTTGGATTATTAAGAGAAAATTTGGCTAGAGTTGATCTTGCTGGCAGGCTTTAGATCAAGAGAGCTGTATAGGGGATCAACTCCCATATTGTATTTATACTAATGTGACACACGGGTGTGTGAGTGCTCTAAATTATTCTTTATGCGAATATTATTTGATTTTGGTGAAATTGTTGTTCTATGTTGCATTTTATCTTTAGGGATGCATTAGTACTAGATAGTTATAGAAATTGTATGTAAAATCAATATCTTACTCTATAAGTCGAACACTTACTTCTGTTTACCCTATTTTTTTCAGGTTACAGGAGGAGTTCTTTTTCAGAATAACCTGCTTCTTTTCTTACAGGTTTATTCACAATTATTTATATTATTATTTTCTAAATTTGTAATTTAGAATTCCACATGTGTTAGCAATAATATGGATCTTGTTAGGAACTGTGTTAATTTACATTCTTGATATTAATAAATCAAGATTTTTATGATATTTTAAAAAATTTTTGTAAATGATGGTATTAGGGTTGAGCTGAGTTTTCCTAGCTTTAGTATTTGATAGTTATCGGGTTAGGATAACCCAGATAAAAATATAATATAATATAATATTTTATTTTATTTTATTTATATGCTGAGCCTCAATTTTGGGCATTGGCTATGGATTTTAGATTAGTAAGACTTACTATGGGTTTCTAAAGTTTTACGCTAGCTCATGTTCTTGTGCCCGTCCGGTCCGTGGGATTAGGTGGTGACAATCAATCCATTGGGATATACCCTTGGTTGCGTCTTGAGAGCATGTAACTCTAATTCTAGCTGCAAATAGGATTCGAGTGTTATATGAGACTTGTTCATATCAGTTCTAACTCTCGAAAATTAATAATTGAAAGTTAAAAGTATTTTATTATATAAAATTTAAAAATTTAGAGCGTTTTATATTACATTTTAAAGTTAAAGGACTATAATATTATAACTATATAAATTTGGAGATAATTATTAAAATTTATCCATTAATCATCAATTATTGATGAATATTTAACCGTTATTGATATAATATATAATATAGGGATAGAGTTAATGGCTTAATTTAAGTCTAATAAAAGGGACCATGACGTGGAGATTGTTCATATAAATAATTTTTTTTTAAATAATTTTTTTTTTTAATGTGACGTTTCAACTAACAAGTGGCTTTGCATGCGTGTGAAATAGATTCCGCGCTTTCACATATTGAGAAAGACAGCTAAAAGGCTAAGAGCCTAAAAGTCCATCTCTATCTTCTTGCACATGTGGAATAATAGTTCTTTATGAGCATGGGATAATACTGAAATTTTGAATGGATTTAGAGCTTATTTGATTTGTTATTAAATTATTATTGAAAAAATTATTTTTAAGTATATTAATTAAAAAATAATTTAAAATAAAATTTAATAAATTTTAATTATAAAAATATTAAAATAATAAAATAATTTTTTAATAATATTTAAAATAATATTTTTTATTCAAAAAAGTAATTTAAACTTTTTAAACTTAATATCAAATAGACACTTAATAGCTATCCCAAACTTTAGTTATTATAATAGAGTTATTTTTAAATTTAAATATCTGATATAAAATTTTTTGAATTTTAAAATTTTATGTAATAAAATAGTTAGTTTATAAAATTTAAAATAATTGAGATATGGATATCGACAACTTTACTATGATTTTATCCATATATCAATCATAAAAGAATTTTAACCATACGAAATAATGAAATACTAAATGTATAGCAATGGATCAAAATGACTTTACCTTCAAATAATAATAATAATAATTCTCTACATTATTATCATTCTAAATTATCCACATCAATATATTATTTATAAATTGACTATTAGGTTTTAGAAAAATTTTATTTTATAAAATTCTAAAGTTTAAAAATTTTATGCTATATTTTTATATTTAAAATATCTTTATTAAGGCACAATTATTAAAATTTATCCCTAAAATTTATCAAATTCACCAATAGCCGCTTGGCTTCCACCATTTACTAGTCAAAGTCAACTTAATAACATTAATTAATTAATTAATTAATTAAAAATAATAATATCTATTTTATAATAAAAACAAATAAATAAATTAAATTTTGATATATTTTTTAATTATAAAAATCAAACTGAAACAGAAACTTTAAATTAGTTTCGTTTGGATTTAAATGAAAGAATGCTATTCTCTATATATATTGTTGTCCAACACTAAAAAAGATACATAATTTCTTTAAAGAGTGTGGCGTACTATTTTTCTAATAAAAAAATTAATAGAGCCATAATTATAAATTTAATTTATATATATATATATATATTTATATTAAAAGATAAAATATAATTTTATTTATATTTAAATAAAAAATTATAAATTATTCAATGCATATGTATCACGTACTTCAAAAACTAATTTAATTAAGTGACCAACATTCAATTTTTAACTTTAAATTTCAATAATTAATTTAGAGTGTTTAATAAAAAAATTTTTGAATTCTTTTTAAAATTATTAACTGTTTAACATATATATATATATATATATATATATATATATAAAGTACTAACGAGGTATTTTCAAGAAAATGATATATGTGATACTTTCATTAAAAAATTTGTCACGTATCACTTTTCATAAATATTCTTCTTTATATTAATTATTTTTTAATTTTTTTTAATTATCATTATTATTTATAATTTTATTTTAATATTTACGATTTAAATTATTATTTTTTCAAATTTAATTTTTAAAAATTAAAATATTTTACAGTTAAATGTAATATTTAAAAATTATTTATATTATTTTATAAATACTAATTATTATTTAATTTTTTTTATTTCTCTTTTATTATCATTATTATTAATAATAATGCTTTAATATTTATGATTTGAATTATTATTTTTTTAAATTTAATTTTTTAAAATTAAGACATTTTATGATTGAATAAAATATTTAAAAAATATTTATATTATTTTTTATAATTTTATTTATGCAAAAATATTATTTACTATTTGTTACCCTCTTAATAATAATAATAATAATAATAATAATAATAATAATAATAATAATAATTAAAAAGGTCATTCACGACCATTAATTTATAATTTACTATCATTTACCTGATTATTATTTATTTTTTTATTTATTCTTTAATTATTATCATTATTTATAATACTATTTTAATATTTATTATTTAAATTATTATTTTTATTAAAATATAATTTTTAAAAATTAAACATTTTGTAATAAAATATAATATTTAAAAATTATTTATATTATTTTATAAATACTAATTATTATTTAATTTTTTATTTTTCTTTTAAATTATCAGTATTATTAATAATACTACCTTAATATTTATTATTTAAATTATTATTTTCTTTAAAATTTGATTTTTAAAAATTAAGACCTTTTATGATTATATGTAATATTTGAAAATTATTTATATTCTTTTTTTTATAAATTAATTTTTGTGAAAATATTATTTGTCACATATTACTCTCTATAATAATAATAATAATAATAATAATAATAATAATAATAATAATAATAATAATAATAATAATAATAGGTCATTGATGACCATTAGTTTAAAAAAAATTAACTATTAATTTATGGTTTCATAATCAACTATCATATAATTTAATCAATCTTAAATTATTTTATATCTTTAATAAATATTTTTGCTACATTGTTATATTTTTTATTATTTTTATTATGAAATTTTTGTTAAAAATTTTGAGAGACAAAGTGTAGTATACATAAAAAGTTATAAAAATAAAATATAAAAATTTGATTTATTTATAATTAGTATGTGTCATTTTTTATGTTAATAAATTAATTTTTTTTAATTTCCTAAGATTTATTATTATTATTATTATTATTATCATCATCATCATCATCATCATCTTCATCATCATTATGGTCAACTTATGGTTTAATTGAAATAGTAAAGTAAATAAGAAATATTTTACTGTTATAAAAATTAAATTTAAATACTTTTGTTATTATTTTTTAATTAAATAATATTTAATTATATATTAATTTTTTATTTAAATAATTTTTATTTATTTTTCTATATATAATATGTCATATGAGATATATGATACACATCAAATACTCTACTATTATTAAGTATTTTCATTTCACCTAAATGCTCTCAAATTTTTTTTATTTGCACTATTTTTTTTATTATTTTTTTAAAGTTATTAATTATCATTTTCAAAATTTATTTATTTAAATATATTTAATTAATATTTTTTTATAAATTTTTTATTTAATATTTTTTAAACTTTTAAATATTTTATTTCATTATAATTTCATATTATTATAATTAATATTTTGATTATTTATATTTTTTATTATTTAATTTTAACAGAATTATATTTAAATTTAATTAAATATATATATATATATATTTATGTATAAAATTATAAATATAGTTATATTAAAATTTTAATTATAAATAAAAATAATTAAAAAATTAAAATTATAATATTAAAATTAATACAGTATCAAAGTGGTCTATCAATCATCGATTATTGGCGAATATTTAACCGTTATTGATATAATATAGGAATACAGTCCACTTTGATGGCTTAATTTAAGTCTAATAAAAGAGACCATGACGTGGACATTGTTCATATAAGTACTTTTTTTTTTTTTTTGAATGTGACGTTTCAACTTACAAGTCGTTATGCTCATGCGTGTGAAATAGATTCCGCACTTTCACATATTGAGAAGGACAGCTAAAAGCCTAAAAGGCTAAAACAGTCCATCTCTATCCTCATGCACATGTGGAATAATAGTTTATCAAGAGCACAGACTAATGCTCGAATTTTGAATAGCTGTCCTAAATTTTAAGTATTATAATACGGTTGTCCATAAATTTAAATATATATTATAAAATTTCTTAAATTTTAAAATTTTATATAAAAAAATCATTAATTTATAAAATTCAAAATAACTGTGATATAGATATGGGTAAACTTACTCTGATTTATCTATATATCAATCATAAAAGAATTTTAATTATACAGAATAATAAAATATTAAATATATAATAACTGATTAAAATGATTTTATTTTTAAAAAATAACAATGTCACGACTTCACTTATGGACTGGATCAGCACTAGAACCTGGACTAGCTTATGGACTGGATCAGCACTAGAATCTGGACCAGCTTAAAGTTTCTGAAATCCGTAGTAAGCCTAACTATTCTTTAACTCAATCCTAATGCCCATATTAAGCCCAATTTCAAGAATTTAACTGGACAGAGTCCGACCATAACATAGATCATATAACGGGGAGTTTTGACTCACTCGACTTATAAGCACAATATATATAACAATTTGGGGAGCTCAATCACCCTCCATATACTTATAATGTCATAAAATCAAATGAGAGCTTAGCTTTCTCATCCAATCCAATCATACATGTATTTAATAGGTTTACAGATCCAACATGACAATTATAATACAAACTCAAATCAAATAAAGTACTTCTAACACATGCAGAGTTCTAAAAGTTAGTAAAAGTATACAAAACTTAACAGATATTAATGGATACCATGCGAAGGAGAGAGGCAGGTTAGAACTCAACAATAAATCTCTTGTATCTTGGAAAAATAAGGTGAACAGGAGTGAGCGTTCGACTCAAAGAGTAAAATGTTGATTTTAAGCATAATTTCTATAACTATCTAAAGCTAGTGCATTCTAAAAAGTAGAATGCAACACCCTCATAATTTTCATACAAATCACATCATAACAGCAAAAGGGTAATTTAGAGCACTCACACACCCATATAATATTCAAACAGTACATATATGGGAGCTGGTCCCATATACAGCTTTCTTAATCTAACCTCTACTAGTGAGTACATCTCAAGCCAGACTTTCGCTTAATAGACCAAATACGGGAGCTATCGAGATCATCTTGAGCCGTGCCTACCCCAACTTATCCATAAAAGGATCGGGTCTCGGCGAGTAAAGCTCCAGCCACGTCTACCCGTCTTATCTATATCCAATACCACACACCACACACACACACACTGCTCTAAGTTACCATAAAACAACATCCATAGCATATCATCAATTAAGAATGCAATATAAAATGTACCTAGTGTTTAACTACATAAATATATATTTATAAGCGATGCCTGGGCATACCTGAACATATAATAATATTGAAATTATAATTAAAATTAATATTTTACTTACAGACGTAAACCGAGGTCACTGTGGCAGCTGGGCAGAGGAGGAAGGTTGTTTCGGCTCACCTGATAATTTTATTATAATTATTTAATATAATTGACTCAATATAAGCTTAAAAAGAACTAAAGACATCTTAAGTCGTGTCAAAAATCTGACAGAATTTCTCCTATACCTAAGACCTACCTAACCTGCAAAATGGCTCAAAATACACTTCTATATCCACAAGTCACACAATCATATATTAAATCACATCACATGGCCCCTCCTGGGCCCATCCAAACAGTCAACATCACAATTTAAAAAATTACAATTTAGTCCCTATAACTAACCCTTTTGCAAAAACTGCCCAATTAAACTCTAAAAATTTTAAAACTTTGCCCCGCGGTCCTTAGCAACATTACTAAGCTAATACAAAAGGAATTATAATTTTCTAACTACCCACGAATATTTTATAAATTTTTAATCTAAACTCGAAACTAAATAATTAAGAAAACTTAGGGTTCGGGCTTACCTGCGCTAATTCGGATATTGGAAACGTATCTGGAACGTCTAAAAATGATGAGGTAGCTTATAATCTTGATCCGGTTCTGAAGTAATTCCGATAGCTTATCTGTTTTGTTTGAAATTATAGATCCGGGCTACGACCGAATTGCTATGAAATGAAAGTACTTACGCAAAACCTACAATACTAGGAGTTAGATTAAAATATTTATATTTACATATAAAATAATTATTTAAAAATTAAGAATATTACAAATAATAATTATTTATATTATTTTTACTCTAAATTATTCACATTAATATATTACATATAAATTGACTATTAAGATTTAGAAAAATTTATTATACCAAATTTTAAAATTTTAAAATTTTAAAATTTTATATTATTTTTTTAAATTCAAAATATCTTTATTTAGGCACAATTATTAAAATTTATAACTTCAAGAATAGCTGCTTGGCTTCCATCATTTATTAGTCAAAGTCAACTTAATAATATTAATTAATAAATAAATAATAATAATAATAATAATAATATCTATTTTATAATAAAAATAAATAGATAAATTAAATTTTGATATATTTTTTAATTGTAAAAATCAAACTGAATCAGAAAAATTTTATATTAGTTTCGTTTGGATTTAAATGAAATAATGCTATTCTCTATATATATTGCTGTCCAACACTAAAAAAGATATATAATTTCTTTAAAGAGCGTGGCATACTATTTATCTAATAAAAAAAATTAAAAGAGCCATAATTATAAATTTAATTATATATATATTAAAAGATAAAATTTTTATGTTTTTAAATAGAATTTTCTTGTTCAAGATTTTTTATTTTATATTTTACAAATTACTTGTCTTTAAAATGTTAAATTTATTATACAATTCTGTAATTAGGGATGATTAATTAATTTGGCAGCGGGAGAAATTTGAAGTACATATCTATTTCTTTATCTATTTCAAAATTCTTAAAGAGATAAAAATTATCAAAATTGAAACCTTTAATTTTTTAGTTTTTACATTCCAATGTTGGAATTTGATTATTAATTTTTTTTTAAATTTTATTTGCTTAAATTTTTAAAGATAATTTTAATAATATTATGTGTTTATTGATTAAATTATTTAATTATTGGAGGCAGGAATTATAAATTTATTTTTATAAGAATGAGTTCAATATTTTTAAATTAAATAATTATTATAAAATTTGAAATTAATCCATTTATTATTTTAATTAATTTTATAATATTTAATTTAATGATTGCTGTACTTGTTCTTATATCAAAATCAATTACTCTCATCAATATAAAGAAAGATGCACATGGAAACACTATTTTTTAAAATCAAAATAACTTTTCATATATAGCCGCCCATGTTCATATATATATTTTTTATTTATTTGAATTAGCTTTATATGTATTGTAATACATTTACCTGTCATACCTTATCCCTCCATAATATATGACATGATTCCGTAGTATACTTAATAAATTACTATACTTCGCCTACCGATAATCTATTAAATATACTATAAGGAATTTTGACAGAATAATTTCATTTAACAATCTGGCATGGTGATAAAAATTTAAACTAAATGTTTTTAAATCAATTGTATGTCATAAATTTTATTTATGAATAATTAAGCATTTTCAAAATTTTATGAAAAATTCGCGTGGTTACGGCTAAAATTATATAAAAACAGCTCTTCAAAACATATTGAACAACAATTTACAAAAAAAATATATCATGTCCAATTGAAACTCAATCAACTCATTATCAATAAATCTCATCATACAGAAAATAATTTATTATTTACAATATTCAGGAAGAAAGTTAAATGTTTGCATTCATTGAGATAACAAAATTAATATTATAAAAATTTACATTTGATTACAATCCCAAAATAATATTACAAGTGATTCTGTACAACTGCTCGAAACCTTTTACATACATATAATTACATGATTACACCAAAACTTAATATACAAGGGTATACCTATCATATACCCAAAGATAGTCCCAACATGTCTTCAAGTCACAACTTCGAGTGATCTTACTCAACTGCTCTTACTCAACTGCTCTATATTTTCTTTCATCTGCGACAGCATACAAAGCTATCGCTAAGCGGTGAACTCAGTGGTGCACAAACTAATAATTTAAAACTTAATACAAATCATGCTTTGACAAATCATAACAAAAAGAAAAGCTTGAATCCTTAATTTCTTCAAAATTCATAACGTCCAAAATCAATATTTTCAACCATGCAAATTATTCGTTTGAATAACATTTTGATCAAATAATAACAATTTATACATATTTTTCTTGAACCATGAAAACAATATAATATTTTTCAATTACTAATAAATATTTATTTTGATCACGTTTTATCAAAGTATACATAATTTAAGGGTGCTGCCAACAATTCGCACATTTTGACCCATGACACAAAATTTCACGATCGATGCCGTATTGTACACTACGACAAAGCAAACTCTCCCAATAACCGAGGCTAAAGGGAGAAACAAAGACTAGCTATATGTGAGTTCTCATCCAAACTCTTCCTCGACTGGCAAGCCAGAGAGGAAGGAGCTCAACCCCAACAAGTGGAGGAGATATCTCACTAGACAAGCTAATGAGAACACAAAGCATATTACCATGTCAATTGTGGTTTTAAAATATATTTAAAGAAATTTCATTCACAAAATACATTTATAAAATAAATAAACACATTCAATTATAGTAAATTCATGCACAAGGTTGGCAACACATTAAGTGTACAATTCATAATTTTCAAACAATACAATAAATTCTTAAGTACACAAAGGTATTTATATTTAAATCATACAAAGTCAATTCCACATATTTAAAGTCCATAATTGCAAAGAAAAACAAAATTCATTCATATAAAGTTCATTCAAATCAAATCCAATTTTAAAACATAGGAAAGAGAATAGTTGTGCACAAACCTTATTTGACTTCCCTATTCTTGACTTAATCCTTCCCTTCCTCAGGAGGCTCCTTTTCAACTGAAACACATAATTAAAATGTTTCAGTAGCCTTTCAAACCATTTCTAATAATAAATCCAACAATTGAATTCTTGCATACTTAATTTACTCATAAAGACTTATAAGGTTTAAGTTCTTTGCATTTGGTGCATTTGCGATTACTATTTAATTTACTATTCATGCAAAATGTTGACTTTTTCATAATTAATAAGTATACCATTTTTAAACACATGGTCATACCACATTTTGGGTCACAATTTTGTTGGCATTGGTTCCCAATTGCAATTCAAGGCTTATTAGAATTAATCCCAAAATTTTAGATTTGGTCACCAATGTTTACTGTTCTATTGGACCAATCTACAGTAGAAAATTTGACTAAACTTTCTTCATCAAAGTTGTTCCTTAATGTGTCTAGTTTAATTCCCTTTTTGAATAACTCAATTTGGAGTTTTTTAGCTCAAGTTGTGGTATTTTTATCATAACTGGCCAGATTGGTTATTTCCAGACTTTCTGGGCAATTTTTGGTTCTGGAAGTTTTGGTGAGCTAAATTTGGTTGGCAATTTGAATAGGTTATGGCCATAATTTAGGTTTGTATTCCTCAAGAAAGTTGTTCTACTATGTCTAAGCTTTCTAATGGTTCAAAAATCAAATCATTTGGACCTTTCTACACATAGTTATGGCCATTTGAACATGTATTGTTCATTTAGTCAATTCTGCCCAGAATCAGAGCACCAATTCCGGATTCAAGCAAATTTTAGGTCAATTTGGGGTCAATTTTTGAGCAGGATTTCTTCATGAAAAATGTGGAATTATGACCCTGATTTCATCTCCAATTGGCTTCACACCAATTGGAGCAATACAATTCTACTTATGGCTATTCAAACCCACTGGACTCAAAGGTCCAAAAATCCAGCACTTCACATCTTACATTTCTATCACTCGCCTTCATCAATTCACATCAATTCTCAATCCAAAACACACCAAATGGCCACAATTAGGTCTTATAACCATCAATTGGTCAACATACCACAAAACCCTAATTCTCATAAACCCTAAATTCACATCATACCAATTTCATGCAACACATGCCAATTCACTACACTAATTATGCATATAACTTCACCAATACTAGATTTCATATTTAATCAAACCCAAAACACACAAAACCCTAGGTTACATCAAGCTAGCCGAATTTTCAACTTAGTTTTCATCCAAGATTCTCACCAATTCCTCAAGTAATTTTCCCATATTTCACTCAAATTAGATTATTACACCACTAATTTAATGTGGAAGAAAACTTACCTCAATTTATGATTTTCTAAACTTAAAAATCTTCAACATTTCTTTAAATCCTTGCTTCCAATCTTCTTTTCATAATCAAATAGCAAGTTTTTACTTAAGGGACTAGGTGATTTATGAAAGAAATGAGGAGGTTCAAAGCTTGGAGTCAAGTTAACAATGGAGGAAGATAAAAGAATTGAAAGAGTGAGGAAGAAGCATGGGATGGCACACTTAAGAAAATGAAGAAGAAGAAGGCTAATTAATGAAATAAAAAGAAAAATGAAAGACAAGTGTCTAATTTTCATTGGCCTTCAATTTTAATTGTGTCATGATAGTGTCATGTTGATGTCATAATTGTAAATAAAATGATTTAAATATTTCATTTCCTTTTCATTTTCTTTACACATTTTTACTTAAATTTTCTTTTTAATTTATATTTATCCCTTTTTATCCTTATCCAAAATTTAATTTAATTAAATTATAAATCTTTATTATGTCATACTTACCTCATTGATGATGTCATAATCACTTAAATTTTGAATTTTCTTTTCCCTTTGAATTTTCTTTTCCCTTTTTCCTTTCTTCCATACACCTCTCCACTTTTAATCTATTTTTCATAATTTTAATTTCTTAAATTTTAATGGACATGTAGGTCAAAAATCACTTCTAAGAGTGAATTGACCGAAATGGCCCTTATCGGGTCTGATCAATTTTCCAATAGCACTAGGTTACTTCCTGAACTCTGATTCAATTATTTGAACTTGTTTTCTTTTCTTTTCTGTGATTTTCACATTACCATTAACTTCGCAATTATTACTAGGCCTAAGGTGTCACAGGGTCCCACACGAAATTAGGGTAGTAACTGAGCTCACAGTCACTTTCCGTTTCGATCACCCATCGCCGGGACCTCGACTCATTTAACTGATTATGCTTTGTTTTTCTTATTTCCATTTCACCTTCATATAATTTCTTTAAATTTTTATTTATGGCTTTTCTAGATGGCTTAAATATGGTTCTAAACATCCTGACTATCCGGACAGACACTAGTCACCGAAACAATAGAATATATGGAACTGTCCAATGTGAGGGTGTTACATTATCTATACAAATAATTTCAATGAAATATTTAGTTTTAATATTTATAATCTATAGTTCATAATATATATATAAAAGTGGGAAGGAGGGAGGACATTTAGGTTGCTAAAAATACATTTTATTATTTATATTATTTATAAAATATTAATAAAAACATGTTACGACTCAACTCTATGGATTGGATCAACACTCGGACTTGTGTTAGCATAAAACTTTCAAATCGCATAGTAAGTCTCACTATTACTAAAACCATAACTAAACTCAATCTCAAGGCTCAACATACAAAACAAAATAAAATATTATGAATACCTTTAGGTCAACTCAAACCAATAACTATCATCATAATACAAGAGGGGAAACCAAACTCAACCCTTATACTTAATATACATAATCCATTAATTTTCATTAATTACTATGACATATTTATGCCCTAGTGGCACAAAGATGTTCTAAAAATGAAATAAACAAGTAATAAATCAATGATCAACTAAACACCATAAAAATTACTATTTTAATAGTATTATAACCTGTGAAGAAAAATACAGGTTATTTTCTGCAAGAAATCGCTTCTCCTATAACTGGATAAAAATATTGAACAAGAATGAACATTCGACTCAATGAGTTTAGATATTGATTATAACTATAATTTTTATATCTATTAAGAACTAGTGCAATCATACCGTAAAATGCACATTCAACACATATAACAAACAATTTACCTAATATTCACATGAGAAGATAATTTAGAACTATACACATACTCAGTATATCACATCCATGCATAAATATGAGAGTAAGATTTACCTAATATTCGCACAAGAAGATAATTTAGAACTATGCACGTACTCAGTGTATCACATCTATGCATAAATATGGGAGTTGATCCTTTATACAAATTTCTTGATTCAAATCCCACCAATGAGCTCAATTTAAGCTGAACTTTTGCTTAAAATCTAAGTGCAAGGACCAGTAAGATTCTTCATAAAATAGTGCCTCATCCTGACTTTACTATATCCATAAGGATCAGGTCCTAGCGAGACTAGCTCAAGCCTTATTTACTCATTCAATCCATGCCCATCATATATCGCACTCACACACACACACACACACAATATAGCTCTCAGGGCAGGAAACACAAATAATTAAGAAGGATTAAATATGCACCAACAAAAATGTCTCTAATATATTTAACTAATTATATCTATACATAAATATTTATAGAATGAATGAAAATGCAAGATATATATAAATAATATTGAAATTACAAGAATAATTAATATCTAACTCACATAGCTTATGACCTGATTATAACTGATCCAGCTGGAAGGAAAAGATTGACTGGCTCCATTTATTTATATCGACATGCTAATCATAATCCATAACTAACACAAAAACAATTAAAAAATTGTAGAAGCAAAAATAATAGTCCTAGGGTCGTGCTCAAATTTTGGCAGATTTTCTTCAATAAATATGATTTAACCTCTCATAAGAAAACTCAATAATTGGCCTTAGGCCCACAACAATAAACACAATGCTCATCCAGGGCTTGCAAGAAACATATTCTAGGTCCAGATCTCCAATCTATAGCTCAAGTCTCTGATTCCTCTATAGTCTAATTAATTATTTCTAGTATTCTAAAAATTATGAAGATATTTTTAGAGGTCTTTACATCATCCTTGTATCAATTAAATTCATTTTACTTAATTTCACTAAGGCAGGACTAACCTAAAACTAATAAAAACTACACAAGTTGAGTTTGGATTTAACTTTGTCAATTTTATTACTTAGAATGCATCCGGAACATCTGAAAATGCTGAAATCGACTGTAACATTACCATGTTTTGTAATAGGCTGCCGGGCATATGGATTAGGCCAGAAACTCAGTCTTGGGCACTAGTGAGCTATTGTTAATTTAAGTGTACATTTAGGATGCCCATGAGCTGCTGGTGATGAATTTGCAAAAGGTTCATGGAAACTTCGCTCTAGTCGCCTAACATTAACTAATTTAGTTTAAGTTGTCCGATGAGTATCTTCTCCGTCTGATCTTAGATCAAGGTGTGGTTGGTGTCAAATCAAAACTTATAAAGAGTAAATGAAGATTACTAGGCCCGATCGTCCATTCCGGCCACTGGTTGGTCAGGATCTAATCGAAAAGCTTTAAAACCCAATACTTCTCTCTTCCATAACTTCTTTGTCCAATCACCATTTTGAGTAAGGTTGGTTCGAAAAGAAAGTTGAGACATGAGGGTTCCAACACCACTTAGATCGCTTTAAAAGGTTGTTGGATGGTGTTAAAACGAAGCTGAGAAGTTTCTGCTCCCACGCTTACCATTTCTTTCTCCTCCTTCATTTGCCGCTACCTCTTAATTGCCACCATGGCTCTTTGGTAGTTGCCGGATGTCATTGGTCCTCCTTTGCTCGTAGGTCAGCGGTGGTGCTCCTTCATTGGCTGGAAAATGAGAAAGAAGAGGGGGGCGAGGGGGGGGGGGGGGGGTTGCGGGCGGTGGCTAGCTATTAAAAAATTTCAAAATTCTTTTTTTTTTTCTTTACTTTTAATTATCTATTAAATCCCCAAAATTTTGTATGTTCTTCACTTAGGTCGTTTTCTTTCTTCATATAAGTTCAAATATACTTTAACTAGTTCAAAACAAGTTTTAATATTATTATTATTATTATTATTATTATTATTATTATTATTATTAAAATTTAATTAACAACACAATGAAATTATTAATAAACTAAATTAAATTTTAAAACCAAAATTAACATAATAAAATGTTTGTAGTAGAAAAATAATTTCTTAAATTCATTTATTCCCTTTAAATAATATTACTCTATGATTTTTTTCTAATAATAGCAATAACAAAATAACATTAAAATAATAAAAAATAAATTATTTATTTAATAAAATTTTTAGGGTATTACAAAAGTATCTATAGCAACAAATTATTAGTGGCAAAATATTTATTGTTAATACAAATTATTTTGTCACTAATAACTTTCAACGACAATGCATACATCACTAATATTTTTAGCAATAGGATATGCTTATCCATACTATTTCATTGCTAATAATTTTTGGCAATAATATATTCATTGCTAAATTCTTAAATAATTTAAAATTTCAAAATTATTTTAATAATAATCTACTTATACCAAAAATCATATTATGATTCCTAATCTAGTAATTCTATAATCTTAAAACCTTAAGTATTATTAATTCATTGAAAATTATTTAATTTGTTATAATAAAATTAATAAAAACCCTTAAATACCAAATCTCACTTTCACTAATTTATTTTTTTAATTGTTTATATATATATATATAATTATCATAAAAAATAATTATTTAATTAAATGAAAATTTTACGTCTACATAAGTGGATATGAAATTCTAATCTGTTCAAAGACAAATTATTTTATTTATTAAAAATTTGTAGCTATTTATTTTTAAAAAATATTAGCAACGCATAAGTTTTAATTATATATTAAAATCAAGAATTTAAATTTTTAATCCAATTTAAGTGTAGCAACATTACAAATTTATAGCTTGTTTTTTTTAAACAAATTATTGATATTGATAAAAATATAGTTTAGCTAAATTTATAATTTATTTTTATATATAAACAAAATATATTTATTTTATTTTTATTAAAAATAAAATAAAAAATTTTTATATTCACAAATTATTTTCAAGTATAATAAATTAAAAAATAATTTTTATTGAAAGGATTAATAAAATTATTAGAATTATATTTAAATTTAAATAATTTAATAATTTAAGTAATAGAATAAAACTAACACTAAATTTTCATCGATATATTTGCTCTCTCTCTCTCTATATATATATATTTTGTTATAAATATTTCAATTTCTTACTATTTTAATTTATATTATGTAGAATCATATATAATAATAAAAAAATTATAAAATCCATCCGATCAATCGCCAAACTTTACTTTTATAGTATTGTATTCTTTTTTAATAATTTAATAAATATAAAAGTGTGATGCGAAAATTTATGAGTTGATTAAATTATTTTTATAATTTTTAATTTATAATAAAAAGTAATTAATATATTAAAACTTAATATTACTATAAATCTTATTTCCAAAAATACTTATAACTAATTGTTTTTTACAATTTTATTAATAATAAATAATATTATGTAATTTTAAAGACCTAATAATAATTTTTTTTTCTAAATTTTTACAATTATAACTAATTAATTTTTTTTTTGAAAATTTTAACTTGGCTTTAAAAGTTTTTTTAACCTTCAAAATTGATTTAAATAAGCTAATCTGTCATAATTTTGATTGTTGGTCTCTCTTTTAATCAATTGATAATTATTTTTTTACTGTCAATTTATTTTAATTTTTAGCGCTCACTAAGAGTAATAAATATTTAAAATAAAATAAAATTTTCTAAAAGTTAAAAAATTTGATATGATAAATTTTTTAAAAAATACTAATTATTTTATAAAAATTAATTATAAAAAATGAGTTCAAAAATTAATAATAATTTGGATAGAAAATCTAAGTACCATTTGGACGTACTCCTCTAGTTTAATACAATTTATCAAATAATTAATTGAAAATTCAGCATTTTTAAAATCAATTTTCTTTTAAAGATCAAAGTCTATATTATTGCACCACATAAAAATGGCTTAACGTATTTCATTTGATGAGCTTTTGTGTTGACTTTTCTGATGACATTTTTGCCCTTACTTTTGTGAGTAATAAAAACCATTTTTTTATATATTAAATTAATTTCTCATAATTTTAATATCCAATTGATAAAAACTGCGTTGCTTTCAAAATATTGACCAAAGTGTGCATATTTGACTTTGACAAATACAATTTAGTTTCCTCTCTCCCCTCTATAAATATTGCCATAAGATCAACCACTTGATATCTCAAAAATAGTATAGAAATATGAAGGCTTCAATTTCTCTAACACAGATAGTACTTTCAGTACTTCTGCTGCTATTTTCAGCAGCGACTTCTTATCCACTAGTACTTGCCAACTTCCTGCAGTGCCTTCCTAATCATGTTCATGCCTCCAATCCAATCTTTGAAGCCATCTACACACCATCCAATTCCTCCTTCCAATCTGTTTTAGTAGCTTACATCAAGAACCGCAGATTTTTAACCTCTGACAACCCCAAACCACTAGCTATCGTCACTGCTCTGCATGAATCTCATGTCCAGGCAACCGTTATTTGTGCCAAGTTTCACAGCTTGCAGATCAGAATCAGGAGTGGTGGCCATGATTTTGAGGGTCTTTCTTATAGATCTGACGTCCCATTTGTGATTCTTGACCTGTTCAATCTCCGGTCTATAGACATAGATATTGTCTCTGAGACTGCATGGGTTCAATCTGGTGCAATCCTCGGAGAACTTTATTATGAGATTGCCAAGAAAAGTAAAGTTCATGGCTTTCCAGCTGGAGTTTGTCCAACAATTGGCGTCGGCGGTCACTTTAGTGGAGGAGGGTATGGGAACATGTTGAGAAAATATGGGCTTTCTGTCGATCATATCATTGATGCAAAGCTTGTTGATGTCAATGGTAATATCCTGAACAGAAAATCCATGGGAGAGGATTTGTTCTGGGCAATTAGAGGAGGTGGTGGAGCAAGCTTCGGAGTCATCCTTTCTTGGAAGATCAAACTAGTTCGAGTTCCTCAAAAGGTGACTGTTTTCATGGTGGACAGGACCTTGGAAGAAGGAGCAACTGATATTGTTTACCAGTGGCAGCAAATTATAAGTAAAATAGATAAAGAACTTTTCATCAGAGCACAACCACAAGTAGTTCAAAATGATGAAGATGAGAAGACAGTAAGAGTCACTTTCATCGGCCAATTCTTAGGAAAAAGAGGGAAGCTTCTTAGCTTGTTGACAAAGGGCTTCCCTGAACTTGGTTTAAAGCAAGATGATTGCAAAGAAGTCAGTTGGCTAGAATCTACAATGTTTTGGACTAATATTCCACTTGGAACACCTCCTGAAGCTTTACTCAACAGGAGTATTCCAGCAGAGTTGTTCTTCAAAAGCAAATCAGATTATGTGAAAGAGATAATTTCAAAGCAGGATTTGGAGAACATTTGGAAGCAGTTCTTGAAAACGGAAGGAATGTTAATGCAATGGAACTCTTATGGAGGAATAATGAAAGAGATTTCATCTACAAAAACTCCATTTCCTCACAGAGCTGGGTATCTATTCAAAATTCATTATTTTACTCTCTGGTTTACAGAAGGAACAGAGGCTACAGATCGTCACATAAGATTGGCAAGAGAAATGTATGATTCAATGGCTCCATATGTGAGCAAAAACCCAAGAGAGGCATTTCTCAACTATAGAGATCTTGACATTGGAAGAAATCCAAGCAATGAGACCAACTTCCAGGAAGCTCAAGTCTATGGCAGCAAATATTTCAAGCGTAATTTTCTGAGATTGGCTGCTGTGAAGAAGATGGTCGATCCTGATAATTTCTTCAAGAATGAACAGAGTATTCCACCCTTTGACTAACAAAATGTCCATGGTGGCTTGTATTTTGATACTTTTTTTTATAATAATTAAGGATTTGTTTGTTTACCCTTATTATAAAACAATTCAAGGAAATAAAATATAAAAGAAGATGATGAATGGTTACTCAATTTAAGGAGGGAAAACAATACCAAATTTGTTCTAGCTCCAAAGCTTAGCGGTAATGAAGGAAATAGAACTGGAATGAGAGGGGGAAAACACCAAATAGGCCTTAATCTCCAATTAATTAACCATACTATCAACACAAAACAACAACTCAACTCCCAAAGCCTGAAATTGAATTGCTTTCAAACATAATAGCTGCTGCATTTGCACTGTATATCTCATATAGGAAATGAAATCACAGTTTCAAGGTAAGTTACATGCTCCCAAACATTTCATGCCAATAGATTTAACTAATTTCATCAATCAAAATTCAATATTGTTCCTAGCTCAAGTCTTCTTGTTTTGGTCTTTCCTTGCAAACATCCTAGAAGTTAAAAACTCTTGTACCCATAATGAACTACAAACAATAATGAAGCATTTGTTTTAGATGAAGCATCATTCCATGTAAAACGCACTTGGATGTCAATAGGCCTAGTAAAGATTTGAGTCCAGTGCAAAAGTAATACAATACTAGAATGATACATGTTAAGAAAGAAAACCATTATTTCTTTTCAGGACATTACCTATGAACTAAATGAAATCTCATGCCATCCAGTTTTCAATGTTAAAAACAAGATGCATTACATTTGATAGAATACCACAAGCTCTATTCACCTGTAGAACAATTATATTATTCATGGCCCTCTGCGATCATTAATCACAATCTCAGCAATGCATTTCTTATATCCTCTTTCCTATTAAATCACTCCGTTTTTTGACTTTTCGATGCAACTATTTTAATTGCGGCAGCCCTTAAAAATTTGTACAAGAATTATGATCTCTCCATGACTTATATACTATAAAATGGAGCTAGAATTATCCATAACAAAAGTTGAAACAATCATGTCAATTCTCTAAGCTAAACTAAAAGTTCAATCTAGAATTTACCACAATGAGATGTGATAAAAAATTATCTAAGGTTTTGCTTCATTTTTTAGTGACAGGTTCAGTGTTTGCTCAATATCTGATAACAGTATTCGTTTGCAGTTTTTGTTTCTCTACTTGGGGCATTTTATTTTGGCCCACTGCATTTTTATTGCTCAATATTTAATTTGTTTAGTGACATTATATTTTTGTTTGATTTTTATGTAAGATGCCCTCAACTTAGTGGAGATACAAGGAGATGATTATTTTATGTGATGTCATTCTTAAATTTATAATGAAGAATGGGCATGGACAATCTTTTAAATGGAATGAAATTCAAATGAATGTTGGAAAGAAAATAATAGGACATGCTTGTGAACCTAGCAGTTGCAAGCATAAATATCATGGAATGAGGAAAAATTGGCGTCTTTGGAAACATTTGAAAAACTCAGAAACTAGCCTAGGGTGGGATCCTAGTTTGGGAAAAATAGTGGCTTCCAATGAATTGTGGCAAAAGAAAATTAAGGTGCATTTATTTCTCCTTAGTTTCAATTCACGATAAGGCTAGCACTAGCATAGGCTTTTATGGGCTCTTATTGTTAATGTTTATTATCTTGTAGGAGAACTAAAGAAGTCCAAAAATTTTGAGAGAAGGGTATAAACTCTTTTCTAGAAGAAAAATGGGAACAAATATTTGGAAATTCATATGCATATGGGAAAAATGTGTACATATCTCCTATGGAACCCCTAGTTGTGCATGTTGAGGAATGTGTGGATGGCCAAGGAGATGAAAATGAGTAGGAAGAGAGGATTGGTGAAGAAGAAAATGTGGGAGTTTATAATCTTGAGGATGATACTTATATTAGTATTGAATTTGAGACTACATTGAGGATTGAAGATACTTTCATTAAGGATTTTCTTGAACACATAAGCAGTAATATGCCAATGGTAGTACCCAGGTGACAAATCAAGGTGAAAGACATGGAATCCAAGCATATAAGTAGGCTCAAAAGACTACATCAAAGACTACTTCGGGGCAATTGAAGTGTAAGAAAAGGCAATTATTCAACCATGCACATTCATCTGTGATAAGTTGTATTGAGAGATCTTTTGGAGTTTTGAAGTAGAGATGGAAGATCCTTAATAAATGCCATAATTCAGTGTTGAGACACAAATAAGAATCATAGTAGCAACATTCGCGCTCCACAATTATAATCGAATCAACTCACCAAGTATTTGATTTTTCAAGTACTTGAGCACTATCCTAATTATATCCTTCATGAGGAGCTCTCGGATATGAATGGTACTCCAATAAAAATATTAAAAGATTTGCTGAAATGAAGAATATTTGTATCATATTGCTGATGCTTTGTGATGTGCTAGAAGACAACTAGTTTAACTTAGTCTAAGAATGGCTTGTATTTTTCTATCATTGATTTATTGGGAGGTTGTTGATTGCTACTAGTTTGCAATTTATGCCAATATTTTTATTCTTGCAGTTAAGTTTTGCATACTTATTGCCTTTTAAATTTAAAATTATGTTCTCATAGTTTTATAAATTAGCTTAGTTAATATTATCATAAATATATATCTAATTATAAGAGTATATACTCTTATCCTAAATTATAAAAATTATTAAAAAAAGATGGTACCCATGTCTGACTACAAAAAACATGCTTATTTCCTATGGCTTGTTTTTATCATTAATAATCGAATGTCGTCCCTAATTTTTTTTTTAGGAATGGATATTAGGTCGTCGTTGCTCATCACAAATACCTCTTTCACTAATAGTTCTTTTGTGACGAACTCATTCTAAATAATGTATTTGCGAGGAATTTTCATTGATTGTAAATGTTTTCATTGTCATTGGTAATAAAATAAAAGCAACGAGGAGAGATTAGGGAGTGATTATAAGCAATGAACAATAGATCGTAGCTAATGACAAAATGTTCAGTTGTGATAAATAGTGTTTTGTTGCTAAAAAAAATAAAATTTATCGCCAGCAAGTACATAAGCAAGGAAATTTTTTAAAAATGAGATAAATGTAACAACCCCTAAACTCTGATGACCGGAACCAATAATTAGTGAAGGTCTTAAAGAGGTCTTGGAAACCCTAATGGGGAACTGGAATGAGTTACGGTTAGAAAAGGTCTTTGGTGATTATGAATGATAACATTTTTTTTTTATGGTGCTTTAAGTTTATAATCAGTGCATGATGTGTCTTAATGAGTATTATATGACAAAAGAGAGGAAATTGAAGCTTGCTATGAATAAGGTTTTCGGCAGTTGAAGTAGTGATCTTCGGCAGTCGAAAGTCTTCTTACAGCCATGGGTGTAAATGGCTTAGTGCCTGAAAATTTTAAAAGAAAACTTTGAAATTTTAAAGCTCCCCCTTCCTTGCTTGCTATTGTTTCAAGCAAGGGACAAAACAATAATGATTTTTTCTTTTTATATTTGAAAACTATTAATTCCATTTCTCTTTAGTTGTTTCTTCAGTTTTGAAAGAAGGGTTTTGGAATTTATAAGAGTTTCAACAAAAGTGGTGAAGAAGATTGACAACTCCTCTTTTTGTTTTAATTTTCAAGGTGAGTTTAAGATCATTTTTAATGTTTTAGAATATATAATCAAAATTGTTGGAAGAATGGATTTATACCTTCACATTTAAATGATCTTTTTACTCTTTCAAAATAAAAATGAAAATCTTTTCTTTTTGCTAGTGTTTTGTGAATTTTTAATTGCATGTAACCTTTCTTGGGTCCTTAGAGTTATTGAACCATGTATTGTATTATTGGTTATTTAGATAAGGTTTTGGAACTAAGAAATGTGAGTTAGGTTAATCATTTTATGAATTGAGGAAATATTTGCATGTTATAGATTTTATCTCTATTGGTTTGTTTAGGAACCTTGAATGCACGTTGTAATTCTAAGTTATTTTGAGTTAATGAACATGATGGATATGTGTTTACATGGTTGGATTATGATTTGGAACTTTAGAGGTCAATTTCGGGTTGGATGGAGTTAGATGGGCTCTACAATCATGAATCTAGAATTCTGGGAATTACTAGGTTTGGTAGCCAAAGTTATTACTACCTCTCAAAGATTTGTGAACTCTAGACTTCAACAGCTAAAGTTGCTTTTGCTAGCCATTTTCCTCTTTTGTTTTCAATGTTCCAAGACCTATTTCTTGTACTTGAATGACCTAGAATTGATGATATGGTATATAAATATAGTTATAGAGATTTGGATAACTCATTAGTGTCTGCCTTTTATAGGATCAGACTTGAGGGACCTAGAGACGCAGCTAGGGAGAAAGCTACAGTACATGTGTGGTGAGTGATAGACTTCAAGAGGTGAGTAAAACTAACCCTATTGAATCATAATGAATTAAAATATTTGTAATTAAACAATATGTTCCTTCTCATGCATCGTTTCAAGTTATATTAGGTATATGTATCCAGAACATAAATATGTTGCATAAATGCATAAATTGTTATTGATGCTTAATAAATATTGGATGACCCATTGATTTCCTCTATGATATATATGGATATGATATGATCATAAATGTTATGAGATTGGCAAGTCCAGGTGAGGCCTAGTATGCACCTGGCATACTATTTATGTCAAAGGAGCATCTTTATGAGCTGGGCATATTGTATATGTTATGTAATAAGAGAAAGTTCCAAGAAGCATCTTTATGAATCGGGCACTTAATTTTGGGAAATCACTAATGACAAGTCTATCTTATGTGAATTGTTTGTGTTGTGATAACTCATGTGCCTTCTACATTCCATGTGTATAAAATTAATTAAATTAAGGATCACATTAACTGTCACTAAGCTTTACCAAGCTTACCCCTTTTTCCCTAACCCTAGGTGAAGATCAACAGTATTAGAGACAATAAATTTGTTAGCAAACCAAGTTATGTGTTTTTGAATTTAGTTTGCTGAACATGTAAAATTGATGGTTTAGTTTGCTATGCCTAGCTTTAGTTTAAAATGTAATATTAAGAAATCTTTATGTTCCTTTGAACTCCAAAGCAATCTATATATGCATATTGTTTAAGAATGACACCACTAGACTTTAGTACTCATATAAGTGATGTAAAGGCTCAAGTTCAGAGCTATTTTTCATAAAATGTTTTATGAGATGAAATGAATGCTAAAGTGTAGTGTTGATTGAGTTGCTTTGAGTTACGATGCAATATGAGAAAAATAATGTTTTAATAGGTTTTAGATTTGCTATGGGTTTCAGTAGTCTTAACTGACCCATTCTCAGCACTAGTAATGACCCCCTAGCTGGGTCATCATAGTAAGCTCTTATTGTCAATGTTTATTATCTTGTAGGAGAATAAAGAAGTCCAAAAATTTTGAGAGAAGGGTATACACTCTTTGCTAGAAGAAAAATGGACCAAATATTTGGAGATTCATATGCACCTTGTAAAAATGTATATATACCTTTTATGGAACCTAGTTATGAATGTTGAGGAATATGTGGATGGCTAAGGAGATGAAAATGAGAGGGAAGAGAGGATTGGTAAAGAAGAAAATGTGCGAGTTTATAATCATGGGGATGATACTTATGTTAGCATTGAATTTGAGTCTGCATTGAGGACCAAAGACACTTTCTTTAAGGATTTTGTTAAACAAGTAAGCAATAATGCCAATGGTAGTACCCAAGTGACAAATCAAGGTGGAAGACATCGAATCCAAGCATCTAAGTAGGCCCAAAAGACCACATCGAAGAATACTTTGGCGCAATTGAAGGCAATCATTTAACCATGCACACTCATCCTTAAGAAGTTGTATTAAGAGATCTTTTGGAATTTTGAAGCAAAGATGGAAGATCCTTAATAAAAAGCCACAATGTTGAGACAAAAATAAGAATCAAAGTAGCAACATTTGTGCTCCACTATTATAGTCAAATCAACTCATTAAGTGATCTGATTTTTCAAGTACTTGAGCACTATCTTGATTTTATCCCTCAGGAGGAGCTATTTGATATGCACAATACTTCCATAAATTATGAAAATATTATAAGATCTGCTAAAATAAAGAATATTTGTATTCATATTGTTGTTCTTTATGGTGTGCTAGAATACACAACTAGTTTAATTTAGTATGAGAATAACTTGTATATTTCTATCATTAATTAATTGGGAGGATGTTGATTTATGCTAGTTTGTGATTTATGCCAATAACTTTGCATACTTATTGCCTCTTAAATTTAAAATTAGTTCCTTATAGTTTTATATTTAGCTTAATTAATATTATCATAAATATATGTGTCACACCTTACCCCTCTGTAAGGCATAACATGATCCCGTAGAATACCTAATGAACTACCGAACTTCACCTACCGATAACTCATTAAGTACCCTACAAGAGATTTTAAAACAATTTTCTTACTTTTGATAAGTGGTGAGCATTTTCTAATAAGTACTTAAAACATTTAGTTAAAATTAAAACTAGTTAATATTTTTGGCCCATTTTATTTTTACGCAAATTTTATAAAAATTTTGACAGAGTTCCCTCTGTATTTTGAGAAAACAGTTCTTCAAATACCTGTAAAAAACACTTCTAAAATTTTTTCTCAATAACTGCTTCAATTTCATACTCAATCTCAATCAATTTCTTAACACATTTATCAACTTTCAAATTTCAAATCCACTATCCAATGATCATCAAAATACTAGCAATCCATTTCATTCAAATTAAATAAAATAGTTCCACTCATATTTCATTAGTAACAAAACAATTTAGATACATCATTACAAAATTAACATTAAGAGAATTTCAAACTACAATATATATTACAACTTTATACAAATTTTATACAAACTGCTCAAGACCCATTTTTACATGTCCATACATTTAAGTGCAATATATACATCAAAAGAAATATTTACAGTTAGGGTATAAATTATACCCGAAGACTTCAAGCTGAATGATCCTCAATCTTCAAGACTCGATCTGCTTCCTCTAGTCTCTAAATCTGACAAAGAATAAAGCTATCACGAGTACTAGGACTCAGTGGTGCACAACATGCTAAAATAATCTTTATGCAAAACTTAAATCACATTTATTCAAAATTTGAACTGAGCATGCGAGTTAAACACAAAACATAATTTATGAGGTTTTAATCCCAAACAAGTTCATTTTGAAGTATGAAATCACATTTCATAAAACCCACAGTTAGATTATGCCATTCGAAACAAATAGAATCTCAATAGCCAGAGGCTAAAGAGAAATCACATCACAAGGCTAGCTAGCTCAAATATATGGATATCCATTCACATCCTCTTCTACTGGCACACCTCAACACTTCTCCAGAGAAGGAATCAAAATTTGAAACTAATTACCCCCACTAGTCATGCTAGTGAGGTGTTCAAATATATGGTCATGACACTATGGTTTCAAAACATATCTTAACAATTTGCTAAACATTGTCATTTCAAATATACATAATAACTTTCAACAATTTAGATCAAACATCATAAGAATGCCATAATCCAATATTTCACATTATTCAAAACAGTATGCAAAAGATGATTATAAAAAGTATACGTTGTGCACAAACCTCAAGCGAGTCGCCTCTTGGCCTTGACTCGGTTCCTCGGGTTCCTTCCCGGTATTCTTTTCAACTGAAACACACAATTTTACAATATTTCAGTACTAGAACTTAGCATAAATCCAAAATAAATTTAGCCTCATTTTTACCTAGCTCTAACGTGCTAAACTCGACGTTCTCAAAATTTTGTGTTTTAGGTTACTATTCACTATACTATTCAAGTCAAATTATTGACTTTCTAAGGCTTAATAGGTATGGAAACTCCAACTTCACCCACATACCACATTTTGGTCACTAAACTTGTTGGTTTTAGTCATTTTCTCAAAACTTAGGTCTTTTAGGCAAAATTGCCAAATTTTCGATTTTGGAGTCCTAAGTTGCACTGTTTCATTGGTCCTTTTACTGTTGGAATTTGGCATAACTTTCTTCATAGAAAATGTTTCCTATTGTCTTAAGTTTATTCTCCTTTTTGAATTACCCCAATTGGAGTTTTGTAACTCAAGTTATAAGCAAATTACATTTACTGTTCATGCTGCAGAATTTTGGTTCTGCAGATTTGTTGATCCAACTTCGTTCAGCAATTTGATCAAGTTAAGTCCATAATTTGGTCTAATTTTCTTCATATGAAATTTTCTACTATGTCTTAGGTTTCCATCGGTTCAAGAATCGCCTAAATCGGAGTTTTCTAGATAGAGTTATAGCCATTGAAACTTTACTGTTCAAATGGCAAATCTGCAGTTTGCAGATTCAGTGACCCAATTTTGCTCAGTAAGTTGATTTGGTTAATGGCATAATTTGGGTTTGTATTCTTCATGAAAGTTTTAGATCTATATCTCATCTAACCACTGGTAAAATTTCAGGTCATTTAGACCTTCCTAGCTCGAGTTATGACCAAATGAATAAACACTGTTCATTTGGTCAGTTTGCAAGTGTGACTGCAATTTTTCAACTTTGATCAATTTGTTCACTAGGTTTTAGTCACTTTTTGGGCATACTTCCTAAATGAAAATTGTGTCATTTAGTACCTATTTTCATCCCCAATTGGTTCCATATCCATTGGATTCATAAAATTTCATTTTGGTCCCTCAAAGAGAATTTTGGTCATGCTGCCAGCACATGACCTTATCCAATCCGAATTGGCTTTTAATTCCAACACTTCTAACACACCTCATTTGGTCACAAATGACCATTTTTCACTTCACATTAGGTCAAAGACACCATTTACAAATTTCTCCAAACTTTTGCCTCAAAACCTTAGGTCTCAAACCCTAACCACTCTAATCCATTGCAATTAACTAATTCAAAGCATATAAACACAATCTTTCAACTCATTCAAGCATCTTAACATGTTTAACTCAATCAAACTCATGCAAATCACTCTCCCCTCCCTGCTGGACGATTTTCAGTTTAGTCCCTCACACATATTTTTTTTTATTTTAAGTTTATTTCTATGCTCTTGATGCTATACATACACTAATTAAACTAAAAACTTGAAGTTTGCATTACTTACCTTGTTAGGTGTCTTTGAACTTTCACTTCTTCTCAATTTTCTTCAATTCTTTGATGACCAATCTTCCTCTCAAGTGATTAAATCAAGTTTTTGTGAAGCAAGTATGGGAGGATTTGGGGTTTAATGGTGGTTTCAAAGCTTGAAGCAAGCTGTAATAGAGGTTTACAATGGTGAGGGAGAGAGAAACGTAAATGGTGAGGAAGATGAGGCTTTTTACTTTTTTTTTTTCTTTTCTTTTCTTTTCTTTTGTTTTTATCCTTATGGAAGACTCAAAAATCCATTTAATTTATTTATTTATTAATTATATGACTTATGGCATCATGCATGATATCATGCATGATGTCATCTTCCTACACCTTTTTAACTTTTTTATTTTCTCTTCTTTTTTTTTTTAATTTTTCTATTAGTTCTTTAATTTAATTCTCGATTCCGAAATTTTTTTTTCTCTGATTTTATTTGACAGTTAGGTGAGGAGTCAGTTCTCGGGGTCAATTGACCAAATTACCCTTCGCCGGTTCAACCCAGTTTGCAAAGAATTTCATATTTCTTCCGGCTTCCTGACCTAATTATTTGACTGGCTTAACAGTTATTTTTCATGATTTTCTCTTTTCCACTGTGTTTATAAGGGTCCTAAGGACCGCGGTGTCACATTTTACGGTTCGAAATTTGAGTTTAAAAAGACTTCGCAGTCCTTCCCGAGAAGGTCACCCATCGCTGTGACTCTCGGCTCGTTTAACTTCTTCTGTTATGTTTTTCTTATTTATACTCAATTAATTGAACATTACTAATTATTTATGTTTATGGTTTATCTAGTTGTCTTAAGTGTGGTTCAAATCCCCTTAATTGTCCGGACCGACTCCGGTCACCGGAACAATGAAATATACCAGGCTATACAAATGGGGGTGTTACAATATGTTTAATTATAAAAGTATATACTCTAATCCTAAATTATAAAAATTATTTAAAAAAGATGGTACCTATGTTCTTTTTTGTCATTTTACATTTAACAGCTAATCCAACAACTATATTTATGGAACACTTCTATTTTAAACAGCTACATCATTATCTAAACACTAACAGCTAATAACTAGTAAAACAACTGATGGATACTAGAACAATTAATAGTTATTAGAACAACTAATATTACTGAACAGGGCCAGCACATAACAGCTAATAACTAGTAAAATAGCTAACAGTTGCTATAACAACTAACAATTACTAGAATAGCTAATATTACCAAATAGGGCCTAAATAGCAAGTTGAGCCAAGTTCAAGTTAGTATTATAGCATTTGACTCAAATAACCAGTGGAATATTAGTTAATATTGTAGTCCCAAAACTTGTCTATGAGGGGGTGAATTAGTCTTCAATAATTTTTCAACCTTTGCTTGAAATTTTTTAAAAAATTATGGCTAAGTTCAACTAGGTATCTCTAAGTGTAATTAAAGTGTGAAGCAAATCAAATGTATATCACAAATATGCTTAATACAACTTCTCACTTAACTAAGGCAAGGCAACTTAATAAATTCTATCAAGGTGCACAACTTAGGGAATGGGTAATATCTTAAACAACCTAAAAATATAAACTTCAAGTATGCTCAAAGTAAGTCTTAATGCAATGTCAAGTTAACTAAAAAAAAAAAAAATCTCAATATACTCAATAAACTCAATCAATATCACTCATGCTAATAATATCAACATAGTAAAATAAATTGCACAAAGTAAAGAACATAGGATTGATAGATGAACGTAGGAGATTTTTATAGTAGCTAAGCTTAAATAGCCTATATTTACTCTCTCAAAGTTCCTCTTTGAGTCTTCACTCCACTATATGCTCTTTTCAATTGGCAAGAGATAGAGCTTTTTACGTCCATAAGTCTTCTAAGATGCTTGCAAACCTGTACAAGTGTCATCCCAAACACTCACTCACATCAATCTTCATAATGTGCTTGAACAACCCTCATAAATTGCACTTAAGATGGTTTTTCACTTAACCTCACTCGATACAACCAGATTCTATAAAAATGAGAGAGAGAGAGAGAGAGAGAGAGAGAGAGAGAGAGAGAGAGAGAGAGGGAGTTGATGTGCCAATATAGCTCAAAGAAAATTTAAAGCACTTAAATTAAAAGCAATTAATGATTTTTAAAGAGCAAAGAACAATGGCAAGCCTTTACTAAGTGTAAGAGGTGTAAAATTAGTATATTTGTAGTTTGAAAGCATTTTAGACCAATGGAAACCTCATCAGAATGTTGTAAACATGTTTTTCCAAAAACCAGTCATTATTTTATCATTTTTCTGACTTTGGGCAATTAGCAAGCTAACATAGTTTTAGTACACTAGTAGCAAATAAGTTAGCAAACTTGATTGCAATTAGTAAATCAATTAGCAAATTAGATACCAATAACAAACTAGTTAGCAAATCTAGTAACCTCAAGTTTGAATTACTTTAAAACCTTGAATAAGTTTTTGAAAAGTTAATACGATCTTTTAAAGACTTTAAAAAAATGGTAAAAGTATTTCTAAGATTTTCATATTTCAAAAAGTAAAGAGTTAAAGATAGGATTAATTTGCATAACTCTCTCTAAAATTTTTACAAATAGCTTAATGGCTCAAAACAAAACTCTAAGCATTTAATAGGTCTTACTTGTAGCTTGGAAGACAATCTTCTTATCTTTTTCTCATTTTGATATGTTCTTGTTTTAGCCTTGAGAGATTCCTATCTACAAATATGACTTAACACACTATTATTCTTATTAGTAAGGAATCATATCATAGAAATATCCCCAGGAATATTCAGTAGCTAATTTCTTTCCATGTATAATAAAAACATATCACTAGGATCACTAGGATTTTTTGGTTTCTATGTACAATTGTAAGAATATTTTGTTACTTCATATGGTTGTGATCATATCCCTTGTTTTGGGGATTCATACATGTATAAAGAGCACTTTGCTCCATTTAATGAAATCAAGTATTCTGATTCCAAACTTATCATGGTATCAGAGCAAGAAAAATAAAATTCACTAATGGTAAAAGAATCAACTGATGAAACAACTTCTCCATACATTTTACATCCTTTTGATAATCCTGGGACTGGATTAGTCTCGTGCTTATTGAAGGAAGACAACTATTCCACATAGAGAAGGGCCATAATCAATGCTCTCCGTGTGAAAAACAAATATGGGTTTATTGATGGCACTCTTGAGAAAGTAGCTAAAAAACTCACCAGACTTGGTAGCATAAATTAAAGGTAATTCAATGGTGATTTCTTGGATCTTTAATTCACTGCATTCATCTCTACAGGATAGTGTTGCCAACTTCGATACTGTAAAGAAGTATGGGAGGACCTACAGGAAAGACTCTCACAAGGTAATGCACCACATGTCTATCAACTCAAAATGGACATTATGAACACACAACAGAGGGTCAAATAGTTACAGTGTACTACACACAATTTAAAAAGATGAACAAAATTCATACTCTAGTATCCTGACCTGCACTTGTGGGGTTGTGAAGGAATTAGAAAATGAAAAAGAAAAGGAAAAAGCGCGTTAATTTCTGATGGGTCTCAATGAGAAGTATTCCGTTGTGAGATCTCAAATCCTCAACACTGAACCATTGCCAGCGCTTGCTCATACATATGCACTAGTGACTCTGGAGGAGAGACAATAGCAAATAGCAGTTATAAAAGGATCAACAGCTATTGTAGAAGGTGCGACTTTTGTCACCAGAAATTCAGGCAATGGTGTAGGTTCGAGAAACCAAAACATGACTAAAGATGTAACACCCCTATTTGTATAGCCTGGTATATTACACTGTTCCGGTGATTGGTGTCAGTTCGGAAAATTAAGGGGATTAGAACCATACTTAAGACAACTAGAGAAGCCATAAACACAAATAATTAGTAATGTTCAATTAGTTAAGTATAAACAAAAAAAACAGAACATAAGAAGTTAAACGAGCCGAGAGTTACAGTAATGGGTGACCTTCTCGGGAACGGCTGCGAAGTCGATTTAAACTCAAATTTCGAACCGTAAAATGTGACGCCGCTGTCCTTAGGACCCTTACAAACATAGTGGAAAAGAGAAAATTACGAAAAAGAACTGTTAAGCCAGTCAAATAATTAGGTCAGGGAGCCAGAAGAAATATTGAATTATTTACAAACCGGGATGAACCGGCGAGGGGCAATTTGGTCAATTGACCCCGAGAGTTGACTCCTAACCTAACTGTCAAATAAAATCGGAGAAAGAAAAATTTCGGAATCGAGAATTAAAGTAAAGAACTAATAGAAAAATAAAAAAAAAGGAGAGAAAATGAAAAAGTGAAGGAAGATGACATCATGCATGACATCATGCATGATGCCATAAATCCTATAATTAATAAATTAATTAAATTGATTTTTTTTTGTCTTCCATAAGACAAAATACATAAAAGAAATAAAAAGAAAAAAAAATATCATTTGGTCTTCCTCATCCAAAGTGCCGCCCTCACTCTCCCTCATTTCTCCATTGCTAAACCTCCATTAAAGCTTGCACTTAAGCTTGAAAATCTTCACTAAACCTTAATAGCTTCCATAAAAACCTCATTAGAGCTTGTTTTAGTCACTTGAGAAGAAGATTGAAAGAGGAAAGAAATACAAAAGATAGAGATTTGAAGGAATTGAAGTTCTAAGAAAGGTTAGTAAGCAAACTTGATAAATTTAGTTTGATTTCTACATTTTAGCTTGATTAACATGTAAATAAACTTAAAATGAAAAGAAAAATTTGTTGAGGGACCATGACTGAAATTCGGCCAGCATGTGTATGGGGTTTTATTGCATGGTTTGATTGGTTTGAATGGGTATATGAACCTTAATTAGTTGAATGATTATAATTAAAGGCATTGAATTAGCTAAATACAAGGAAACTGTGAACTAGGTTGGACACTTAGGGTTTAGAGACTAAAAAAGTAAAAAATTGGTAAATGATGTCTTGGACCTAGTTTAAGGAAAGAAATGGTCAATTGTGACCTAATGAGGTGTGTTAGGAGTGTTTGAATCAAAAGCCAATTCTGATTGAGTGTGGTCATGCTGCTGGTAGCATGACCAAGTTACCTTTAAGGGACCAAAAATGAAATTTTACAAGTCCAATTGGTATGAGACCAATTGGGAATGAAAATAGACACTAAATGACACAATTTTCATTTAGGAAGCATGCCCAAAAAGTGACAAAAACCTAGTGAACAAATTGACCAAACTTGGAAAATCACAGTTTGCCCTGTACAAACTGGCCAAATGAACAGTGTTTGTTCATTTGGCCATAACTTGAGTTAGGTAGGTCTAAATGACCTGAAATTTTACCAGTGGTTAGATGAAATATAGAACTAAAACTTCCATCAAGAACACAAACCCAAATTATGCCATTAACCAAGTCATTTGGCCACCCCAAGTTGGTGACCTAAAACTGCCAGAACCAAAATTGCACTGAAAATCTGGGTTGAATCCAATCCGGCAGCCATGGTTCAAATGGCTATAACTTGGGCTAAAAAGCTCCAATTGGAGTGATTCAAAAAGGAGAATAAACTTAAGACAATAGGGAACATTTTCTGTGAATAAAGGTTTGCCAAATTCCAACAGAAAAGTGACCAATGGAACAGTGCAACCTTAGACACCAAAACTGAAAATTTATCAATTTGCTTAAAAGACTTAGAATTTGAATAAACAACCAAAACCAACAAATTTAGTGAGCAAAATGTGGTATGTGGGTGAAGTTGGAATTCCCATACCTATTAAGCCTTAGAAAGTCAACAATTTGACTTGAATAGTGTAGTGAATAGTAACCCCAAAACACAAAATTTCAAGAACGTCGAGTTTAACACGTTAGAGCTAGGTAAAAGTGAAGTTAAATTTATTTTTGGATTTATGCTAAGTTATGGTACTGAAACACTGTAAAATTGTGTGTTTCAGTTGAAAAGAATACCGGGAAAGAACTCGAGGAACCGAGTTAAGGCCAAGAGGCGACTCGCTTGAGGTTTGTGCACAACATCACTATGCTTTAAAATTCATTGATAAAGTGAATAAAATATGTATATTACTTTTGCTTTGAATTGTTGAAAGTTTATTTGTGACATTATTTATGATGTTTTGATTTAAACTGTGAAAGTTATTGTGTATATTTGAAATAGCAATGTTTAGCAAATTGTTAAGATAAGTTTTGAAACCAAAGTGTCATGACCATATATTTGAACATCTCACTAGCATGACTAGTGGGGGTAAATAGTTTTGAATTTTAATTCCTTCTCTGGAGAAGTGTTGAGGTGTACCAGTAGAAAAGAATTTGAATGGATATCCATATATTTGAGCTAGCTAGCCTTGTGACGTGACTTCTCCTTAGCCTCTGGCTATTGAGATTATATTTGTTTCGAATGGCATGATCTAACTGTGGGTTTTATGAAATGTGTTTGATACTTCGAAATGAAATTGTTTGGAATAAAATCTCATAATTCATGTTTTGTGTTTAACTCGCATGCTCAGTTCAATTTTCGAATAAATGTGATTTAAATTCTGCATAAAGATTATTTTAGTATGTTGTGCACCACTGAGTCCTAGTACTCAGCGATAACTGTTATTGCTGTCACAGATTTAGAGACTAGCGGAGCAACAGAGTGAGCTGCTGAGGATTATTGAGCGACTCATCGTGAAGTTATATCGGGTATATTTATACCCTGATTGTAGAAATTTATTTTGATATATGTAATGTACATAAATATATGGATATGTAAATTCGGTCTTGAGCAGTTTGTACAAAGTTTGTATAAAGTTGTAATAAAATTTAGTTTGAATTTTCCCAATGTAGACTTTAGTATGAGGTATATATAGATTGATTGTCTTTAATGAATGGAAATGTTTTATTTTAATTTGAATGAGATTGATAGATATTATTTTAATGATTATTGAATTTTTGGAAATTGAGAAATGTTAACTGTTGAATTTTGAGACTTGAGAAATTGGTTGAGATTGATTATGAAATTGAAGTAGTGGTTGAGAAAAATTATTGGAAGTGCTTTTTTACAGGTATTTGAAGAACTGTTTTCCCAAAATACAGACGGAACTCTGTCAAAATTTTTATAAAATTTGCGAAAAAATAAAATGGACCAAAAATATTAACTAGTTTTAAATTTATTTAAATGTTTTAAATACCTATTAGAAAATGCTCACCACTTATCAAAAATAAGAAAATTGTTTTAAAATCCCTTGTAGGGTACTTAATGAGTTATCGGTAGGTGAAGTTCGGTAGTTCATTAAGTTTTCTACAGGATCATGTTATGCCTTACTGAGGAGTAAGGTGTGACAAAAGACACCTCCAAATTGTTTTTGTGAGCACTGCAAATGCTCTAGGTATATCTGGAGACCTATTTTGAGCTCCATGGTTATCCAGAATGGTGGGGTGACAAAAACAAGAAATCTCAAAGCAAGTCGGCCAATAATTCATGCATAACTGAATCCACTGAATCTGCGGTCATCTCGCTTATTGTTGGATTTTCAAAGGATCAATATGCATAACTTATGTCACTTTTGAATCTGGAAAGCAACCAAGGCTCACAACATTGCCAATTTTGCTGGTAAAGTTTACTCTTTGTTCAAAAATAATTATGATTGGATACTTGATTCAGGTGCCTCATATCATATGTCTTACCACAAAGACATTTTGATAAATGAACAATCATTGCCTTTTGCCTCACATATACGAATACCAGATGGTTCCATCGCATCTGCTAACTCATATGGTGATGTTAATCTCAATTCATCCATTAAATTAAAACATGTACTACATGTTCCTTCCTTTTCCTACAACCTTATTTCTATTAGTAAACTCTCCCATGGTCTTAATTGTGTAGCACATTTCTTCCCTAATTTTTGTGTTCTATAGGACCTAGCCACGAAGATGCTAATTGGCATGGGTGAGCCTTTAGATAATCTATATTACTTTCGGCCTGTTCATCCTTATGTTCTTACAGCTATGACATTATCTTCCAAAAATGAGTTTATTTCCTTATGGTACCAACGTTTGGGTCACATGTCTTTGAAACAAATGTCTCATATTGATGGCTTTGTTTCTTTAGATGTTAATGATTTTATTTCTCATCGTGATGCTTGCCATCATGCAAAGTAAAGACATCAACCTTTTCATTTAAGTTCAATAAAAACCAAAGCTGCTTTTGATTTGATCTATTATGATCTCTGGGGTCCTTACCAAACTCTCACTTTGTCCAAAGCTCATTACTTTCTCAGTATTGTGGATGATTATACACATGCAACATGGGTGTATTTGGTAAAATCTAAAACTAAAATACCCACTTTATTAACTGGTTTTCTTGCTATAATCAACAGAAAACTTGATCGCCTTGTAAAAATCATACGCAGTTGTCGACACCATATTTTGGCCGATCCCCGAAATCAATAAACTTTGAAGCCGATCCCCAACACATAGTCTCCCTTTGCCAGTCACCCACATTTCAGATCTCTCCTCAAAAGGAATCTAATCAATACTAAGTCCCTATATCATTTAAAGCCTTACTGATCTCTCAAACCAATTGTCAAGTCCCCTGATCAGTCAATTATATTTCCGATCTTTCTTGTCAAACGAGATTGAACCAACATTAGGCCTTCGTGCCACCAGTCTTATTGCCGATCTCTCATTTAAAAGTTTGGGAAAAATAAAGTTAAGGTTTCGATCCGTTTTAATGATGATCCCGATCTTAAGTGTTCAAGTCAAATTTCTAATTTTAATCAAGTCCCATTTAGCGTTGGTTCTCAGCCGATCTCATGCTTATTGTATTTTCCGACCTCTTACACTTAGATTAATAATCACGTTTAGTTGTTGTTTTAATATGCTCAGACAATCAAGTGCTTATGCAATTTAGAGACTTTTTGATCACATCCAATCATTGAACAAAAGGGGAACTTTCATTTCATATTAAAATTTATGCAAGTCATTCGGCTGGGGGATCACCCCCAGCCTGATCTACATTTTGGTCGCTCCCTCTCTCACCTTCAGCCTCCTCCTCACTATCCTCACCTTCGTCCTGGGGAGCCAGATCTACCATCCAAGAGAAGTCCTCCTTGGGATATCACTTCCTGAGCTCGGCTAAGAGATCCCTATGAGTGTTCACATAAGCGCCGGCCTCCCTTGTCACCGCCTCTTCTTCTTTTGCTTTGAGCTCCTCAGTGAGGTGAGCAACTTCACCGGCTCGGAGCTCCCGAACTTCTTCAAGGACATGAGCTCGCTCAGCCAGAACTTGAGCTTGCTCGGCCAGCTTATCCTCGTAGAACTTCATTCGCCCCTCAATTTCAGATATGTAGTTTTGAGCGGATGAAAGTTGGGATCGGAGGGAAGCCACTTCGTGACCCATCTTCTCCACCTCCTTACTCAGACGGTGAGCCTTTTTCCGGACTATGTGATGGTTCACCAAACTCTCTACGTTCAGGCTCATTGTCCGGGTCAGGATGTCATCAAGATTGTTTAGGGATAACCTATCCCGATCCTCTTGAAGGCAGATCGAGGCCCCCAAGACTTTGGCCAAGCCCGGATTTTCCTGAACAGTCTGGTTCTTCTCCAGCGAGTGGATCAGAACTTGAGCACCGCGGGAAAGGGTCCTCACAGGAGGTTGGGAAGGACCCCCTTCCGCACTCGAAGCAACTGGAGGAGGTGGAGGCGGCTCTTCTTGGCGAGGAGGAGACCGGACCACTTCTATTTCGGGGATCGGCTGTCCCGAGGGTTGAGACGAGCCCCCTTGTATTTCCCCAACATCACGCCTGGGCGTCTGAAGCAGCTCGGAACGCTTCATCTCCCGCACTTTCCGGGAGACCTCCCTCTTCCGCTTTCGGCTCTCCTTGGAAGCCTCACCACTCATCATACCTGCACAAAGAAAAGGTCAGTGAGATCGCTAAGGCCCAAAGATCAGAGATATAGAAAATACCGAGGTTGAGGTCAGAGAGCTGAAGCCCGCGATCTTCGCCAGTGATAAACTCCATTGTCCAGTGATGCAGTTCGGCTGTCACTGCATCCAAACAAGAGAACTTCTCTCTGGCCGCCTGATCTTTCAGTTCCATCACCATCAGGCCTTCTTCCCTATTTAGGGTGACGCGCTTCAGAAGTAAGGGGCCCTGGTTCAGCCAGCTGCGAGGGAAACTCTCAAAGCCGTTCAGAATTTTGCTCCTCAGAATAAAGAAGCGATTCTTCCAATTCTTCAGGGAGGAGGGCAGATCGATAAAAAGCCCACAATGTGGCTTCGCCTGAAAGAACCAATACTCGTCGTCCTTTCGACGAGTTAGCCTATGTAGTTCGGCGAACACCTTAGCTGTAGGATGGAGTCCTTTGGCTCTGCAAAGGCCTCTGAAGGCTACTAGGATCCGCCATGAGTTCGGGTGAACTTGGGCTATGCACACTTGGTAAAATTTTAGAACTTCCTTGAAGAAGTCATCGAGGGGGAACCGCAGCCCAGCCTTTAATTGCTCTTCATATACCATGATCATGTCGTTCTCCTTGAAGAAGTGATCGGCACAAAGATCACCGTGACACTTAATCAGCTCGTATGAATCAGGCCGGATGTTGTACTCCTGGTTGAACGACTGCAGGTCGGTTTCTTGCAGGATTGATGGCAGCTCGTCCATGGGAAGATTTTCTCTCCCTTAAGAATGTACATGCCTTGATAGTGCTGCTTGCCCCCGAGCTGGAACGGAGACCCTAGGAGGTTCAGGTCGCACGCTTGGTCCGACCACCTCCACTTCATCAGACGACCATGAGATCTGAACGGAAGGGGGGCTTGCCACTCTCTGACCCTCGGCGCTGCTCATTTTCAAAGGAAATAGAGAATTTAAACTAAAAGAAGGATCAAAACCCTTACCGGAGCTTGATCGGTGTCGGAAGAACTTGAAAAATCGAGAGAATTTTGGAATCGCTTACGGGATGCTAAAAATAACATGAGAGAGCAACTGGCTAACCCATCCCCTATTTATACCCGTCTGAGCATTTAATGCTCACAGTGTTCTAGGCGGTGCATCAGTTAGCGGGATTCGCTAGCTTTTCTGACACGTCTCACGAATATTCCAGAAATTTTATAATAAAAGGGATCGGCTAGTTACAGATCGGTGAATTAAGGCGGATCGGTTAAGGGTTATTCAGTTAGGAACCGGATCAGATAAACACATCAGAGATCGGAAAATAGTCAATGCAACAATAATAAAAATGATAGTTGTCAAAATAAAATTTTATTTCCGAAAAGGTTGGATTACATCATTTTGGCAATCTCTAGAGATCGGATTACATTAAAGGTTGAATTACATCATTTGGGCGATCTCTAGAGATCGGATTACATTGAAGGTCTGATTACATCGTAGGGGCGGTCTCTATAGATCGGTAGTACATCCCGTCTAATAAAGACCTATGTCAAAGCCTAGTCTCGTGGCTGAATCAAAAGATGTGGACAGCTGTACAGCTCAGATGGGGGGATTATGACTCTCATGAAGATGAGAGAGGTCGTCATCAATGTTATCGCTCAGAACTGAGCCGCTGTCGGGACACCCAATGTGGTGAGAAGCCAAATGAACTTCAAGGGGCAGTCACCAATGTTAAGGGGAATATTAGCAGTCATCTCGCCCGAAATCAGTTCGCCGATTATATCAGTCGAACGATTCGAGATAGACACGATCAAAGTCCTCGATCCAGGTCGGCAAATTAGTCTGGTTCTCTCACTATCATCAAATGAGGTAATTTCCCGATCACCGGGATCGTAAATTTTCAATCGGGGAATAAAAAGAACAATCGAAAAAAGATCAAAAGCCACTATCATGGCCGGAACTATTGTCGGAGCAGTTAGAACAGGAAATGTGAGAAGGAAGAGGAGAAAATCAAATGCGGAGGGCTTTCCCATTGAAGGTATATATATAGGGAAAATCTGAGCATTTATTGCGAGCAGAAAACGAAGCAGATGCCTCGGAAATCGAAGGAATAAATGCTTTGACTGAACCGGACCGGATGAAGGAGAAGATCGGAGTTGGAGAGGTCGGAAGAGGGGAACCCGGCATGAGAGATCAAAAAAGGATCGTGTTAGAAAGATCGGAAGGGAGGGGAGGTCGGAAAACAAAGGGAATAAGACAACTTCCGCTAACTGTCGTCATAATCAGAGCCGAGGTAGTTAAAGCGCAGGCATTTAAATCTCCACCGCACGCCCAAAATCGCTTCAGACATCGACATGTACTAGAGTATGTCATGGCAGTATAGTACATCCCAATCTCCACCGTTGATCTTACTTGTAAGGACGAGCCTGGAGCCCTTAGATCAAAGAAGAAGACAACAAGACCAGCGCCTTTCACTCCTAACCCTCGGATCGCCCTTGACAAGGAAATTTTGGGCCGTCAGATTAGAAGAGAGAAAGGAAAAATATTCTGAAAGGAATCTCAGCCATTCGTTCTGATTCTCTTTAATTCCCGAATCTCAGATCATGTCCTTTAAAATCCTAACCTTCCATCTCCCTCAAAATAAATCCTGACCCTTCATGGGGAGCACCCGGTTCCTATAAATACCTGCATGAAAATTGTTGAAGGGGGACGAAGAAGAAAAGGTGGTGACTATAGCAGAAGGACTCTGAAACTTAATTCAGTTCGTTGCTCTGCTATTTTTAAGCTTTCATAAGAAAAACTTTAGAAACTAGTTTTCTGAAGTATTTTCTTGCAAAAGGGATTTTTGAATACTGAAACTCTCCATTTTCAGTTCGTTCATTATCCTGTGACACTCTCACTTTCAGTTCTTTATTATCTTTATTTCCACTCCCATTGTCCAAGCTCAACTTCATTCAAACTCGGTTATTATTTTGACCTGACTGCATTTTAGCGAAGCATCCTTCATTTCAAGGCGAACCTTAGCCCTCAGGCTATCAGCCCGCAGTCCTATTATGTTTTTTAATTCCGTACTTAGTTCAATAGATTCGGCTCCCTACATGTGAGTGCTCATATCGCTGCTTTATCAAGTGCTCGTTCTTATTTTACGTATTTTCTTTGTTCTTTTCATATATGTAATTTTCACCAAGTTTATATTGCGTTAAAAAATGCGGAGAAGGTTATTCTCGAGTTTACTTCTTTATTGATCAGTCCATTCTTTTTGTTAATCTTTGTTACTTCTAAATGCAAGTATTCTAGTCTCGAGTAACGTATAAGTAGTTGGATAAGATGTAGGTAACTGTATCTTAAAAGTCTCTTTAAAATAATAAAAGGTCTGAATAATAAGTCAGGAAAATAGTAAAGTCGAATCACTAGAATAACGCAAAAGACAATTGGGTAAGACATCACAAGGCGGAATAAAACCAAACCTTAAATAAGCAAATGGGACAGATCGGGTATCGCTTGCCAAAAGGTGCTGTTAAGGCGACTACCTAGGAGGTCGGTAAAATTCGGTCTGTACCCCCTGTCAAGTCATGGGGTACCAATGAGTTAAAAGAAGTCTCATTCGGGTCCCTAATATTGTCGGATGCCAGAACCCTTAGTCTTAGGCTCTTATGATGCGAGGCTGTAATCAGATTTTAAGAGGTCGGAAAAACCCTTATCCAACTCCCATTCAAGTAAAAGAGATCGGAGGAGAGTTCTTATCCGATTCTCAAGCCTAAAAATTTTAATAAATATTTAAAAGAGATCGGAGGAGAGTTCTTATCCGATTCTCAAATCAAAATTTCCAAAGAAATCGGAGGAGAGTTCTTATCCGATTCTCAACCAAAATTTTCATAAATATTTAAGGGAGATCGGAGGAGAGTTATTATCCGATTCTCAAATCAAATTTTAACAAATACGTAAAATGACCCTCCTAAAATAAAACTGATACGCAACAGCAATTCACTAAGGGTCATCTCATTTATTCGTGTATCTGGGTAACCTGAATTGGTGAAAAATCAAATATTCCTTTTTATCAAAAGGATTAACATTTTCATTCAAGCCCTCCTAACTATTAATTTTAGTTTATAAAGAGCTTGAAGTTAAATCTGCTTACCCTCATTGAGGGACGAGGTGGGGTGCCTAACACCTTCCCCACCCGTTTACGGACCCCGAACCTAGAATCTCTGTTCTTGAAGTGGTTTCATTTTAACTTATTTTCACAAATGGTTTTCTTTAATTTCCCTCAAAATTAAAGTAGCGACTCCTCACTCTTTCCCACTTTGGTGAGGGTTCGTTCAGGCGACCGCAAAACACCTTACGACAGCTTGGTGACTCCGTTGGGGAAATTTTTGATTTTCCTTCAACCCTGGCCCAGATGTCCAAAAGCAGATTTAATTTTATGTTCCTATAAACTAGAATTATATTTAGATAGGTTCAATTTATGAAATTCGAAAACCTTAGTCTATTGATGTTTGTTATTTCCGCTAACCGCTTTGTTTATTCTTATTTTATATCTTACAGCATTCTCCGTCTAAAAAGAAAAATAAAAATCCCCCTATATTGGGAAGAGGTAAAGGTGTCCCTTCACACACTGAACACTCACGTAATGTCCTCACACACTTCAGCCCTGTACCCGGGCTTTCTTACCCTTTTAGGAAAGTAGGAGGGGGTCATGTAGCGGTACCCGTGGGTTTTACTCCGTTAGTATCCGTGAAGGCTTCTGCTCAAATTGAAACTCGTTCTATTCACTGTGATACCCGTGGAACTTTCCCGACAGTATCATGGGGGATAGAATGGGGCTCTACTGTTTACAGTAGGGGCAATTTGGGAACCTGTGGCTTTTAGAAGATTAGACCTTGAGCTAAACTGTCACGATAGCTGGAAGCCGTAGCAAGCTACCTTATAAGATAGAACTATCCAATTAGGTAGCACCTAGCCGGTACTAGGACTCTCCTTATTTTAGGACAAAAGGGGTATACTTACTCTTACCCTATTCTGCTTGTGTTTTATTTAGTTCCTATTTTTGAGGGTAATCTTGAATCATACTGTTAAGAAAACCTACACACTTTTCTACTTTGATAAATGAGTGGGTATCACTCTGCCAACAGTATAATTCAAGACTACCTGAATTTATCCTGCTAACAAGTCTTTCCTGCAGGCATCACCAAAATAAGGTCTGTAAAAGGATAAGCATCATTTTTAACATGGCATCCTCGAGTCAGTCGATAGAAGAAGTTCTTAAACCAGAACAGAATGCTAAACCATGGACTGAACCGCCTCATAGTTCAGTGCCCTCACAAAGTGATACTAGCTTATTACCTCCATTGGACTTGAGCAAAATTGAGGTCAGAATGAACAGTCTCGAGGGTTTGGCTAATGGTTGGAAGACATTTCCCGATAAAGTCAAAGCACAATTTGAGGAGAGGTATGGGAGGATTGCAACCTTGATACGGGTTAAAGTTCAAGCCCCGGCATTAAAGGCCATGCTGTCAGTTTGGAATCCTAAGTATGGGGTGTTCTCTTTCAACGATATCGATACTGCTCCCACAATGGAAGAATATCAGGCATTGCTAGAAATTCCTTATGCGGCGCAGAATCGGATTTACTTACACCTCGAGCATAGGCAGACCTGGAAACGATTCGCACATATGCTGGGAATTCCACCAGAAGAAGCAAAGGTGAGGGAAACTGTCAAAGGGAACACGCATGGATGGTATTGGACTTATCTCAAGAAGTGGTTGGATCAATACATCCAAGATGAATAGTGGAATCAAGCTTCATTGACGCTCGCTTTAGCAATCTACGGACTGATCTTGTTCCCTGGACCTTCCGGAATCATAACTTGCGGCGTTGTGGAAATGTTATGGGCAGTAGAGAAACAGAAGGTCAATCCAATACCGGCAATTCTTGCCGAGACTTTCTTAACCCTTACTTACTGCGGACAACAAGGCAAGGGATCCATTAAATGCTGTTCTCAATTGTTGCACCTCTGGATCATCAGTCATATGTGTCCTATGGAGACGAAGGGATTAACTTGGTACCTTGACCAGCCTCTCATCGAGAAGATGACCAGATTAGTAATCAGCCCAAAGGAAGAGCCGCTGTGGCAAGAACGGATTTTGAGCTTCAATAGCCATGACTACTATTAGAGGAAATTGTGGACGTCGGGTCAATCCATTTTGGTCAGTACGGGGGGTAATCAATCAGTATCCCTAATCGGAGTGATTGGATACACAAGTTACACTCCGACATTAGTAATGAGGCAGTTCGGCTCAACCCAGTCCGGAATCAACATTGAAGAATACCACCGAAGTCATTTCTACCATGAGCTCAATGATGAGGAAGGATTGAAAATAGCTCGCAGATCCTGGGAAAACATCACTATGATGGAAAGGTCGCCTAAAGGTCCAAGTGCCACGGGCGATTATCTGAAATGGAGGGTTGGCAGGGATCAAGGACACTTAACTGCAGATTCGACCAAATTCGGAGGCAGCAACCCTCGTCAAAACGTCCTTTCAGAAGAAGCTAGTGATCATTTGGCCGATTCCCTACAAAAGGCAAACACCGAAAACTCACAACTGCAAGAACAAATAAAACAGTTGGAGGACCAACAGCAGATCCACAAAAGAAAAGTAAGAAGGCTCAGGGAAGAGGCAAGGACCGAAAAGATGGGGTCTGAAGAGTAAGAGACACGATGGGAAAAGGAAAAAAGCTCTCTCCAAGCTGTAATAAAAGAAGTAGAAGTACAGAATAGCAAGCTTCAGGAGAAAATGAAATACTAGGAGATACTCATGGAAGAATATAAGCAAGAAAGCAAAAAGAAGAAGCTTGAACTGAAGGAACAGGCACTACTTATCAACGATATTCTGAAGGAATGTGCTAAAGAAAGAAAGGAAAAAGAAAGACAAGCTGCTCTCTATCAAGAGCTGAAAGAGAATGTTGACCAGCTGGAGAGAATGATAGCACGGGGGAAGCAAGAACTCCTACCTAAATTTGAGTATGCCCTGAAAACGTTCGACCCCGCCAGACAATAAGAAAGGCTCTATGAATATCTTAGGGATTGTCATTACATTATAAAAAACCTCCCTGAGCCTAGGCCAATGTAAAAGAATGCTGTGTATGAATTATTCAGTTAATGGAATAAGTTTTGGGCCATTGTTTAGCAAGTTGTGAATGAATAGTATAACTACCGTAGGAACCCCCTCGCTAGGGTTATGCGAAAAATTGAATGTGCCATATGGACAGGTATCATAGATGCGCATTCAATCCATTCATTCAAAGTCAGACTATCGAACGATGCCATGATAAAATTGATGCAATCATTCTTCCACAGATTTTATTTTGGCTCCAAAATACCACTGTATCCTTTGTCCGAACCAGGACCTTTAATTTTTTTACGAAATTCAAAATTCATTAAAAACTTTTTTTTGCTCCCTACAGAAAATCAACATTGCTTCAAACAAAGCAAGCCTGACCAGACATGCAGTTCAACCCAAACGAGTGTACTTAACAAGATCACGAACAAAGAAGATAATGGAAGACCAGGAACAAGTCCAGAACCTACAAGGACAGGTTTCCGAATTAAAAGACCAAGTCTCGGAGCTCATGAGACTAATGAGGAAAATGTCCCATAATAAGCCTGCTTCAGACCCTAACTTACCACTACCTCCCCCACCTCCTACAACGGTTGATTCTCACCATGCTTCAACCTCTTTCACTTTCCAGCCATCAATCCTGGATCCAATGATCACTGTCAACCCGGCCCCACTGAATAATGAACCACCTTTCTCCTATTATCTGGCTATCTCGAATGCTGAACTGTACCCTTCAGTCCTGATCCCTCCAGTTCATCCCGCCCCTCATTTCCCAACTGGGGGAGTATCTCTTGCAATGGGAGGAGAAAATAAGACGAGAGAAAAAGAGAAGCTGTCCGCTCTAGAAGAGAGATTGAGAGGTATAGAGGGGCTGAACATGTATGGTTCAGTCGATGTGGCGTCACTTAGATTGGTTCCTGATGTGGTGGTGCCACCCAAGTTCAAAGTCCCGGACTTCGACAAGTACACCGGGAACTCAGACCCCCGCATTCACCTGGCCACTTACATTGCTAAAATGTCTGCCCTGACAGAAGACGACAGACTTCTAGTTCACTTATTCCATGAGAGCCTTTCCGGGGCAGCCCTGAGATGGTGCATTTAGTTGGACAGGAGCAAACTGCGCTCCTGAAAAGATTTGGCAGATGCTTTCATGAAGCAGTATAAATTTAACTGCGATGTGGCCCCCACAAGGAGAGACCTCCAAAACCTAGTACAGAAAGATAGGGAAAGCTTCAAGGAATATGCCCAAAGATGGAGGGAGAAGGCTGCAGAAGTATATCCTCCAGTGACTGACAATGAACTATGCTCCTTGTTCATTGAGACGTTGAAGGCTCCTTATTTCAATTTGATGATTGGAAATACATCCAATAGCTTCTCAGATATTATCCAAGCTGGTGAGAGGATAGAAGCTAATTTAAGGATGGGACGACTGTAGGAGTTGACTGAGAATCCTGCGAAGAAAACTGCCGGTTTCGGCAAAAAGAAGGAGGGTGATGTGCATTCCATCACCCGGCAGAACAATCACTCCCCACTTCCTCAAAGCAACTACCGGCCATATCCTCTCCCTCATGGCCAAAGCATTGCAAACATTCCACCCCCTTTCCCAAATTATCCTCACCCTCGCCCACAGTATCCACGACCTACAAATTACCAGCCCAGCCCTCCTCCACCACCTACTCAACCCAGACCACCTCAAAATAACCTGAGACCACCAAGAAATCCTGATCCACCTCTACCCCTCCCACTCAGCGAAATATACCAATACCTTGTCAGTATAAACCAAATAGTCCCAATATCCCTTGACCCAATCCAGCCGCCATACCCCAGGTGGTATGATGCCACTGCCCGGTGTGAGTATCATGGAGGGGCACAAGGGCATTCAACCAATAACTACGGGGCACTCAGGGGAAGGGTGCACGCCCTAATCAGGAATGGGTGGTTGAAGATTGAAGGGAATGGTTCTCTCCCCAATGTTAACTCAAACCCATTGCCCAATCATGGTGTGGGCAATAGTACAAATATGATAGAGTTGGAAGGAGAAGGGTCGACCTTGGATGTGGATCAACTAATTCCTCACTTTGGGAAGATTTTCACAATGGCAGTAAGGGAAGGTTACCTCCACCCTCAAATAACAGAACCTGAAGATGGGACGGGATGCCCCTATCATGGTAAGGCAGCAAACCACGAGCTGCAAGATTGTGAAGAGTTTAAGCAAGAGGTTCAAAACTTACTGTCCCTCAAAGTTCTGAGATGCCAGGCAAAGTCAAAGATGGAGGGCAGAGTAAATACAGCCCGACTCGGCCAAAATGCCTCTACCCCTAATCACAGAATCACTTTCTCACCCCCAGTATCATCCCCACCAGTAACAATCATCCGAACACCGCCTCAGCTCCCTGTCACAAACACCCATGCCATACCTTGGAATTATAATTTCCAAGTTTACACCCAAGGAGCGTCAAGCAGTACATCAGCTCCTAATCTTGCTTCACCTTCAGCACCTCGAAAACCATGCTTCACTCCTCATGAGCATTTCAAAATGACTTATGCTGGGCCTACTAGCAGTACTACTCCCCAAGCTAATCCTCAGCCTGTCGCTGCCACAAAATCTTCCCCGCTTGAATCAGAGGTTGAATTTATAACCAGAAGTGGGAGATGTTACGGGAGCAAAGAGAAAGAAAAGAAGAAAGGGAAAGTAAAAATGGGAGAGTCACAGAAGAGTATGGAAGAGGAGGCTGAGAAAATGGAGGAAGTAGAACCTACCGGACCAAGAGAGGAAGAGGAGCTACTGCTTCAAATAATGAAGCAAAGTGAGTATGATGTGGTGGAACAGTTGAGAAAGACACCTGCTCGAATTTCACTGTTATCGCTAATTCTGAGCTCTGAGGTGCACCGTCAAGCCTTGCAGAAAATTCTGGATCAGGCCTTTGTGAACCCCGACATCACACCGGGGCAGTTCGAGAAGATAGTGGGACAAATCCAGGCATCCAGTTTTGTCACTTTCTCAGAGGAAGAGATAGACCCTGCAGGCTTAACGCACAATAAGGCTCTACATGTGACGGTTAAGTGCAAAGGTTGCATAGTGGCCAAGGTCCTTATTGATAATGGATCCACGCTCAATGTACTGCCTAATGCCACCTTGGCTAGGCTGCTAGTTGACCGTTCAAATATACGTCAGAGTGCTATGGTGGTAAGAGCCTTTGACGGTACAAGAAGAGAAGTGCTGGGAGACATTGACTTGCCCTTCCAAATTGGTGCATGCACCTTCAACGTCACATTCTAAGTGATGAACATCGAACCTGCGTACACTATGTTGCTAGGGAGGCCTTGGATCCATTCAGCGAATGCCGTTCCTTCAACTTTGCACCAGAAGATAAAGTACATTATAGACGGCAAAATCATCACTGTGAGAGGGGAAAAAGCCATATTGGTCACCAAGCCACAATCACTTCCTTATGTGGAAGCTGTTGAGGAGTCGTTGGAAAGCTCATTCCAGGCCCTCGAATTACAAGAAACTGTCTCAAGAAATGAAGGGGCTATGGCTATGGTAGCCAAGGTGATGTCGAGGAATGGGTATGAAGAGGGCAAAGGGTTAGGCGCCGCATTGCAAGGGATTGTTGAACCTATACCGGCTATCCAGAAGGTAGGCCATTGCAGTTTGGGTTATGAGGAGGACGCTCTCATGGATGGGCGATTCTGGATGAGGAATAGACTTCGGGATCAAAGATTTGATCAGAAACTCGGGAGAATGAAAGTAGTCCCGAGAATCACGGAGGTATTCACTAAACCGGTCATTGGAAATCCGGCAGAGATTGAAGAGTCACCCGATGAATCATCCATCGATGTCATCCATCTTGATTCCTTGTATGAGGCTCTAGTCTCGGCAATAGCTGGAGGGTAAGAACTGGACAACTGGACAGCAGAGGACATCCCTGTACTTAATTTCGAGTAAAGTACTTTTGGTTATCTACACTTGATCATTTTGTCCATGGTGGCAAGTGTAATATTGTAAATGGACCCTTTTCTTATGTCATAAATGTTAATGAATTAATAGCGCATTTTATATCCAGTTCTCTTTTTCTTTCCTTTTGAATTCCATCCTTATAATATATTCCATTTTCGTTCATTCAGGACCATTCATCAATTAACACCTAATTCAATAGACTCAGAAATTCCTCTGGTTAATTTTGAAATCCCCATAACTGCCATTACTTCAAGTGATTCTGAGGTGGAACTCACAAAAGAAAGAGATGAAAGAGATGAACCTTCCCTAGTGCCTTGTGGAGACGAAACGCACATCATAAACTTAGGCACGGAAGAAGTGAAAAGGGAACTTAAGGTTGTGGAGAGTGAAGAATTAGAAGATATGATCAGTTTGCTCAAGGAATTCCTAAACGTATTTTCTTGGAGCTATGATGATATGATTGGTTTGGACCCTCATATAGTAACGCACAAAATTCCCCTAGTTTCGGGAACAATCCCAATAAACAGAAATTAAGAAGGATGAATCCTGACACACTGCTCAAAGTTAGGGATGAGGTCAAGAAACAGTATGACGCTGGGTTTCTGGAAGTAGTCAAATATCCCCAATGGATAGTTAACGTTGTCCCAGTAATGAAGAAGGACGGGAGAGTCAGGGTGTGCGTTGACTACAGAGATCTTAATAAAGTGAGCTTGAAAGATGATTTCCCTCTCCCTCACATTGATGTGTTAGTAGACAATGCTGCGGGATTGGGCAGGTGTTCGTGTATCGATGGGGCATCGGGGTACAATCAAATCCCAATGGATGAGGAAGACAAGGAGAAAACTGCTTTTATCACTCAATGGGGGGTATTTTGCTATCGGGTCATGCCTTTTGGGTTAAAGAATGCTGGCGCCACCTGCCAACCTGCTATGGTCACATTATTCCACGATATGATGCATAACGAAGTGGAGGTGTACGTGGATGATATGATCATCAAGTCCAGAGGAGAATAGAGCCATGTGCAGGTGCTGAGGAAAGTATTCGAGAGACTCAGGAAATATCAGCTGAAACTAAACCCTGCCAAATGCATATTCGGAGCTAGAACTGGGAAATTTTTGGGATTCATAGTGAGCGAGAAGGGAATAGAAGTTGATCCAGACAAAGTCCGAGCCATTCAAGAGATGCCATCCCCAAAAACAGAAAGGGAGGTGCGCAGTTTCCTATGGAAGTTGAACTACATATCAAGGTTTATTTCCAATCTCACCGCTAAAGCTGAGCCTATTTTTAGACTACTCCGAAAGAACAACACCATTCAATGGGATTCAGTTTGTCAAGAGACTTTCGAGAAAATCAAGCAGTACCTGTCTAATCCACCAGTATTGGTTCCGCCGGTGGCAGGAAGGCCTCTGATTCTGTATATGGCAGTCTAACAAAGCTCGATGGGATGTGTTTTGGGCAACATGATGATACCGGCCGAAAGGAAAGGGCTATTTATTACCGGAGCAAAAAGTTCAATGATTACGAGTCAAGGTACTCTTTCCTAGAGAAAACTTGCTGCGCATTAGCCTGGACAGCAAATCGCCTCAAACACTACATGTTGAATCACAAGACATGGCTCATTTCCAGGATGGATCCTATTAAGTATATATTCGAAAGCCCATTCGTGCCAGGAAGGATAGCCAAATGGCAGGTCATACTCTCCCAATATGATATTGTCTATATGACCCGGAAAGCAGTCAAAGGTAGCGTGATTGCTGATCTCCTAGCAGAAAACCCTATCCAGGATTATGAAGATCTGGATTTTGAGTTCCCTGATGAGCATATTAACGAAGTAGACTGCGGAGAAGAAGAGCCAGCTGATGTATGGGAAATGTATTTCGACGGAGCTATCAATTTGTCCGTCCGGTAGTGGGATCGGAGCTGTATTGGTATCCCCGGATGGAAAACACTTCCCGATAGCTATCAAGTTGAGATTTGACTGCACCAACAATGTCGCAGAATACGAAGCTTGTGTGATGGGTTTACAGGCTGCCATTGAAATGAAAGTCAGGAAGTTGGAGGTATATGGAGACTCAGCCCTGATCATTTATCAAGTCAAGGGAGAATGGCAAACTAAGGATCCGAAGCTAATCCCATATCAGAAGTAGTTACTGGAGCTGATTAAGAAATTCGAGGAAATCTCTTTCACTCACCTTAGTCGAGACAAGAATCAATTTGCAGATGCCTTAGCCACCCTGGCTGTTATGGCTCAAATGGAAGAAGGGCAGATGACTCAGATATTAAAGATTAAAGCAAGGAGTGAGCCGGTATACTGCTTCATGATCGAAGAAGAACCTGATGGTAAACCTTGGTACCATGACATCTTGCTTTACATCAGAACCAGAGAATTCCCCTCAGGGGCGAGCAAAAATGAAAAGAGGATGATTCGGAGATTAGCTTTGGGATACTTCCCCAGTGGAGAAATTCTATAAAAAAGGAGCTCCAACGGCGAATTGTTGAGATGTGTGGATGCAAAAGAGGCGAAGAGAATCCTTTTCGAGACTCATGAGGGAAACTGTGCAACCCATGCCAATGGGCATATGATGGCTAAGCAAATCATGAGACGGGGATATTTTTGGACTACCATGGAAAAGGACTGCGTCGAGTATTTCCGAAAGTGCCATAAGTGTTAAATCTACGCGGATCCGATAAATGTTCCGCCTCATCAATTGTTCAACCTCGTTTCACCATGGCCTTTCGCAATGTGGGGCATCGATGTAATTGGTCCCATCAACCCTAAGGCATTCAATGGGCATAGATTTATCTTGGTGGCTATCGATTACTTTTCTAAATGGGTCAAAGCGACATCATATGCTCACATTACACAGAACACATTTCTCAAATTCCTCAAAAATAATATCATCTGCCGGCATGGCCCCCCCAATGAAATTGTCACTGACAACGCTAAGAATTTGAATGGTCCAAAGATTCAGAAATTATGCGATCAATACAAAATCCAACATCTCAATTCCTCACCATACCGTCCCCAGATGAATGGAGCAGTGGAAGCTGCAAACAAAAATCTCAAGAGAATAATCCGAAAAATGACAGTCACTTATAAGGATTGGCATGATATGCTTCCCTACGCCCTTCACGCATACCGGACTTCTGTAAGGACATCAACTGGGGCAACCCCATACTCACTGGTTTACGGGATGGAAGCTGTACTACCTATTGAGGTAGAAATTCCTTCTTTAAGAATTCTGAAAGAACCAAGGATTGATGAGTCGGAATGGATCCAGTCAAGGTTGGACCAATTAAATTTGCTAGATGAGAAGAGACTAGCGGCGGCATGTCACGGGCAGTTATACCAAAGAAGAATGGCCAGGGCATTTAACAAAGGTGTTCGCCCACGTGAATTTCAACCAGGGGACCTAGTCCTGAAGAAAGTGCTTCCGAATCAAAACGATCCCCGGCGTAAATGGTCACCAACCTACGAGGGACCCTATGTGGTTAAAAAAGCATTTTTTGGTGGGGCCTTGATCTTGACCCACATGGATGGTGAAGAATTTCCAAGACCTGTGAATGCCGACATCGTCAAGAGATACTATGCCTAAAAAAAAAAAAATGGGGAAGGGGTGAAAACCCGAAAGGGCGCTCCTAGCAAAATGTGCGAAAGAAGGCAAAAACCCTGGAAGGGCGCTTTCTGTAAAATGAGTGAGGGATGAAAACCCAAAAGGGCGTCTTGAAAGAGCGAGCTAAAAAAAAAAAAAAATCTAGGGGTGAAAACCCGGAAGGGCATCCCAATAACCAAAAGGGAGAAATAAGGAAGGGGACATGAAACCGAGGATGGAAATAAACCGTCATGGCATGAGGCTCTAGAGTACTTGAAATAATGGCAGTTAAGAGATTTCAAAGCTAACTACAAGGAATGTGTAAGACCTATCCTTGTACTCTTTTTCTTTGAAACTGTACCTTTGTTTCTTAAAACCATAATAAAGTCGTACTTTCTTCTCGTTTGTCTCTTTGCTTTTATTTTTCCCGTATACTCACTCTTTAATATTGTCATTCTTCAATCTGTTTTCTCTGCGCTATTAATCAATTAAGATTTTGCCATAAGATTAGGATTTGAAAATTGATAACCTCACGTACTTTGCTATGAGATTTGCAGGAAATGACCTAAAAAAAAAAAAAAACTAGAGGTGAAAACCTGGAAGGACGCTTCTAGTCAAGTGGGCGAAAGGAAAGTGAAAACCTGCAACGGCGCTTTTCGTAAAATAAGAAGAAAGTCAAGAACAGAAAAGGGGCATCCGAAGAAATAAGGTCGTAGGTCAAGTCTTATAACTCATCCTCCATTAATCATTGGCCTTCGGGATCCTGTTAAGTACACTTCGTCGTGGAAGAACTTCTCGTGTCGAGATTAGACTTGCTTTGTAAGTTGATTTTAATTTTCCTGCATTTAAATTTCCTGTTAATCAACCTCTGGTTCCTTGATCTAAGTTGATTTAAATTTTCCTGCATTTAGATTTCCTGTTAATCAACCTCTGGTTCCTTGATCTAAGTTGATTTTAATTTTTCAGCATTTAAATTTCCTGTTAATCAACCTTTGGTTCCTTGATCTAAGTTGATTTTAATTTTCTTGCATTTAAATTTCCTGTTTATCAACCGCTGGTTCCTTGATCTAAGTTGATTTAAAATTTCCTGCATTTAAATTTCCTGTCAATCAACCTCTGGTTCCTTGATCTAAGTTGATTTTAATTTTTCTGCATTTAAATTTCCTGTCAATCAACCTCTGGTTCCTTGATCTAAGTTGATTTTAATTTTCCTGCATTTTAAATTTCCTGTCAATCAACCTCTGGTTCCTTGATCTAAGTTGATTTTAATTTTCTTGCATTTAAATTTCCTGTTAATCAACCTCTGGTTTCTTGATCTAAGTTGATTTTAATTTTCTTGCATTTTAAATTTCCTGTTAATCAACCTCTGGTTCCTTGATCTAAGTTGATTTTAATTTTCTTGCATTTTAAATTTCCTGTGAATCAACCTCTGGTTCCTTGATCTAAGTTGATTTTAATTTTCCTACATTTTAAATTTCCTGTCAATCAACCTCTGTTTCTTTGATCTAAGTTGATTTTAATTTTCCTGCATTTTAAATTTCCTGTCAATCAACCTCTGGTTCCTTGATCTAAGTTGATTTTAATTTTCCTGCATTTAAATTTCCTGTTAATCAACCTCTGGTTCCTTGATCTAAGTTGATTTTAATTTTCCTGCATTTTAAATTTCCTGTTAATCAACCTCTGGTTCCTTGATCTAAGTTGATTTTAATTTTCCTGCATTTAAATTTCCTGTTAATCAACCTCTGGTTCCTTGATCCAAGTTGATTTTAATTTTCATGCATTTTAAACTTCTTGTTAATCAACCTCTGGTTCCTTGATCTAAGTTGATTTTAATTTTCGTGCATTTTAAAATTTCCTGTTAATCAACCTCTTGTTCCTTGACCCAAGTTGACTTTAATTTTTCAGCATTTAAAATCCTGTTACCGACCTCAACATTTCAATGCCCAACGTCCAAAATATGGGTTTGAATCTTTACATAATCCCTACACGGAAAATTCCTTCCAGTAGGAATTATGTAAAGAGGGGCAGCTGTCGACACCATATTTTGGCCGATCCCCGAAATCAATAAACTTTGAAGCCTATCCCCAACACATAGTCTCCCTTTGTCAGTCACCCACATTTCCGATCTATCCTCAAAAGGAATCTAATCAATACTAAGTCCCCATATCATTTAAAGCCTTACCGATCTCTCAAACTAATTGTCAAGTCCCCTGATCAGTCAATTATATTTCTGATCTTTCTTGTCAAACGACATTGAACCAACATTAGGCCTTCATGCCACCAGTCTTATTACCGATCTCTCATTTGAAAGTTTGGGAATAATAAAGTTAAGGTTTCGATCCGTTTTAATGATGATCCCGATCTTAAGTGTTCAAGTCAAATTTCCAATTTTAATCAAGTCCCGTTTAGCGTTGGTTCTCAGCCGATCTCATGCTTATTGTGTTTTCCGACCTCTTACACTTAGATTAATAATCACTTTTAGTTGTTGTTTTAATATGCTCAGACAATCAAGTGCTTATGCAATTTAGAGACTTTCCGATCACATCCAATCATCGAACAAAAGGGGAACTTTCATTTCATATTAAAATTTATACAAGTCATTCGGCCGGGGGATCACCCCCAGCTTGATCTACATTTTGGTCGCTCCCTCTCTCACCTTCAGCCTCCTCCTCACTATCCTCACCTTCATCCTGGGGAGCCAGATCTACCATCCAAAAGAAGTCCTCCTTGGGATATCACTTCCTGAGCTCTGCTAAGAGATCCCTATGAGCGTTCACATAAGCGCCGGCCTCCCTTGTCACCGCTTCTTCTTCTTTTGCTTTGAGCTCCTCAGTGAGGTGAGCAACTTCACCGGCTCGGAGCTCCCGAACTTCTTCAAGGACATGAGCTCGCTCGGCCAGAACTTGAGCTTGCTCGGCCAGCTTATCCTCATAGAACTTCATTCGCCCCTCAATTTCAAATATGTAGTTCTGAGCGGATGAAAGTTGGGATCGGAGGGAAGCCACTTCGTGACCCATCTTCTCCACCTCCTTACTCAGACGGTGAGCCTTCTCCTGAACTATGTGCTGGTTCATCAAACTCTCTACGTTCAGGCTCATTGTCCGGGTCAGGATGTCATCAAGATTGTTAGGGGATAACCTATCCCGATCCTCTTGAAGGCAGATCGAGGCCCCCAAGACTTTGGCCAAGCCTGGATTTTCCCGAACAGTCTGGTTCTTCTCCAGCGAGTGGATCAGAACTTGAGCGCCGCGGGAAAGGGTCCTCACAGGAGGTTGGGAAGGACCCCTTTCGCACTCGAAGCAACTGGAGGAGGTGGAGGCGGCTCTTCTTGGCAAGGAGGAGATCAGACCACTTCTATGTCGGGGATCGGCTATCCCGAGGGTTGAGACGAGCCCCCTTGTATTTCCCCAGCATCATGCTTAGGCGTCTGAAGCAGCTCGGAACGCTTCATCTCCTGCACTTTCCGGGAGACCTCCCTCTTCCGCTTTCGGCTCTCCTTGGAAGCCTCACCGCTCGTCATACCTGCACAAAGAAAAGGTCAGTGAGATCGCTAAGGCCCAAAGATCAGAGATATAGAAAATACGGAGGCCGAGGTCAGAAAGCTGAAGCCTGCGATCTTCGCCAGTGATCAACTCCATTGTCGGTGATGCGCTTTGGTCACATCGCATCCAAACAAGAGAACTTCTCTCTGGCCGCCTGATCTTTCAGTTCCATCACCATCAGGCCTTCTTCCCTATTCAGGGTGATGCGCTTCGGAAGTAAGGGGCCCTGGTGCAGCCAGCAGCGAGGGAAACCCTCAAAGCCGTTCGAAATTTTGCTCCTCAGAATAAAGAAGTGATTCTTCTAATTCTTCGGGGAGGAGAGCAGATCGGTAAAAAGCCAACAATGTGGCTTCGCCTGAAAGAACCAATACTCGTCATCCTTTCCACGAGTTATGTAACACCCTCCCGGTAGCAACTCCGTACATTCTACTGTTCTGGTGACCGGTGTCGGTCCGGACAGCTAGAACGTCCGGAAAAATATTTAAACTAAAGTGAGGAACCATAATTAACTCAAATATTAATAAGAAAAATTTAGTAAAAATTTTAGAAATAAAATACAACCAAGTTAAACGAGCCGGTGCCCAAGCGATGGGTAACCAGAGGGAAGTTGCGGTTCTCGCAACTAGGAGCCCTAGACCAAGGAAAAATTTCATAAAATAATTTTTGGGACTCCAGAGAAGGGTCATTGAGGTTCCTATGGCATTAGAATGCCAAGAAAATAATTAGAAAAATTTTTCAATCGGTACAGACAATTTTGACCCGTTAAGCCAAACGGAGGGCATTTTGGTCATTTCGCCTTCAGAGGTGATTTTTGGCCGACTTGTCCAGTTAAGTAAATAATTATAATGATCTAAAATATGAATAAATATTGCTAAAAATTAAATTGAAAATGAGTAGAGAAAAGAAGAAAAGAAAATGAAGGAAAATGCTTAATTATGACATATGATGATGTCATTTAAAAGCCCCCTCTAATCACCATTTGACAAACCAATAAAAAGAGATAAAAATGACTTAAAATGAGATAAAAAACAAAGGAAACCAGCAGTTTCCTTCTTCATACGGGCTGGAATAAGAGAGAAAGAGAGAGAAAAGGAAAAGAAAGAAAGAAAGGAAGAAGGAGAAGGAGATGAACAGAGTGAGAAAAAGGGGTTCAGCAGGGCAGCATGTTTCTCTTCCGTCCAGGTGAGTTTGGCTCAACATCTATGGCTGATTTTTGGATATGTTTGAGGTATGTATGTGTGGAAGTTATGGTTAAAATTTGGTGATTGTTCAACAGTTGGATTTGGAGAAATATATTGTTGAACACAGGCTGTCTGTAGGTTGAATTCTGAATTTTGGCTACTGAAATTTGAGAAAAATAAATAGTTAGGATGCTTATAAAATTATGAAATTTAGTACAAATGATATTTGGGATGTTGAGGCTACTGGGTTAAAATTTGGTGAATTTTAGACTTGTGGTTTATGAGATATAAATTGTTTTGCATGAGCTGTCTGAGTAAGACTGATTTCTGCAACAATTCAGATTTTGAAGGGTTGAATGAATGTTTTGATATCTCATGATATAGAGATTATTTGATGCTAAAATTTTTACTGATATTGTATAGGGATGTCTTGAATATATGGTTAAAATTGGGATATATCTAACGGTTAGATCATTATATATAAATTTGAATGCACAAGCTGCCAGATTGGGTATTAATGGGTGGTTGTGGATTTAAGATTTATGATAGGAGTTTAGTCCAATTTAAGGGGAAATGCTGTTGAATTTTTATTGGATATTTAATTTAGGAAAGTGAAGTTATAATTGATTATGATTATTATGATTCTAGGGGAAATCTTGAAGAATAACAAGCTCAAGGTTGGTTTCAAAAAGGTTAGTGCCTATTTATACTTATACTTCTTTTATTCCATATTAAGGACTTAAACTAAGTAAGGAATTGTGAATTAAATGAATGAAATTTATGTATATGTACTCCTTGAATTTCAGCAGCCCTATTGAAGGAATAGAAATGGAGTGTTTGATGGACTTAGAGTGAACTAGAGCTTAGGTTTAAAGTGTATACATATATATATATAGAGAATGAAAGAGTAAATTAGGGAAATTGTGAAAAACTTTGAAATTTAGCTAGGGTTTAGGAATGAAAATTTGACTTGGCTTATGAAATGGTTAAAGAACATTCTAATGGTCAATTAGTGACCATTTGAGGTATGTTGGCCATAGATTGGACTGAAAAATGGCATGGCAAAGTGGAATGGTAGGCTGCCTAAAGACAGCAGCATGGTGGCTGAGATTTCAGTCCAATTGGACTGCCATAACTTTGGCTGTGTAGGTTCAATTGGTGTTTGGCCAATTGGACATGAAACTAGGCTTATAATGGCACATTTTTGCTAAAGAAACCATGCCCAAAAGACCAAAGCAAGAGGACCAAAAGTTGGCTCCAATCCGGATACCCTGCAAACAGCCCCTGCAGAATGACCAAATGAACAGTAACTGTTCATTTGGCCATAACTCACTGTAGAATGGTCAAATTGACCTGAAATGTTTACAGTTACAAGATATGATATAGACAAACAACTTTCATGAAGAACATCACCCCAAATTATGCCATTAACCCATTCAAATTATTGAGCAAAGTTAAGTTATCAAACTTGCAACTCTGCAGATTTTCATTTGAACAGTAATGTTTGGATGACTATAACTCCCTCTAGAAAACTCAGATTTAGGCGATTCTTAAACCGATGGAAACCTAAGGCATGGTAGAACATTTCATATGAAGAAAGTTAGACCAAATTATGAACTTAACTTGATCAAACTACTGACCAAAGTTGGACCAAAATCTGCCAAAACCAAAAATTGCAGCATGAACAGTACACGTGAACAGTAAACTTATTTTGGCCATAACTTGAGCTATAAAACTCCAAATGGAGTGATTCAAAAAAAGAAATTCAACTAGACAAAATAAGGAACAACTTTCATGTTTACCATTTCCTCAAATTCTCACTGTAACAGTGCTTAATGGAATAGTAAAGTTAAGCTTCAAAAACTGAAAATTTCGTTTCCCTTGGTTTAAGCCTAGAAATGGTAATGGTGATCACTCCCAACAAGTTTTAAATGAAAAATGTGGTATGTTTGAAGTGCCAAAGCCAATGTACCTACTTTCTATGCAAAAGTCAACTTTTTGTTTGACTAATGAAGTGAATAGTGACACCAAAACTTGAAATTCAAAAATGTGAAACTTAAAAATGCAAAATGCCCTAGTAGGCCTAATGTGATTGGTTTGGATAGTTTGGCATGCCAATAGGGTATTGTTTTAGCAGTACTGCGAAAGGCTTTATGCCTGTGTTCATGGCTTTATGCCAGTATTCATGGCTTTTATGCCCGTATTCATGGCTTTTATGCCCGATTATGTGATATCATGGCTTTTTAGCCATATCGATCGCATACATGGTTGACGCTCGCGTCCCATGGTATGACGGCCCGAGGCACCACGGTGTCGGTGCCAACGACCGTTATCGATCGATCATCCAAAGATAGGTTACTTGGGCATGGAAAAGTATAACTGTTATTGAACTGATTATTAAAGAAAATACGAAAATTAAGTATCAGGAATGATTACAAAAATACAAAGAAGCTCAAGATCATGAAGAAAATAATTAACGAAATGCATGAAGAAGTTAATATCATAAAACATGATTAGCCCTCGACTAAACAATAAGTTAGTAATTAGTCAATTCTTATGAACACAATAGCAAGGAAATTATTATTTTTATTTGCATATTATATTTTCTTGTATTATTGGCACCATTAAGCTTTATGCTTAGCGCGTCGCTTTTGCAACGCGTAGGTACTGAAGATTTGGACAGAGGGCCCGATAGACCACAGATTGGGTAAGGCCATTCACAGTTCTGCATAGCGTCCGTGTCACCTCACAGACTACAGTGCATTGGTAGGACACTAGGCTTCATTTTGGCATTTTGTAATTGATTTTTATTTTCCTTTGTGTAAATGAAACTTATGTAATGTATTTTGATTTTCATGTAAATAATGCAAAATTGTGTTTGTAAATGGAAAAGTGAATATTGATCTGTGACTGTTACATGACTATCAATGTGATGAATGATTGAGAAACGAATGGTTGAAAAATATTGAGATTTTGATATTGGAGTTTGTGAATAGATGAATATGATTATTAGAAGTGTTTTTCACAGGTTTCGAAGAACTGTTTTCTCCATTTTTAGCCGGTACTCCACCGGATTTTCTATAAAATTTTCGGAACCTCAAATAAATTACAATTTCAATAAATGAATTATATTTCACAAGTTATTTTCAAAACTATGATAAAAATGAATTAAGATAAAATAGAGTGCTCCGGCACACTGAGTGGCATAACTTGCTCGGCTACACTGTAGTCGGGTAAGGGGTGTCACAAGTTAGCCTATGTAGTTCGGCGAACACTTTAGCTCTAGGACGGAGTCCTTTGGCTCGGCAAAAGGCCTCTGAAGGCTACTAGGATCCGCCATGAGTTCGGGTGAACTTGGGTTATGCACACTTGGTGAAATTTTAGAACTTCCTTGAAGAAGTCATCGAGGGGGAACCGCAGCCCGGCGTTTAATTGCTCTTCGTATACCATGATCATGTCGTTCTCCTCGAAGAAGTGATCGACACGAAGATCACCGTGACACTTAATCAGCTCGTATGAATCAGGCCGGATGTTGTACTCCTAGCTGAACGACTGCAGGTTAGTTTCTTACAGGATTGATGGCATTTTCCTTGGAAAGATTTTCTCTCCCTGAAGAATGTACATGCCTTGATGGTGCTGCTTGCCCCCGAGCTGGAACGGAGACCCTAGGAGGTTCAGGTCGCACGCTTGGTCCGACCACCTCCACTTCATTAGATGACCACGAGATCTGAACGGAAGGGGGGCTTGCCGCTCTCTGACCCTCGGCGCCGCTCATTTTCAAAGGAAATAGAGAATTTAAACTAAAAGAAGGATCAAAACTGTTACCGAAGCTTGATCGGTGTCGGAAGAACTTGAAAAATCGAGAGAATTTTGGAATCGCTCGCGGGATGCTGAAAATGACATGAGAGAGCAACTGGCTGACCCATCCCCTATTTATACCCATCTGAGCATTTGATGCTCACAGTGTTCCAGGCGGTGCATCAGTTAGCGGGATTCGCCAGCTTTTCTGACACGTCTCACGAATATTCAGAAATTCCATAATAAAAGGGATCGGCTAGTTACAGATCGGTGAATTAAGGTGGATCGGTTAAGGGTTGTTCAGTTAGGAACTGGATCGGATAAACACATCAGAGATTGGAAAATAGTCAATGCAACAATAATAAAAATGATAGTTGTCAATATAAAATTTTATTTCCGAAAAGGTCGGATTACATCATTTGGGCGATCTCTAGAGATCGAATTACATTAAAGGTTGAATTACATCATTTGGGCGATCTCTAGAGATCGGATTACATTGAAGGTCTGATTACATCATAGGGGCGATCTCTATAGATCGGCAGTACATCCCATCTAATAAAGACCTATGTCAAAGCCTAGTCTTGTGGCTGAATCAAAAGATGTGGACAGATGTACAGCTCAGATGGGGGGATTATGACTCTCATGAAGATGAGAGAGGTCGTCATCAATGTTATCGCTCGGAACCGAGCCGCTGTTGGGACACCCAATGTGGTGAGAAGCCAAATGAACTTCAAGGGGCAGTCACCAATGTTAAGGGGAATATTAGCAGTCTTCTTGCCCGAAATCAGTTCGCCAATTATATCGGTCGAACGATTCGAGATTGACACGATCGAAGTCCTCGATCCAGGTAGGTAAATTAGTCCGGTTCTCTCACTATCATCAAATGAGGTAATTTCCCAATCACCGGGATCGTAAATTTTCAGTCGGGGAATAAAAAGAACAATCGGAAAAAGATCAAAAGCCACTATCATGGCCGGGACTATTGCTGGAGAAATTAGAACAGGAAATGTGAGAAGGAAGAGGAGAAAATCAAATGCGGAGGGCTTTCCTGTTGAAGGTATATATATAGGGAAAATCTGAGCATTTATTGCGAGCAGAAAATGAAGCAGATGCCTCAGAAATCGAAGGAATAAATGCTTTGACTGAACCGGACCGGATGAAGCAGAAGATTGGAGTTGGAGAGGTTGGAAGAGGGGAGCCCGGCATGAGAGATCAAAAAAGGATCGTGTTAGAAAGTGAAGGAACGGAAGCGTGAAAAACACAAGATTATACCACTGAATTCAAAAATTTTCGCCTAGGGTCACATGCACCATGCAAGATTTATTTTTATCTATTTGATTTCAATGATAAACAACATATTAAAACTCTTTTAATATGTTTTTGGATCTGCATTTGCCATTTAAGATTTTAAAATTAATCAGATTAATTTTAGAACCCTAGATTAAATCAAGAATGATTACACTAACCTCTTGATATCGCGCTTTGAGATTCGTCTTCGTGACACCAGATGTTGTCCCTCTAGCTTGTCCACACCAAGAACACCTATGGCAGCCCTTGAACAGCTTCTAAAGCCTTTTCTATTAATTAGAAATTCAAGTTCTGCCTTTTAAGAGATTAGAGATGTAAACAGGACACTAGAAACAATTTCTAGCGTTCTTAATTCAAGAGATTGATGGCTAATCTCTTTGAATTGATGAGAGATGAAGAGAAATAGCTGGAGAGGCTCAAAGTGGCGTGACATATGAGAGGAGAGGCTGCTGGTTATGTTTTCTTTCATAACCACACTTAAATAGCTAGGTTAACACATTAAACCCTAGCCACATGTCACCTTTGATTAGCTCTAGGTTTAAGTGACCCTATCACATTGTGCCAAGTGTCAAACCTATATTTAATCTTGATTTTAATCATCTTACATGATTAAAAATATTTGGCAAGCTTATGTGTTATGCCATGTGTCACCATCTCATGGTGCCACGTGTCTCAATCGTGAAATGACCAAAATGCCTCGTGTCTTAATTTTGAGTTCTTAACCCAAAATAATTATTTTCTTCTTCTAATTAATTTATATCAAATATAAATTAATTAATTAATCTCTATTAATTAATTTTCATCAATTAAATTCATATTTAAACACTTTAAATATAAATTTAATTTATACTACACATCCATTAATCTAGATTTGGTTTCAAGTCATGCTAGGGACTTTGCAATTTAATTGCAAACCAAATCTATTTAATTAATCAATTAAACTCTTTAATTAATTAATTAAATCATATTTAAATAGGTGATAACTTGTGTATGTGTGTGACTTACTAGGCTCATCACTAATTGGCAATGAGACATGATATCAACTCTTAATATCATCAGAACTCTTTCTTACCATAAATGATTTCTCCAAATCATTTTATGAACCTCATAGACCATGGTTAACACCTAGCATAGCATGCCATGGCCACCCAATTAGTAATAAGATTTACCTTAAATGAACCTATAATCATATGTTACCATGCACTAGAATCTCTCGTTACAAAATCCCAACTCAAGCCGAGTCATGGTTTATGTCAAACTCCATTTGCTATGAATATTATGTTCTCTTTAATTCCAGTTCTTGATTAAAAGATTTTTCTCATCGTAAACTCTTTTCAATAAATCTATCTGTCTGCCAGAACTTGAAACATCAAGAACAATTAAATGAACATAGGATTTTATCTCTATTTACTTAGAGGAACAGATTCCATCTTGATCAACACCTACCTCCATATATAACTAGCAGAGCCAACACATGCCCATATACCCATACATAGTACAAGTATGAAAGCGATCAAACTCAAACTACCTATATACAAGATAACTGTGCTATCTCAGTCTAAAGATTATATGCACTGATATGATTTATGACAAAACATTGACAAGAGTAAACTCCATGTGCTTGTCATAAGTGTCACTGGTTCGGCCTACTTATCATTTATAAGTGCCTATCATGTTTGTTATATGGCATGAGACTCACCATTCCATCTTATTTATATCTCATATAAATAACTTGGGAACAAACATGAATACAATCTTTCTGGATAAGTCATGTCCTTATTATGAAGTATCCTCGATTGTGAACCTATTTATGATACTTTGTGCTAGAAATATTGTCACTCATATTCTTAACAACTTAAGAATAATATTTCTAACAAAATATCAATGGACCTTTTCTATTACACATAAATATATTATGTAAACGGAAAAGTGGAAATGCCTTTTATTATTAAAAATATGTACAAGATACATACTAAATGATATGCTCTAGGGCATACTACTAACAGAAAGATCGAAAGGGAGGGGAGGTTGGAAAACAAAAGGAATAAGACAACTTCCGCTAACTGTCGTCATAATCAGAGCCGAGGTAGTTAAAGCGTTGCTGACGAAATCTCCACCGCACGCCCCAGAATCGCCCGCATTACTGACATGTACTAGAGTATGTCATGGCAATACAGTACATCCCAATCTCCACCGTTGATCTTACTTGTAAGGACGAGCCTGGAGCCCTTGGATCAAAGAAGAAGACGACAAGACCAGCGCCTTTCACTCCCAGCCCTCGGATCGCCCTTGACAAGGAAATTTTGGGCCGTCAGATTAGAAGAGAGAAAGGACAAATATTCTGAAAGGGATCTCAGCCGTTCGTTCTGATTCTCTTTAATTCCCGAACCTCAGATCATGTCCTTTAAAATCCTAACCTTCCATCTCCCTCAAAATAAATCCTGACCCTTCATGGGGAGCACCCGGTTCTTATAAATACCTGCATGAAAACTGTTCAAGGGGGACGAAAAAGAAAAGGTGGTGACTATAGCGGAAGGACTCTGAAACTTAATTCAGTTCGTTACTCTGCTATTTTTAAGCTTTCATAAGAAAAACTTTAGAAACCAGTTTTCTGAAGTATTTTCTTGCAAAAGGGATTTTTGAATACTGAAACTCTCCATTTTCAGTTAGTTCATTATCCTGTGACACTCTCACTTTTAGTTCTTTGTTATCTTTATTTCCACTCCCATTTTCCAAGCTCAACTTCATTCAAACTCGGTTATTATTTTGACCTGACTGCATTTTAGCGAAGCATCCTTCATTCCAAGGCGAACCTTAGCCCTCAGGCTATCAGCCCGCAGTCCTATTACGTTTCGTGATTCCGTAGTTAGTTCAATAGATTCGGCTCCCTACAGGTGAGTGCTCATATCGCTGTTTTATCAAGTGCTCATTCTTATTTTACGTATTTTCTTTGTTCTTTTCATATATGTAATTTTCACCAAGTTTATATTGCGTTAAAAAACGCGAAGAAGGTTATTCTCGAGTTTACTTCTTTATTGATAAGTCCATTCTTTTTGTTAATCTTTGTTACTTCTAAATGCAAGTGTTCTAGTCCCGAGTAACGTATAAGTAGTTGGATAAGATGTAGGTAAATGTATCTTAAAAGTCTCTTTAAAATAATAAAAGGTCTGAATAATAAGTCAGGAAAATAGAAAAGTCGAATCACTAAAATAACGCAAAAGACAATTGGGTAAGACGTCACAAGGCGGAATAAAACCAAACCTTAAATAAGCAAATGGGACAGATCGGGTATCGCTTGCCAAAAGGTGCTGTTAAGGCGACTACCTAGGAGGTCGGTAAAATTCGGTCTGTACCCCCTGTCAAGTCATGGGGTACCAATGAGTTAAAAGAAGTCTCATTCGGGTCCCTGATATTGTCGGATGCCAGAACCCTTAGTCTTAGGCTCTTATGATGCGAGGCTGTAATCAGATTTTAAGAGGTCGGAAAAACCCTTATCCAACTCCCATTCAAGTAAAAGAGATCGGAGGAGAGTTCTTATCCGATTCTCAAGCCTAAAAATTTTAATAAATATTTAAAAGAGATCGGAGGAGAGTTCTTATCCGATTCTCAAATCAAAATTTCCAAAGAGATCGGAGGAGAGTTCTTATCCGATTCTCAAATCAAATTTTAACAAATACATAAAATGACCCTCCTAAAATAAAACTGATACGCAACAGCAATTCACTAAGGGTCATCTCATTTATTCCTGTATCTGGGTAACCCGAATTGGTGAAAAATCAAATATTCCTTTTTATCAAAAGGATTAACATTTCCATTCAAACCCTCCTAACTATTAATTTTAGTTTATAAAGAGCTTGAAGTTAAATCTGCTTACCCTCATTGAGGGACGATGTGGGGTGCCTAACACCTTCCCCACCCGTTTACGGACCCCGAACTTAGAATCTCTGTTCTTGAAGTGGTTTCATTTTAACTTATTTTCACAAATGGTTTTCTTTAATTTCCCTCAAAATTAAAGTGGTGACTCCTCACTCTTTCCCACTTCGGTGAGGGTTCGTTCAGGCGACCGCAAAACACCTTGCGACAGTAGTGATAATGGAACTAAATTTACTAACATCTCCCTCCAATAATCTTGTTTACATGAAGGTATAATCCAACAACTCTCTTGTGTTTCTACATTGCAACAAAATGGTGTTATGGAATGCAAGCACAGGCACCACTTAGAAGTAGCTTGTGCCTTGCATTTTTAAGTTGGATTACCTTTAAAATTTTTGGGGAATGCATTTTAATAGCTGAGTATCTTATAAATCATATGCCTACATCCTTGCTTTCTGGACAAAGCCCATATGAATGTTTATTCCATCATAAAACACATTATAAACACCTTCGTGTGTTTGGTTGTCTTCATTATGCATCCGTCTTACCCCGATCCAAATACAAATTTAAAGAATGAGCTTCACCTTGTGTTTTTATTGGGTATCCCCAGGGTAAAAAAGGTTACCAAATCTACAATCTTCACACTCATAAGGCTTTTATTTCTCAGGATGTTGTTTTCTATGAGCATATTTTTCCTTATAAGAAAACTGGTGACCACATACAGCCAAGATTAGCATCTCATCCTATTGTTCATATAAACATTGATGATTTTGATGTATGTCCATTACAAATGACATTCCACTTGATGAACCAAATGAAATTACCTCACCAAGATTACTTGATACTTCACCACCTCCCCCTAAACCACCAAAAGTCACACGTCCCACAGGAACCAAACAACTTCCCACTCAATTGCAGGATTATGAGGTTGAACTACCTGGAAGTAATACAGATGTATCTCGCACCAGTGCTCATCAAGCATCTTCAAGCATGCGATACCCACTTAATCATTTTGTTTCTTATGCCAATTTTAATTCTGTTTACACTACATTCCTTGTAGCCATCGATTAAAATGATGAGCCATCCATTTATAACCAGGCATCTAAAGAACCCAGTTGGTAAGAAGCAATGAAGAAAGAAATAGAGTCACTTGAACAAAATTAAACTGGACATTAGAAGCACTTCCACAAGTGAAAAAGGCAATAGGTTGCAAATGGGTGGTCTACCAAATTAAGTATAACTCAAATGGGACTATCGAGCGCTATAAGGCTCACTTAGTTGCCAAAGGTTATAGCCAAATTGAAGAGCTCAATTACATGGAAACCTTTGCCCTAGTTGCCAAATTAACTACCATTCACACTTTGCTAGCCGTGGTAGCAATGAAAAACTAGACGATTCATCAAATGGATGTTCACAATGCATTTATTCATGGTGATATTAATTAGGAGGTGTACATTTGCAAATGACAGACGAGTTGTAGATTATGAAGATCATTGTATGGTTTGAAGCAAGCCTCATGACAGTGGTTCGCAAAATTTTCTACCGCCATCATCTGTTATGGTTTTAAATAATAGAAATAAGATAATTCACTCTTTGTTCATCAACACGACAACTCATTTAGAGCAATTCTTGTTTATGTGGATGACATGCTCATTGCCACCAATGATGATTCACATCTTCATCCACTTAAAGATTACATTAATGCCTAGTTTCCCATTAAAGATCTTGGTCTAGTTAAATATTTCCTTGGTTTGGAAGTGGAGAGAAGTCCCACAGGCATAGTTCTCTTACAGCGGAAGTACGCCTTGGATATCTTCCAAGAAACGGGAATGGTGGATGCAAAGCTACTTCATTTTCTAATTGAGCAACATCATAAGCTTGCATTAGATGAAAGTGCAAATCTTGATGATCTAACTTCCTATCGAAGGTTAATTGGGAAACTCATTTACTTGACTATTATTCATCTTGATATATGTTATGCTATCCATATATTGTCTCAATTCATGAATCAACCACGGAAAGGACACTGGCATGCTACTCTTTGTGTCATTAAATACATTAAGCAAGCACTAGGACAAGGCATTTTCTTATCCGCAATAAGTAATTTATACTTGATGGCATATTATGATAGTGATTGGGTGAGTTGTCCACTTACTCGAAGGTCTGTCAGTGGTTATTATATTCAGCTTGGCACTTCACCAATTTCATGGAAAACAAAGAAACAAGTCACCGTGTCATGTTCTTCAGCTGAAGCCGAGTATAGATCCAAGGCAACTATAGTTTGTGAACTCATTTGGTTGAAACAATTGTTGTCTAATTTATTTGTTCATCATTCCACAAGTATATCGGTCTATTGTGATAATCAGGCAGCCCAACACATTGCCAATAATCCAGTCTATCATGAACGAACCAAACACATTGAGGTGGATTGTCATTTTAATCATGATTGCATTAAAAAAGGTTTGATCACCTGCCTATTCACATCTACACACAGACAGCGTGCAGACATATTTACCAAAGATCTTGGTAGTCAACCATTTCAGTTTTTACTTGGCAAGTTGGGCATTTGAAATCTCTATGCTCCAACTTGAGGGGGTGTATTAAGGAATCATATCATAGAAATATCTTCAAGAATATACACTAGCTAATTTCTTTCTATGTATAATAAAATCATATCACTAGGAACACCAAGATTTTTTGGTATATGTACAATTGTAAGAATATTTTGTTGCTTCATATGGTTGTGATCATATCCCTTGTTTTGGGGATTCATACGTGCATAAAAAAGCACTTTGCTCCATTCAATGAAATCAAGTATTATGATTCCAAACTTATCACTCATCACACAACTTTAAAGTATGATTAATTTAATTCTATTTAAATTTTGGTATCATCGAAGTAAATGTTCATTTTGAACTTACGGAGGCAAACAAGTATTACAAGTGGTTATGCTTATGCTTGTGAAATAGATTCCATATTTCCACATGTTGAGAAGGCAGCTAAAATTTATCAGCAAACGTGCAAACGTGGAATAATTGTTTAGTATCAGCACGTGCTAATACTAAAATTTATCACTTCTTTTTGGGAACTAAAATTTATCAAATGCACCCATAGCTGGCTTAAACCATTTATAATTCAACGTCAACTTGCTAACATTAATTACCGAATAATAATAATAATAAAGAACGCCTATTTTATAATAAAAATAAATAAATAATTTAAATTTTATTTTTTTATTATTTAAATCAAATTGAAAAAAAATACTGTTTTCGTTTGGATTTAATTCAAATAACCTCTTCTCTATAGATATTGAGAGAGCCATACTATTTATCTAATAAAAAATTGAAAGAGCCATACTATTATCTAATGAAAAATTGAAAGAGCCGTAATTATAAATTTAATTTTTTTTGTATATTATTTATATTAAAAGATAAAATTTTTAGCTTTTTTTAAATATAATTTTCTTATTCAGGATTTTTTATTTTATATTTAAAAAATTACTTGCCCTTAAAAAAAGTTAAAAATTTATTATATAATTCTGTAATCGGGAATGATTAATTTGGCATTGAGAGAAATTTGAAATACGTATCTCATGCTCATATATCACATTCAGCATTGGAGTGCGCGCACGCGCGCGCACACACACACATATATATATATAAACAATGTTAGCATTCGATTATTAATATTTCAAAATTTTGTTTCGCTTAAGATTTTAAATTTTGAAGATAGTTTTAATAACATTAAATGTTTTCAATTAAATATTTACTATGAAAACTTGAAATTAATCCAATTATTATTTTAATTAATTTTATAATATATAATTTAAGGGCAATTGGACAAAAAACACTAAATTTTTTTGTCAATTTATAATTTTATCCTAACATTTTAATTTTGATTGTAGTATCCTAACATTTGACATTGAGTGCAATTGTATCCAACTTCTAAAATCATATTTATAATTGGACATACAAGCCAAATGTTTACAATAATTTGCAATTATAGCTAACCCTTCCAATTTGAATAAAATTAATTCCAACTTCTAAGATAGGTGCAATTATAGTCAAAGCTTAAAATTGAATTAGAGAAATTTAAATTTTATCTACCAAACTTATAATTATGCTAATAAAATGCCATAAACTTATAATTATAGTAATAAAATACCCTAAAAAGATTTTATACTTTGATAATTAAGTTGATTGATTGCTTTAAAAATTATGACCACATCAATTAAAAGAATAAAATTAACTCATTTAAAATATATATAGATGGATTCTTATGGATTTGAGTAATAAAATTTAAAGTTTAGGGCATTTGGTTATCATAATGGTAAATTTAGTAAATAAAATATAAATTTCTATGAAACAATTTTGGGCTTTGGCTATAATTCTCAAAGGTTTGGATTTATAATTCAAAATTAGAATATTTGGATATTATTGCAAATTATTGCAAACATTTGACTTTTAAGTCTAATTACAAATTTAATTTTAGAAATTGGATACAATCACACCCAATGTCAAACCTTAGGATACCAAAATCAAAATTAAAAAGTTAGGATAAAATTACAAATTGATGTAAAGATTTAGTTTTTTTTTTTTTCTTCTCCAATTAGCCTTAATTTAATGATGGTTGCGCTTGTTCTTATATCAAAATCATCAATCTAGAGAAAGAGGAACATGGAAACACCATTTTTTAAAATCAAAATCACTATTTATATATGGCCGCCCATGTTCATATAAATTTTATTTTTTAGGAAAATTATTATTTAATTTATGTATTTACTTCCGCTCTACCATTTAATTTTTTCATTAAATTTTTCATTAGTTAAAGAATTTTAATATCAATTAAACTATTATTTAATTTTTCTATTTTAACAAAACTAATTAGTTGATCTTCATTTTAAAAAACTTATTAGTTAATTCTTGTAACATTTAGTTATGTTAATTTTTTAGTCATTTCTGCTATTTTTTTATACTTATATTATCCTAATCCTTTCCGCCTTATTTCTCTCTTACCCTCGTGTCTCTCCATCTATATTACTTCCCCTTAAACCCACATCTCTCTCTCTTTCTCTCATCATTTAATAGAAATTAGTACAAATTGTTAGCATAAAAAGATTAATCAATTCTCCTATATCCTTAAATAATGAAGGTAATAGCCTAAGAAAATTATTTTTCAATAGAAAAAATACAAAAATAATACATTTCTCTTGAAATTGAATGAAAATACTTGAACAATTTGAATATAATATATATATATATATATATATATATATATATATATATATATATATATATATATATTCAGATTTAATCTCCAAATAATATATTTTTCAAATATTGTATTTTTAAAATATATGGCCTGGCTAATTAGTTTTACTAAAATAGAAAGACTAAATAATAATACTTTTTTAAATACATGAATACTTTTTTAAATACATGAACCAACTAATTAATTAATTTCACTAAAGTAAATAAACTAAATAGTAGTTTAACAGATATTGATTAACAAAAAAAATTTAAAGGAGGGACTAAATACTATAACAAAAGTAAAATATAAGAGCTAAATAATGTATTTTTCAAATATAGTGATTAAATGGTTAGTTTCATTAAAGTGCTGGAATAAATAGTAATTTTTCTTTTTTTTATTTATTTATTTGAATTAGTTTTTTGTATATTTTAATACATTTATTATATAAATAATTGTAAATATATATATATATCTAAGTATTATATATTTAAAATTATTTTATAAAAATTAATTATGACAATTAAGTTCAAAAATTATAATAAATTAGATAGAAAATCTAAATGTCACTGGGACTTACTCCTCTTGTTCAATACAATTTATCAAATAATTATTGAAAATTTAGCATTTTCAAAGTCAATTTTCTTTGAAAGGTCAAAGTCTATGTCTATACACTAAAAAAAAAAGGCTTAACTTATATGATTTGACGAGCTTTTGTGTTGACTTTTTCTGATGACATTTTTGCCCTTAATTTTGTGAATTATGAAAACTTTTTTTTTAAGTTTTTTACTATATAACTATTTTTTTTATTATATATTTGTAATTTAATATTTTTATACATAACTTTTTATATATCATGTTGAATTATCACTTAATTAACAAAATAAAAAGCCCATTGAATTAAATATGAAATTCCTAAAATTTTATGAAATTTTAAATTAAAAATTTTAAATTAATTTTTATCTAAAAAATACCAAATTTATCCCATAATGATAACAAGAGTGATTATTATCTTTGAAATAAATTTTAACCCAAAAAATTCTAAATTTATCTCATAACCATAACAAGAATAATAAAAAAGTACCATATATCAATAGACGATGATCACAATATCTTCTATATAATATATTAATTATAATAAAACTCTAACCACTTTAATTTTACACTTTTTAAGAAAATATAAATACAATTAACTGAATCATAAATGTCAATTAGCCTTTAAGTTTTCACATTAATCTTTAATATAAAAATACAAATCGATTTTAATTGAAAGTAAAATATAATTCTTAATTTAAGGTTGACAATTTGTGTCCATGAGTCATAAATGGGTCATGTCGAATTACATGTATAATATAAAAATGGCTAGCTTGAACACAATCCATTTAATCAATCTAGCCAAAATGCTCAATCCTAATACAGATATATTTATGACACGTGTTACATGACATGACTAGTATAATTTTTTTTTAAATAAATGGGTCATATGACACAATATGATATGATATGTTTAACCTATTTTAATTGTTATATAATATGACATGTTTAACCCATACTTGACCATGGTTCGATTTAGATTGTGAATTGAACTAGGATTGGCCTAGTCAAACTCAGGACTAGACCGGGTCAACGATTTCGATCCTTGAACCAAACTGAGATTGGTCTTGAGGGAGGCCAGTTACGGTTCTCCTTTCTGTGAGCTAGAAATAAAACCAGCTAGTTCAAACCAACAGTATGATTTGTTCTTGATTCAAATTATTTTTAATTTTTTATTAATTTTATGCACCGACCAATGGGAGGTTACCACGTGGCAGCCTTTGCATGCTCCACGTGACGCATATGAGGTGGTCCACATAGCCAGCTCTCGTTGGTCCACCAATGAAGATCAATAAGAGGCCATTACGTGGCCCACTCAGTGTGGGCCATGTGGCACATGTGAAAGGTGCCACATGGCACTCTCTTTGTGGTCAGGTCTTTTAACTATTTACTATGTCATTTTAAATTTTTATTTTTCTTAATTTTTTGCTCTTTTAAAGAAAAAGACAAAAAAGCCCCTCCTATTGAAAAATAACGGCCATAATTTAGGCATTTTTAGGGATGGAAAAATTGCTCATCACTACATGTAGCCCATAAATCTCTTCCAAAAATTACCAATTCTTTAATTTTCCAAATTCTCTCAAATCTCAATTCTATAATTTCTCTGTATTATAATTCGCAGTTATACCCAATTTTTTTGAATAACACCATGTTATTTGTTTTAGTGCAAAAATAGTTATCATTTTTGATATTTTTGAAGCCAATATAATTTTTTTTCTCAATTTTAATTTACTATTATAAAAAATATTGAACTCTGGAAATACTTTAAGGAGGTGTAGGTTTAGTAAGGGAAAGGAGAAAGCCCAAAAATTTGAAGATTTTGATTTTAGTCAACTGCCAAATATAAACCAGAATTTGCTAGAGGTCGAAGAGGACAACAAAGATAGGGTTTTGCAAGTAAGTATCAAATAACCATATATTACTTTTGATGAAAGTTTGCAAGTTGAATAATATATGCATAATATTCACAATTTAAGGATTTTTCACAATAATTTTAAAAATGTATTAATTACTTATTACACTACAAAGAAAAGAGAAATAATTGCATCGTTGGGACAACTAAAACATGGGACTTTAATTTGTTCTGAAATTTGGAGTGATAATTGGCAAATTGATTCTTTTTTTGGAATGATTGGCCATTGGATTGACGATAAGTTGATGCTACAAAAAATATTATTATACTTTAGAGCTTTTAATGATACACACATAACATAAAAAATGACAGTACTAATGAAAAATATGTTAGATGAATATTCACTTATAATATAATTGCTATTGGTTTTGACAATGATGTAGCAAATATTGTATCAATTTATGCATTTACAAATATTTGTCAACTACTTTTTGGTGGTATAAATTTTAATGTTATATATGTTTCTCATGTTATTAATTTGTGTGTTCAAAATGTACTTAGTATTGTAAATACATATGTTGAACCTATTACAAATATGTTGATTTCTTGTGAGCCAATGCATGTGCTAGAAAAGACTGGTAATGTTTTTACAAAGGAAATTTAATGAAACAAAAAAATTTTGGATGATTTTATAAAATTTTATGTCAATATTTTCCGTATAGTAATATTTTTGATATCATTTCTTGAAAATAGATATCTATCTTTTTTTTTTTCAAATAATTGAATTATTTGCAAAAAAATTTGTTCATTTTATTAAGTTTTTAATAATGCAACTGATACTTTATCATATGTTCATGAACCAACATGCAATTTATTTTTAGCTGAATGTATTAACATTGTTTCTGCTTTTAAAGCATATAGTAAAAATTCTTACCTTATAGATTGAATACAAATAATAAAAGATAAGTGGCTTAGTTTTTTTTTTTCAAGATATAACAATGATTTATCTTGTAATTTTGACCTTAGGATTAAATTAGATGAAATTTGTGATTAATTGACTATTATAGAGCAATTGATATGGAATTTGATGCACCAAAATTAGCATTGGAGGTATGACAAAATCTCATAGAAATTTATGAGTGTCATGTGGTAGCTCATGCATCTATTAAATGTGGTTGGTCTTTCACTCTAGCAAGTGAAGCATATGAAGGGGTTTCAACTTAATTTAGAGAGGTTCACAATATTTGATACAAAGACAAAAGAGAATATGAGTAATGGGTGGTCAAAATGAAATTGAGTTTTGGTTATCAACTAACTTTAAATTTGGTGACAATGATGATTCTTTCTTTCCTATAATTCAATTGTGGAAATGATATAAATCACATTTTCCAATTTTATCAAAAATGGCAAAAGAAATATTGGCAATTCAAGTATCACTCGATCCGTCACTTAGTTCAACTAATTTCATACTAGATGAAAAACATTCTAGTATGTTATCCATTCTTTAGAGGAACACGTTTATTTGATTGGACAAGAGCTAATACTTGTAAACAACATAAAGTAATTGAGGCCACAAATAAAATTCACAAGTCATAACACAGACACCTTTGAGAGTGATCAAAGTTAGTGGAGAAAAAGTTGTAAACACATGGTAAGTGAACTACAAGGTCTTTGATTCCTCTATCCCAAGAGGATATGTAGACAGCTTAATTATAACACAATCAACCCCCCTTATTATTTTTTTTTTTCTCTTCAACTAGTACAAGTCATAAGAATATCCTTGGGTATAGATCTATAAAATAAGAAAGCACCAGGTGGATTAGTTGACCACCACTCTGATGTTTAAGTCAGTATTGGGAACTGGAGAATCAAAATAGGGAATGACAAAATAAGATATATCTTGTGTACTTGATAGTCCCCATATATATAGGCATTAGTTAAAGTCCCATCGGTACTAAGAGTGTTAAGTTGTGATAGGATTTAATCTCTGGATATCTCGGTCTATCTGTTGATAGAGTCCTTGTTGGTCTAGAAATGCCTCTTGGACTTAGAATACTAACTCTATCAGGCTAGTATCTTAGAATCTTATTTGGGTGAGGGAGATAGTCTTCCATGTCTGCATGGGTTGCTTAGGCATTCAATTCGTGTTAGATAGGTCACCTTGGTGTCTGACCCATGTTGGATGGGTCGCCTAAGTGTGCTTGGTCTCTTGAGAATCCAATGCACGTTGAATGGGTTGCCTAGGCATGCTTGGTCTCCTGGAATGGTGGGTAACCTATCTTAAGTGGTTTTTTTTCGATAAGTAACATCATTAATCCCCCTATCTTGTTTGAATCTTTAGGTTCGGTTCTTTTATCTTCTTTTTTTCATGTGTTTAGTTAGCCCAGACCAATGTCCATCATTTGGAAGATTTATAAACTCTATACATGGGTAAGTGAGATTTTCCTCGTATGTCAAGTGTCAATAATTGCTTTAGGCTAAATAAGCGAGGAAACAATTTACTGGGATAGGTGAGCAAACGCTTTAGTAGGATGGGAAAGCCAACATCTTAGTGGGATGGGTAAGCAAATGCCTTAGTGGGATGGGTAAGCAAATGCCTTAGCGGGTGGGCGACTGGACGCCTTGGTAGATGAGCGAGTGAACACCTTATGGGTGGGCGACTGAACACATTAGTGGGTGTGCGATTGAACGCATGGGTGGATGGATGACTAAATGCATTATGGCGGGTGGGAGACTAGATGCCTTATGGGTGGGTGACTGAATGCCTTATGGCAGGTGGGCGACTGGATGCCTTATGGGTGGGTAACTGAACATGTCATGAGTGGGCAACAGAATGCCTTAGCGAATGGGTGAGTGAATGTCTTATAGGGTGGGCGATTGGATGCCTAATAATAGGTGGGTGATTAGACACCCTAGGAATAACAGGCAAGTGATTGATCCCATTTGCGTTTAGATAAGCGGATGAATGCCTTAGTTAATTTTGTAGGCGGATATATGCCTTTGGTTGGCCATGCGAGTGATTGAGCTCGAGGGGCAGCGGATAAATGCCTTAGTCTGCAAACATGATAGGAGAAAATCAAATATGATCCTTTAATCAAAATAGATAAATAAAATGACGATATGGCTTAGTGACACCCTTATTTAAATAATCAAAGTAATTCTATTGATAGAACTTTCTTAAGTTTTTAATGTTCCACGATTTGGGCACTGTCGTCCCCTATCTGAATAGCTTGATCACCCAGATAAGGCACCCTTCTTTTCATTACATGTACTCTTGTCCTTCTTTAACCTTCTCTGTTTATCGTTCACCCTGCTTTTTATCATCTAACTGGATGTACTTCTATGCCCTCTCAATTAATTGGTAGTATGTCTGGGTAGGGTTCTTAATTAAGGACTCAATAACTTAACATTGGTGGAACCATTCTTCAAGGCTTCACAAGTTGTCTCATAGTTCAATCATTCCACCTAGATGACTTTCGCATTGAACTAATCAATGTAACTTCGGAGACTCTCCCTGTCTTTTTATTGGACTTTTTATAGGCTTGTGGAGTGTTTTTTGGGTGGTAAGCAAGTGATAAATTTCTGTTTGAATTCACTTGCCAATTGGTTGAAATTTTGGATGGAGCTTGGTGGGAGATGATGATACTATTTTAGTAAAGTCAGTGTAGATGGGAAAACCTTACAAAGAGTGAGATCATTAACGTTCTAGAGGTGCATCATAGTGCAGAAGTTAGCAAGGTGATAATTGGATTTCTTGTCATATTTGTCCAAACTTAGGAGCTATATATATATATATATATATATATATATATATATATATATATATATATATATTATAGGGTTGCAAATAAGGTAAGTTGCTCGCAAGTTGCTTGAGATTTGGCTCGATAAAAGCTCACCCTACTTTTCATCAACTAATTGGATGTACTTCTGTGCCCTCTCAATTAATTGGTAGTACATCTGGGTAGGGTTCTCAATTAAGGAGTCAATATACTTAACATTGGTGGAACCATTCTTCAAGGCTTCACTAGCTGTTTCATGGTTCAATTATTCCATTTGGATGGCTTTCGCATTGAATCGATCAATGTAACTTCGAAGACTCTCCCTCTCCTTTTGTTGAACTTTCTATAGGTCTATGGAGAGTTTTTTGGGTGGTATGTAAGTGATAAATTTCTGCTTGAATTGGATGGAGCTTGGTGGGAGATGATGATACCATTTTTGGGCTATGCCAATCAGTGTAGATGGAAAAACCCTACAAAGAATGAGATCATTGACATTCTGGAGGTGCATCATAGTGTGGAAGTTAGCAAGGTGACCATATATATATATACAAGCTGCTTGAGGTTTGGCTTGATAAAGACTCGACTTGCTTTGGCTCGTTTAGAGAATGAGCCGAGTTCGAGCTCAATTTTTAGGCTCATTAAATGAGCCAAGTTAAATTTTCATAGTGTTCGGTTCATTAAAACTCATGAACCGGCTCGTTTGCAAGATCGAGATTGGACTCGAGAGTAAGCTCGTTAAATAGACTAACGAATAAACTAATTTATAAAAAATTATTTATATTAATTATTATGTCATTATATTATAAATATTTATTATTTTATTTATGAATGCTTTAAAAATAATATGTTGTTTAAAATTATGATGTAATCAATATATAATATATAAAATATATTTATTAAATATAGTTATTTGTAAATTAAATTAAATTTTTTTTTACGAAAATTAAGTTATTTTTTTATATGAGAGCTAATCATAATTATGTATAATTTAAACTTCATACCTCTAAACCTAAAACTCACTTGTAAATGAATCAAAATATTCGCGAACCGCTCGAAAGTCAATTCGATAAAAAGTTTGGTTTAGCTTAATTTGTTAACAGTTCATTTTTTTAAACAAGCAAAGTTTGATCTTATGAATATTTGGCTTGAACTCGACACGAGTTAAGCTTGAGCTTAGCTCAAATTCAAAAAAATTTTGATGAACTAAGTCTGAACTCTTCAAAACTTGACTAAACTCGATCCATTTACCTTCCTAATAAATTATCATATAAATGATGCCTTTTTTGGAAAAAAAAGTTTTAATTGCAATTAAAGAAAATATTAAATATATAGCTATCAAATAGTTTGATTTTATAATAATTATTTTCCATCAACATATGGATTTCATTAGACAAGGAATTAGTGGGTGTACTTGGTATTCATACGCCCTCTCTCGCATAACATATAGGACCCGTATGTACTTGTAATTTTTTTATTTTATTAATAAAATCAGTATTCCCTTCAAAATATTGACCAAAATGTGCATATTTGACGTCGACAGACAGTTTATTTTCCCCGCTTACCTCTATAAATATTTCCATAATATCAACTATTTTACATCACAAATAGTATAGAAATACGAAGGTTTCAATTTCTCTAACACAGATAGTACTTTCGGTACTTCTGCTGCTATTTTCAGCAGCAAATTCTTATCCATTCGTTCTTCAAAACTTCCTGCAATGCCTTCCTAATCATGTCCATGCCTCCAATCCAATCTTTGAAGCCATCTATACACCATCAAATTCCTCCTTCCAATCTGTTTTAGTAGCTTACATCAAGAACCGCAGATTTTTAACCTCTGACGCCCCCAAACCACTAGCTATCGTCACTGCTCTGCATGAATCCCATGTCCAGGCAACTGTTATTTGTGCCAAGTTTCATGGCTTGCAGATCAGAATCAGGAGTGGTGGCCATGATTACGAGGGTCTTTCTTATAGATCCGACGTCCCATATGTGATTCTTGAACTGTTCGATCTCCGGTCTGTAGACATAGATATTGCCCCTGAGACTGCATGGGTTCAATCTGGAGCACTTCTTGGAGAACTTTACTATGACATTGCCAAGAAAAGCAAAGTTCACGGCTTTCCAGTAGGAATTTGGCGTTGGCGGTCACTTTAGTGGAGGAGGGCATGGGACAATGTTAAGAAAATATGGGCTTTCTGTGGATAATATCATTGATGCAACGCTAGTTGATGTCAATGGTAACACTCTGAACAGAAAATCCATGGGGGAGGATTTGTTCTGGGCAATTAGAGGAGGTGGTGGAGCAAGCTTCGGAGTCATCCTGTCTTGGAAGATCAAACTAGTTCGAGTACCTCAAAAGGTGACTGTTTTCATGGTGGACAGGACCCTGAAGGAAGGAGCAACAGATATTGTTTATCAATGGCAGCAAGTTACGAGTAAAATAGATAAAGAACTTTTTCTCAGGGCACAACCACAAGTATTTCAAAATGATAAAGATGAGAAGAGAGTAAGAGTCAGTTTCATCGGCCTCTTCTTAGGAAAAAGTGGGAAGCTTCTCAGGTTGTTGAAAAAGAGCTTCTCCGAACAATGTTTTGGACCAATATTCCACTGGGAACACCTCCTGAAGCTTTACTCAACAGGAGTATCCCAGCAGAGTTGTTCTTCAAAAGCAAATCAGATTATGTGAAAGAGATAATTTCAAAGCAGGATTTGGAGAACATTTGGAAGCAGTTCGTGAAAACAGAAGGAACGTTAATGCAATGGAGCCCTTACGGAGGAAGAATGAAAGGGATTTCGGCTGCAAAAACTCCATTTCCTCACAGAGCAGGATACCTATTCAAAATTCAGTATTTTACTTTCTGGCTTACAGGAGGAACAGAGGCTACCGATCGTCATATAAGATTGGCAAGAGAAATGTATGATTCAATGGCTCCGTATGTGAGCAAAAACCCAGGAGAGGCATTTCTCAACTATAGAGATCTTGACATTGGAAGAAATCCAAGCAATAAGACCAACTTCCAGGAAGCTCAACTCTATGGCAGCAAATATTACAAGGGTAATTTTCTGAGATTGGTGGCTGTAAAGAAGAGGGTCGATCCTGATAATTTCCTCAAGAACGAACAGAGTATTCCGCCCGTCTGACTAAAAAATTTTCCGTGGCGGCTTCTTTTTTTTTTTTTTTTTTTCTTTTTTTTAATAGCCAATAAACAAATATTTCCATGGCGGCTTTGTATTTTGATATTTTGTTCATAATAACCAAGGACCCGTTTGTTTAGTGTCTTTATTAGATTCGACTGTTCAATCATTAACGGCCAGCCTTTCCTTTGGTTTCAGAAAAGAAATTCTAAAACCCTTTTTTTATTATCCTAACTATAATTATAATTATCACAAATATTTAATTTTTAAATCTAATGATAAATTTATTTTAAAATTTGAGTATGATCGAAGGTCATTATTATCAATAGAAAAATCTTTAAACTTGACCAATTAAGAGCTATATGACCAATTAATATTATCCGATTCATATCAGATCTATTATTAAAATGAAAGCTATTCATCTCACATGATGTGTATGAACAAGTAGTTATTTGATAATAAGTAAGGAATACATATTTTTCTGCTAAATAGAGTGAGTTGAACTCATAATTTATCAGACACTTTTTATAATTATTAATTAAATTTTGTAAATAAATTGCTCCCGACTTTTTAATCATTTGATAATTAGAATTATTACTTAATAAATGATCACTATAAATCAGTCACTCAATGTCAAATTTTAGCATATTAAAATCAAAATTTAAACTTTAGGATAAATTTATAAAATGAAGAATATGCTTGGTGTTTTAAATTTTTTTTTTGGAAGATATTATAATCCTTTTGTTTTAATACTGTACTCGATTATCATTAATAATTGCACAACTTCCAATTAAATATATTTACATTAGGTAAACCAACAAATATTTGGATATAATTGATTTTTTTTATATAATAAAATGATTATATAAAGGAATGTAATTGAGCCAAATTATTTTAAACCTATTTGTAAAATATTTAAATTTAATTTATTGGAACTTGAATTCTCAAACTCAAGTAGCTTAAAAAGCAAGTTGAGCCAAGTTAAAGTTATAACATTCAACTCAAATAACTTGTAACACCCTTATTTACATAGCCTGTTATATTTAACTGTTCCGGTGACCGGTGTCGGTTCAGATAATTAAGGGGATTAGAACCACATCTAAGACGCCTAGAGAAGTCCTGAACATAAATAATTAGTAATTGTCAATTAGTTAAGCATAAATAAGAAAAGTAGAACATAAGAGATTAAATAAGCCGAGAGTCACAGCGATGAGTGACCTTCTCGGGAAGGACTGCGAGGTTGATTGAAACTTGAATTTCGAACCGTAAAATGTGACGCTGCGGTCCTTAGGACTATTGCGAACACAGTGGAAAAAGAGAAAATCACAAAAAAAAATTGTTAAACAGGTCAAATAATTAGGCTAGGGATCCGGAAGAAATATTAAATTATTTGCAAACCGGGTCGAACCGGCGAGGGGTAATTTGGTCAATTTACCCCTAGAGTTGACTCCTGACCTAACTGTCCAATAAAATCGGAGAAAAGAAAATTTTATGATCAAGAATTAAATTAAAGAACTAAAGAAAAATAAATGGAAAAAAAAGAAAAAGAAAAGTTGAAAAAGTTTATTACATCATGTATGACATCATGCATGATGCAATAAACCTAATAATTAAACAAATTGAAAATTATAGGATAATTGTGTATTAATTAATAATTAAAAAACACATAAAATAACAAAATAAAAGAAAATTGTTTTGGTCTTCTTCTCCATAAGTGCCGCCCCAATTCTCTCTCCTCTCTTTCTCATTTTCTTCCACCATTTTAAGGAACAAAAGCTTGAAACTCTTTGGTTCCTTTCCATAAATCCCCTAAATCCCAACATTAAATCTTACTCTTAGACCTAGATAAACACTTTGAGAGCAAGAAGGAAGAGAAAACTTAGAGAATTGAAGAACTAGGGAATCTACAAATTGAGGTAAGTGCAACTTCAAGCTTAGATTCTTATTGAATTCATGAATTTAAGTTTAAATGTGATGAAATTGCATTAGAAATAAAGAAAACCATGCTTGAATAAGGGAAGAGAGAATTCGGCAGCCATGGAACCCTAGGGTTTTGATGGTGTTTAGTTAGGTTAAACATGAAATCTTGGTGAATTGATGTTGTATATGTGATTTGTATATTTAGATTGCATGAATTGTGATGATTGGACAAATTAGGGTTTTGACACCTAGGGTTTGGGAGATAAAATTTTGAGAATTGGTCAAATGATGTGTTTGACCTTGTTTGAGTTGAAAAATGGTCATGTATGACCAATTGTGGTGTGTTAGTAGTGTTGGAACTAAATTGAAATTTGGATTGGTTATGGTCATTCTGTAGGCAGCATGACCAAGGTCCCTTTCAGGGACCAAAACTGAAAATTTACCAACTCAATTGGTGTGAGGCCAATTGAAAATGAAATTAGACACAAAATGACACATTTTTCATTTAGGAATCATTCCCAGAAAGTGACCATAGCATAGTGAACAAATTGGCCAAATTTGGATTACGCAATCTGACCTGTACAAAAATAACCAAATGAATAGTATTTGTTCATTTGGCCATAACTTGGGCTAGGCAGGTCCAAATGACCTAAAGTTTTACCAGTAGAAAGCTGAGACATAGCCCTACAACTTTCATGAAGAACAAAAACCCAAATTATGCCCTTAATCATCATTTAGCCATCCAAAGTTAGTAACCTAAAACTGCCAAAACCAAGTTGGTGCCCAAAAAATCTGGGTTAGACCAATCTGGCCAGCTATGTTCAAATGGCTATAACTTGAGCTAAAAAACTCCAAATAGAGTGATTAAAAAAGAGAAATAAAGTTAAGACAATAAGGAACAACTTTTATGAAGACAACTTAGCCAAATTCTAACAGTTACATAATCAATGGAATAGTGCAAAACAGGACACTAAAACTGAAAATTTGAAATTTGTGCCTAAAAGGCTTAAGATTGGAGAAAATGACCAAAACCAATAAGTTAGGTAACCAAAATGTGGTATGTGGGTATAATTGTATTTTCCATACCTATTAAGCATAAGAAAGTCAATATTTTGACTTAAATAGTACCATAAATAGTAACCTCAACATGAAAATTTTCAAGAATGTAAGTTTAAGCATATTGGAGCTAGAATTGAACATATATAAATTAGTTATTAGAATTATTGTGAGACAAAGATAATGAGACACTATAAATTTCGTGTTTCAGCTGAAAGAGACCCGAAAGGTCTAAGGGATTGAGTCAAGGCCTAGAGGCGACTCACGTCAGGTTTGTGTACAATAAATCTTATTTCATCATTTTCTTATTACTGATTTAATTGGGTGTGATTTATGAAAATTTGGTATTAATCATGAATTGTGTTGCCACTTTGTGAATGAAACTATGGCTTTGGAAATTTATCGGATTTCTCATAAATTATTTGAATAAAATGTTTGAAATTGATTTCTGATTCACACTTAGCATGATAGTGCCTTATTATTCCTCCTCCATTTATGGGGTTGAGATCGATTATTTTCCTCCCTCTCTGGTTTACCAATTGAGGTTGTAGATCGGATGAGTACTCATTAGCTAGCTAGCCACCTCCCTCATTGATTTCGATTAGTGTGGTTGTAGATTGCTTTGTCATGGTGTACAATGTGGCATTGATTGGAAATTTTGTGTCATGGCTTATGTTGTGTATGAATCGGCAACACTATGTTTATTAAATTGTTTGACCAAAATTGTGCTATAATGAGTTTTGATAATTTGTGAAATGTGATTGTGAAATATTTAAATTGTGATTTATCAATGAATGTTATATGTATTACATTTCAAATTTTTATTGTGCACCACTGAGTATTTTTATACTCAGCGATAGCTTATTTTGCTATCGCAGATAAGGGTAAGGAAAAAGCAGCAGGGTGAGCTGATGAATTGACAAAGACTTCACTGATCTTTTTGTACGGGTATTTATTTATACCCTTGTAGTTATTTGATGTAAATATTGTAATGTCATATGTATTAATGTAAAGTTGAGCAGTTGTATAGTATTTTGTAATAATGTTATTTTGGATTTTCTTTTTGTAAATTAAGATCTGTATTTGTAAATTAAGTGTTATATGCAATGTGAATGAATTTATGAAGTATTTGAGATGACAAACTTTGGTTGAATTGTGGACTTATATTGAATTGTATTGACTTGAGTTGTTTTAGTGTCGGGAGTTGTGAAAACAATTACTGGAAGTATTTTTACTGGTTTTGAAGAACTGTTTTCTCAAAATACAAACGGCACTCTGCCGAAATTTTTCCAAAATTTGCGGACAAATAAAAATGGACAAAAATTTTTACTAGTTTTGAAACTTTAATTAAATGTTTTAATTCCTACTAAAATGCTCACCACTTCCAAAAAGTAAGAAAATGGTTTTAAAATCCCTTGTAGGGTACTTAATGAGTTATTGGTAGGTGAAGTTTGGTAGTTCATTAGGTATTCTACGGGATCATGTTATGCCTTACAGAGGGGTAGGGTGTGACATTTTATAGTGGTATCAGAGCATAGTTTTGCAATGAATTTTGACTATGTATGTGAATATTTATTTGATAAGTACAACTGCTCAAGTGTCTTTAATTGATACATATGACATATTTACATCATGAATATGTACTAATGGAGGTCAACCTCCTTGTGTTTGATCTCAAGAAGTAGACATTTTTGAAAAACAGAATGGAAGAGGGAGATCATTCCGTAGAGCAATCTGTCGAGGCTAAGGTCCAAGGGGAAACCCCAGCACTCCAGAATGTGTGTGGGTCAGCCACTCTAGCTCCTACTCAAAGACCACGGTTTCTCGCTTTCGGATGGCTGCGTTTTTCCAACAAATGGCGGGAAATGTGCCACCTCAAGCTTAGATGCAAGCACCTGCAGCATAACCACGACCCTCAGCTCGGCAATATGAAAAATTAATGAAATTTAGGGCCACCGAGTTTAAGGGCACTGTGGATCCACTGGAGGCAGAACAGTGGTTAGAGAGAATGGAATGGGTTTTCAGAAATCTGCAGTGTGTAGAAGAGTTGAAGTTCGAGTAATCTGTTTCTCTGTTGCAAGGGGATGCATATGAATAGTGGAAGACCATCCACCACAGCCTGGTTGAGCCACCTGTGCTGACATGGACAGACTTCCTGAGGAATTCAGGCAGAAATGGGTTCCTGATGCTTATGTAGGTATGAAATTGTAAGAATTCTTGAGCTTGAAGCAAGGGGACAGAATAATAACAGAGTATGAGCGGTACTTTTCAAGGCTAAGTCATTATACTGGAAGCTTAGTCTCCACCCCTAGAGACAAATGTAAGAGGTCTGAGGCTAGGTTGAGGCCTAGCTTAAGAATGCAAATTGTGGGCTTCCGACATCAAAATTTCTCTGAGTTGATCTCATAGGCCCTGGAACTAGAAAGGATAGAACTAGAAGGAGTCGTTAAGAAGGGTACACAAGAGAAAGAGAAGACTGAAAAGGCTACGGGCTAGGCTATTGAGAGTGGTTTTGGGAAGAGGAAATAGTTTGGGAGATCCAGCTCTCGTAGATCTGGCAGAGGCAGATACTCTAGCCAAAGACCACCCCGGTCTGGTCAGTAGACCCAACAGGCATCTCGAGGAGCTTTATCAGTCCGGCAGTGTGATACTTGTGGTAGAACACACGGTGGGGTGTGTTTCAAGGCCACAGGTGCATGTTTTTACTGTGGAGGGAGCAAACATTTTGCTAAGGATTGTATTAGTCCACACAGATTTGGACCTTTTGCTACATCTGAGGGATCAGCCCAAGTCTCTACACCTAGAGGGTCACAGCCAACTGGTCGAGGTAGAGGCAGAGGTAGGGGTCCTGATAGCACTCATGGAAGTCAAAGTACTATTAACCAGCAAGAACCAAGTGGTGCACCAACTAGAGTTTATACCATGAAACAGAGAGAGGAGGCTGAAATATCAGATGTAGTAGTTGGTATTTTCTCTATCCTTGACCAAGATGCATATGTGTTGTTTGATCCTGGCTCCACACATTCATATGTCAGTGCTAGTGTGATGTGTTCTACTGCTATCCAGTGTGTACAAATGGACTATGATGTGCTAGTAACTAGTCCATTAGGTCAGGAGGTTAGGGTCAACAGAATCTATAGAGACTATCCTTTGGTAATCCAAGGACATGTTTTTCTGTCAGATTTGATTAAAATGCCCTTCAGAGATTATGATATTATCTTGGGCATGGATTGGTTAGCCAGACATCATGCAATGATTGACTATAGACTGAAGACAGTCACTTTTGGTCTGCCTCAGTATGGTGATGTAGTAATACATAGAGAGAGGTAGTTATTGCCATCAAACATCATTTCAGCTACACTGGCCAAAAAAATAATTAGGAAGGGGTGTGAGGCGTACTTGGCACATGTGATAGACACCCAAGTGGGTAGTCTAGCATTGAGGGACATCCCCACAGTATGTGACTTTCCAGATGTGTTCCCTGATGAGTTGCCAGGTTACCTCCAGAAAGAGAGGTGCAGTTTGAGATTGATGTTATGCCTGGTGTGGACCCAATCTTCATAACACCATATAGAATGGCACCAGTAGAACTAAAAGAATTGAAAGTGCAGTTGCAAGAGCTGCTTGACAAGGGCTTCTTCTGCCCTAGTGTGTCACCTTGGGGAGCGCCTATGTTGTTTGTAAATAAGAAGGATGGCACTCTTTGGTTATGTATTGACTATCGGCAGTTGAATAAGGTGACAATAAAGAATAGATACCCATTGCCCCACATTGATGATTTGTTTGATCAGTTGAGGGGTGCAGTTGTATTCTCCAAAATTGACTTGAGATCAGGTTATTATCAGCTGAAAGTATAAGAGCAGAGTATTCCTAAAACTGCCTTTAGAACCCGCTATGGCCATTATGAGTTCTTGGTTATGCCATTCGGGTTAACTAATGCTCCGGCTGCTTTTATAGATTTGATGAACACTATCTTTAGACCATACTTCGATTAGTTTGTAGTTGTGTTTATTGATGATATATTGGTTTATTCGAGAAGTGCAGAAGAGCATGATAGACGTCTACGGATTGTATTGCAAACTTTGAGGGAGAAACAGCTATACGCCAAATTATCAAAGTGTGAAATTTGGCTGAAGGAGATATCCTTTTTGGGGCACATATTATCAGCAGAAGGTATTAAGGTAGATCCTAGCAAGATAGAAGTTGTCCTTAATTGGAGACCACCCAAAAATATCACGGAGATTCGCAGTTTTCTGGGGTTAGCTAGATACTACCACCGATTTGTGAAAGGATTCTCCATGTTGGCATCTCCATTGACCAAGCTTCTTAGGAAAGATGTGAAATTTCAGTGGACGGATAAATACCAGCAGAGTTTTGATGAATTGAAGAAATGCTTGACTGAAGCTCCAGTCCTGACTTTACCTACTCTGGGTAAAGAATACATAGTTTACAGTGATGCTTCTCACAATGGGTTAGGCTGTGTATTGATGCAAGATCGAAATGCTATTGCCTATGCATCACGCCAGCTGAAACTGCATGAGAGGAATTATCCAACACATGACTTGGAGCTAGCAACTATTGTATTTGCTCTTAAGATCTAGAGACACTATTTATATCGGGAGAAGTGCTACATCTACACAGATCATAAGAGTTTGAAGTATTTGAGCACCCAGAAAGAGTTGAATTTGAGACAGAGGAGTTGGTTAGAGTTGATAAAAGACTATGATTGTCTGATAGACTATCAGCCAGGGAAAGCTAATATTGTCATTGATGCCTTAAGTCGCAAGACTATGGCAAGTCTACGGGTTACTCCTTTGTCTATGATATATGAGTTGAGATCATTACATGCCAGCTTAGAGATTAATAATGAGGGGCAGACAGCAGTTGCATGGCATGTATAGCCAGTGTTGATTGATCAGATCAGAATGGCTGCTCAAAATGATCAGAAGTATCAGAAGCTGTTAGAAGAAGTCTGGCAGGGCAAGAAACCATAATTCTCAATAAGAGATGATGGTCTACTGCTACACTAGGGCAAAATGTGTGTTCCTAATGATGTTGACTTGAAATAAATCATTTTGAAGGAAGCACATGAGTCTCCTTTTGCTATGCACCCTAGTGGCACAAAAATGTATAGAGGGCTAAAGGAGCATTACTGGTGGATGGGTATGAAAAGAGATGTAGCAGAGTTTGTTTCCAAATGCCTAACTTGTCAGCAAGTGAAGGCAGAGCATCAAGTACCAGCTAGTTTGTTACATCCATTACCAGTACCAAAATGGAAATGGGAGAGAATAATGATGGATTTTGTGATGGGACTTCCGAGGACACAGAAGAACCATGATGCAATGTGAGTCATAGTTGATAAATTAACCAAGTTTGCTCATTTTTTGCTAATCCGGATGGACTACAGTTTAGAAAGATTGGCCAAGTTGTACATTGATGAGATAGTAAGACTACATGGAGTACCAGTATCCATCATATCAGACAGAGATCCTAGGTTCACTTCTAGATTCTGGGGTAGTCTTCAAAGAGCCCTAGAAACTAGATTGAACTTCAGTACGACATTTCACCCACAGATAGATGGCCAGTCTGAGAGGGTAATTCAGATCTTGGAGGACATGCTACGGGCTTGTGTAATTGAATTTGAGGGTAGTTGGGACACACACTTGCCTTTGATTGAGTTTGCTTATAACAATAGCTACCAATCAAGCATTGGGATGCCTCCATATGAAGCTTTGTATGGTAGAAAATGCAGAACTCCCCTGTGTTGGGATGAAGTAGGTGAAAGGAAGATGATTGGACTCGAAATTGTTCAGCAAATTGAGAAAAAGATCAGGGTGATTAGAGATCAACTTAAGACTGCATTAGACCGTCAGAAGTTCTATATTAATCTAAAGAGAAGGGATATTGAGTATGCAGTGGGTGAGAAAGTGTTCCTCAAGTTTTCCCCTTAGAAGAAAATTATGAGATTCGGCAGAAAAGGGAAATTGAGTCCTCGTTTTATTGGACCATATAAGGTTCTGAAGAGAGTGGGTCCTTTGGCATATCGTTTGGCACTACCCCCAGAGTTAGAGAAGATAGATAATGTCTTCCATGTATCCATGTTGAGGAGGTATCGATCAGACCCATCTCATGTACTACCACTGGAAGAATTTGAAGTGAATTCAGACCTCACATATGAGGAAGAACCCATAGAGATTCTGGCTTATGAGGTGAAGCAGCTACGGAATAAGCAGATACCGTTAGTAAAAGTGCTATGGAACCATCATTTGAGCCAGGAGGCTACTTGGGAATGAGAGGAGGACATGAGGAGACAGCACCCATAGCTGTTCAGAGATTGATGCCAGGTAAAATTTCGAGGCAAAATTTATTTTAAGAGGGGGAGAATTGTAACACCCTTATTTGCATAGCCTAGTATATTTCACAATTTCGGTGACCGTTTTCGGTCCGGATAATTAAGCGGATTAGAATCACATCTAAGACACCTAAAGAAGCCCTGAACATAAATAATTAGTAATTATCAATTAGTTAAGTATAAATAAGAAAAATAGAACATAAGAGGTTAAATGAGACGAGAGTCACAGCGATGGGTGACCTTCTCGGGAAGGACTGCGAGGTCAATTTAAACTTGAATTTCGAACTGTAAAATGTGACGCCGCGGTCCTTAGAACTATTCCGAACACAGTGGAAAAGAGAAAATCACAAAAAAGAATTGTTAAGCAACTCAAATAATTAAGTCAGGGATCCGAAAGAAATATTAAATTATTTGTAAACCGGGTCAAACCGGTGAGGGGCAATTTGGTCAATTTACCCCTAGAGCTGACTCCTGACCTAACTGTCCAATAAAATCAGAGAAAAAAAATTTTGGGATCAAGAATTAAATTAAAGAACAAAAGAAAAATAAATGAAAAAAAAAAGAAAAAGAAAAGTTGAAAAAGTTTATTAAATCATGCATGACATCATGCATGATGCAATAAACCTAATAATTAAAAAAATTGAAAATTTTAGGATAATTGTGTATTAATTAATAATTAAAAAACACATAAAATAACAAAATAAAAGAAAATTGTTTTGGTCTTCTTCTCCATAAGTGCCGCCCCAATTCTCTCTCCTCTCTTTCTCATTTTCTTCCACCATTTTTAAGGAACAAAAGCTTGAAACTCTTTGGTTCCTTTCTATAAATCCCCTAAATCCCAACATTAAATCTTACCCTTAGATCTAGATAAACACTTTGGGAGTACGAAGGAAGAGAAAACTTGGAGAATTGAAGAACTAGGGAATCTACAAATTGAGGTAAGTTCAACTTCAAGCTTAGATTCTTATTGAATTCATGAATTTAAGTTTAAATGTGATGAAATTGCATTAGAAATAAAGAAAACCATGCTTGAATAAGGGAAGAGAGAATTCAACAGCCATGGAACCCTAGGGTTTTGATGGTGTCTAGTTAGGTTAAACATAAAATCTTGGTGAATTGATGTTGTATATGTGATTTGTATATTTAGATTGCATGAATTGTGATGATTGGACAAATTAGGGTTTTGGCACCTAGGGTTTGGGAGATAAAATTTTGAAAATTGGTCAAATGATGTGTTTGACCTTGTTTGAGTTGAAAAATGGTCATGTATGACCAATTGTAGTGTGTTGGTAGTGTTGGAACCAAATTGAAATTCGGATTGGTTATGGTCATTCTGTAGGCAGCATGAGCAAGGTCCATTTCAGGGATCAAAACTGAAAATTTACCAACCTAATTGGTGTGAGGCCAATTAGGAATGAAATTAGACACAAAATGGCACATTTTTCATTTAGGAATCATGCCCAGAAAGTGAACATAGCATAGTGAACAAATTGGCCAAATCCGGATTAGGCAATCTGACCTGTACAAAAATGACTAAATAAACAATATTTATTCATTTGGCCATAACTTGGGCTAGGCAAGTCCAAATGACCTAAAATTTTACTAGTAGAAAGCTGAGACATAGCCCTACAACTTCCATGAAGAACACAAACCCAAATTATGCCTTTAACCAAGTCATTTAGCCACCCAAATTTAGTGACCTAAAACTGCCAGAACCAAGTTGGTGCCCAGAAAATCTGGGTTAGACCAATCCGGCCGGCCATGTTCAAATGGCTATAACTTGAGCTACAAAACTCCAAATGAAGTGATTCAAAAAGGGAAATAAAGTTAAGACAACAAGGAACAACTTTTATGAAGACAACGTAGCTAAATTCTAATAGCAACATAATTAATGGAAAAGTGCAATATAGGATACCAAAACTGAAAATTTGAAATTTGTGCCTAAAAGAGTTAAGATTGGAGAAAATGACCAAAACCAATAAGTTAGGTAACCAAAATGTGGTATGTGGGTATAATTGGATATCCCATACCTATTAAGCATAAGAAAGTTAATATTTTGACTTGAATAGTACCATAAATAGTAACCTCAACATGAAAATTTTCAAGAATGTAAGTTGAAGCATATTAGAGCTAGGATTGAACATATATAAATTGATTATTGGAGTTATTATGAGACAGATACTGAGACACTATAAATTTCGTGTTTCAGCTGAAAAAGACCCGGAAGGTCTAAGGGACTAATTCAAGGCCTAGAGGCGACTCCCATTAGGTTTGTGCACAATAAATCTTATTTCATCATTTTCTTATTACCGATTTGATTGGGTATGATTTATGAAAATTTGGTATTAATCATGAATTGTGTTGCCACTTTGTGAATGAAACTATGGCTTTGGAAATTTATCGAATTTCTCATGAATTATTTAAATAAAATGTTTGAAATTGATTTCTGATTCACACTTAGCACGACAGTGTCTTATTATTCCTCCTCCATTTATGGGGTTGAGATCGATTAGTTTCCTCCCTCTGGTTTACTAGTTGAGGTTGTTGATCGGATGAGTACTCATTAGCTAGCTAGCCACCTCCCTCATTGATTTCGATTAGTGGGGTTGTAGATTACTTTGTCGTGGTGTACAACGCGGCATTGATTGGAAATTTTATGTCATGGCTTAAGTTGTGTATGAATTGGCAACACTATGTTTATTAAATTGTTTGACCAAAATTGTGCTATAATGAGTTTTGATAATTTGTGAAATGTGATTGTGAAATGTGATTGTGAAATATTTAAATTATGATTTATCAACGAATGTTATATGTATTATATTTCAAATTTTTTATTGTGCACCACTGAGTATTTTTATACTCAGCGATAGCTTATTTTGCTGTCGCAGATAAAGGCAGAGAAAAAGCAGCGGGGTGAGTTGCTGAATTGATAAAGACTTCACTGATCTTTTTGTACGGGTATTTATTTATACCCTTGTAGTAATTTGATGTAAATATTGTAATGTCATATGTATTAATGTAAAGTTGAGCAGTTGTACAGTAATTTGTAATAAAGTTATTTTGGATTTTCTTTTTTGTAAATTAAGATCTGTATTTATAAATTAAGTATTATATGCAATGTGAATGAATTTATGAAGTATTTGAGATGATAAACTTTGGTTGAATTGTGGACTTAAATTGAATTGTGTTAACTTGAGTTGTTTTGGTGTTGGTAGTTGTGAAAACAATTATTGGAAATGTTTTTACAGGTTTTTGAAGAACTTTTTTCTCAAAATACAAACGGCACTCTGTAGAAATTTTTCCAAAATTTTGTTGACAAATAAAAATGAACAATAATTTTTACTAGTTTTGAAACTTTAATTAAATATTTTTAATTCCTACTAAAATGCTCACCACTTCCAAAAAGTAAGAAAATGATTTTTAAATCCCTTATAGGATACTTAATGAATTATTAGTAGGTGAAATTCGATAGTTTATTAGGTATTCTACAGAATTATGTTATGCCTTACAGAGGGGTAAGGTGTGACATAACTAGTGGACATATCTGAATATTTAATTTTTATATAATTTTAGATATATGTTATATTATATATAATATTTAAATAGTAACTTATGCAAATCAGCTCGAACTCAATTTATTAGAATTTATCCAAGCTTTAATTTGATATTAGTAAACAATTTTAATTGTCATGGAGTTGAAATTGAAAATATATATATATATATATATATATATATATTTCATGAAATTGAGCTGAAATATAAATTTAAAACTTGATTGAGTTTGAATAACTTTTGAATCTGAATCATTGTGGATTACACCCATAATTATGTATATATAAATTTAATTAGACTCTTGTATTTAGCAATATAGCAAAAAATAATTCTTATGCTTAAATTGGTGCTAAAATTAGTCAATTGGCTCGTTTTGATTATTTTCACACCTTATTTTAAAGTTTTAGTTCTATTATGATTTCTATCCCATTTTGATTCTTGTCAACTATGGAGTTTGACAACTTATAATCAATGTTACTGATCTCTCTTGCCTTTTCCTTCGTCTACTTAGTTTCTTGAAAACAAGTTATGTCAACCATCCTATTCTTCACAGTATCCATAAGCTCTATTGACTTTTCAATCAATTGTTCTATATTTCAACTACCTAGGCAAACCCTATTATCCTGGACTAGTTTGTTTACTTGCACTTGTCCATCAAGATGTGAGAACCTTTACCTATTTCTCACCACATTCAAGCATCGATATGGTGAGACTATTTTTTTTACTCATACCCGTCCATGATATGGGAATCCTTACCTATACTCCAGGACACTCGGGTGGCAATTGTAACAGCTTGAATCTAGACTGTTATCGACACTAGGGCATTAGAAATTATAAGGCCATTAGAATCCATAACAAATCTAATTTACATAATAATCTCACTTTAAAACCATATAGTTCATATAAATATTTTATTAAATAAAATATAATATTACAATTTCTTTTATATTAGAAAATATTAAATGGCATAGCACAGTAATAAAATAACAAAATTAAATATCATTACAAAATAAAACTCCACAGAATGTAGGTCTACCTTTAATAAAAATTCAGGCCATAACATCTGGAACTCAGCTAGCCAAAATTTATATACTTGTCCCTAAAGGGAAAAGAGAGAGGGTGAGTTAAGGGCTTAGTGTGTAGAAGAGGGAAATAAAATATTATAATAAAACAGTTATATCCAAGCACATGAAATGTAGCAATCACATGATGTTCACGTAACAGAAATAATTCATAATAAGGTAGCCCATGTCATTGGTGGTTCCCCAGCCGCATCATAAATATATACACATAATGGATACTAGAGACACATAAGTCATGACTTACCTAAGGTGGATTATGAAATTCTTAGTATTTGGATATCAGAAACACATAATTGTCTTACCCAACATCCCTTTCCTTCACTTTCATGAGTGAGCTCATTTGCATGCATGCTTTTCCTTTACTTTTCCTTTATCTTTCCCATTAGGAACCAATGGGTCATTCATAAACTACAAGCATAACATTATTAATAATGCAACATCTTCATGATATGCATTACATAATAAATATGTATATGTCTATACTTAGTCATGCAATTATAATTAGGATGCATTAGATACTACAATGATGCATGAATGTGCATGAAATGTAGTAAAACAATTTAATAAAGCAGTTAAAAACAATTAAGTTCTTCTAACAGACAAGATGACCCTTTATTATTATTGTTCATAACTCCTTCTACAGTCTAGTAGCTTGAACTGTTTTAAATGTATTTCCTTAAATGTCGACAACATATCTAGCATGCTCATGCATTATAATATTATATGATTTTATTTAGTATAATTGCATAATTGATTTTATATGTTAGTATTGCATTTCACGAAGGTGTTGCATTATTAATTATGTTGTGTTGGTAGTTAATAGATGACCCATTGGTTCTCATTGGGAAAAATATGATAAAGGAAAAGGAAAACATGTATATTTGAGCTTGTCTATGAAAGTAAAGGAAATGGGACGTTGGGTAAGGCAATTTTATGTCTCCGACATCCGAGTATCAAAGATTACAGGATCTACCCTAGGTAAGTCATGACTCCTGTGTCCCAGGCCTCTAATATGTGTTATGTCAAAGGAAGTCTTGAGGAGCTCCTTTAATAGGTTGGGGACAGGGGGCATACATGATGGCTGGGGGACCATTGGTGACATGACTACCTTATTATGAATTGTTTATGCTATGGAAAACATCATGTAAATGTTGCATATCCATGTGTTTGACTTAATTATTTTATAATATGTTTTATTTCTCGTAAAGGACAAGTATAGAAGACATAACCAATAGATTTTGGCTAGTTGAGTTGATTGGTATGCCATTACATATAAATGAATAAAAAAAGTAATATATTTGTCACTATATAATTCATTAATATGTTTAATATGCTATAATTGACAAATGTTTGACATTACCATAATCTTATAGCACTAACCATATGTAAAAGACTATAAATATATGTTCAATAGATAAGGCACATTATTATACATTAAATATTGTTGCTATACATTTTTAATTAGTAATTATGATACATAATGTAATAGCATAATACAGGACTATTATCGATGCTAAGGGTAGGAAAGAAACTGCCTGAACCCTTAGCAAGCCTGATACCATGGCCAGCCTGATACCTTGGCAAGCCTGATATTACTTTTATAAATAATGGTGGGGCCAATTTCCATCATAAAACACATTCCAATTATATAAAACAATATAATTTTATCATAAAACATTTATATACAAGCACAATAAACATTTATACATTCACTTACCACTAAGAGTTCCATAAACCTTTGCTTATAACTTTTACAACACTATAAGGTAATAGCCTTAGGAAATTATTGCCTAAATATGCTGATTGTATCTTTAACTCTTATCCCTGAAAGGGGAGGAAAGAGAAAGGGGCCGAGCTTAGGGCTTAGTGAGTAAAAGCCTACTTAGGAAGTAAAACATTTAAATATAACATTTATATTCATTCATACGCAATGCAATAACCATATGATGTTCTCACAGTGCAAACAATCCATATCACCGTAATTCATGTCATTAGTGGCTCCCCAACCATCATAAATGTCCAATGTGCCTAGCTCATTAAGGAGCTCCTTAGGACTTTCTCTTAATATCACACATAATGGATACTAGGGATACAGAAGTTATAAATTACCTTAGGTGGTTCCTGTAACCCTTGGTACTTGGATATCAATGACACAAAATTACCTTACCTGACATTGCTTTCCCTTTAAAGGAAATGCATGCAAGCTAGATGGACTCGTAGGCTCCCTGAAGGGGGATGTGCATCCTCCAAGATGGTGGTGGGTAGCCTGTTGATCATGTGAGTTGTTGTCTTCATACACTCTGTCTAAAATTAGCTAGGCACATTTTTGTCTTATAAGGGAAAGGTTATGGAAGATCTTAGTTTAGGGCTTAGCCAACTAATTGGAATTGGGATTCTCAGTCGATGTAGGTTTGGCGGCCAAGTGCTACCACACAATATTTACGTGACTATTCAAACGAATCGACGGACGAACTTGGGATTTCTTAGAATTTGTCCACAATCCAAAAAAGCTATGGTTTTAACCCTAAATTGCAATATCAAGTCCTAACCCCTCATTTTAGGTTCTTTATATCATTTTAAACTTAGAATAACTATAAACATTCATTATAAACCTATATCTCTTCGTTTTAAACCTATATCTCTTCATTTTAACTTTAATGTCATAGATTTTCATACTAAACCCTAAAACCAAATTTAAACTAAATCTAAACCATTTATTTTACAAAATACTACCCAAAGATCTTTAAACAAACTACGAAAAAGAAGAAGGAAGCTTACCTTATTGCAATGGCTTCTAAGGGAGGAGTTTCTCCCATTGTCTTCAACTTACTAGAGGGAGGAAAGAAAAGGGTATTCTTTATTCTTTAGAGAGATCTAGGATGATTCTTCTATATAGAAAGGCTAGGTAGTGTGTTTTGGGGTTATGGGTTAAAAGAATAAGAGGGAGAAGGAAGAAAAAGGAGAAAAGTGGAGAAAATAAGGGAGTAGGCAGCTAGGACTCTCCTAGCTTTGGATTTTATAATTTGTCCTATACCAATGTCAGCAACTAAACTTACTTAGACAAGCTTTTACCCTTTAATTCTCTTTTCTTATTCTTTTTCCAAACAAATCACTCCCCTTGGCCTTTCTTCTTTTCAGAACTTCATGGGGGTGCTCCCTTTCTGGGTATAAATTCCAACCACCCTAGGTGTGGGTTATGACATTCTCCTCTCTCCCCCTCCTTTAGAACATTCATCCCCAAATGTTTAACCAAAAAAGGGAGCATCATCTCCAAATGAGAAACTACCTTGATTCACCCTCTTATTTAGTGTCACACCTTACCCCTCTGTAAGACATAACATGATCCCGTAGAATACCTAATAAACTACCGAATTTCACCTATCGATAACTCATTAAGTACCCTACTAGGGATTTTAAACAATTTTCTTAATTTTGACAAGTGGTGAGCATTTTTTTAATAGGTATTTAAAACATATGATTAAAAGTAAATCTAGTTAATATTTTTGGTCCATTTTGTTTTTTCGCAAATTTTATAAAAATTTTGACAAAGTTCTGTCTATATTTTGAGAAACCAGTTCTTCAAATACCTGTAAAAAGCACTTCTAAAAATTTTTCTCAACAACTACTTCAATTTCACAATCAAACTTAATCCATTTCAATCAATTTCTCAAGTTTAAAATTCAATAATCCTCAAAATACTAGCAATACATTTCATTCAAATTAAATAAAATAGTTCCACTTATATTTCATTAAAGACAAAACAATTTATACACATCCTTATAAATTTATATCAAAAGAAACACAAACTAAACTTTATTACAAACTTCATACAAATTTTTGTACAAGCTGCTCAAGACCCATTTACATGTCCTTACATTTATATGCAATACATACATCAAAAGAAATATTTACAGTTAGGGTATAAATTATACCCAAAGACTTTAAGCTGATAGCTCCTCACACCTCAGCAGCTCAGTCTGCTGCTCCTCTAGTCTCTCTATCTGCGACAGCAATAGAAGCTATCGCTGAGTATTAGGACTCAGTGGTGCACAATATACTAAAATAATCTTTATGCAAAACTTAAATCACATTTATTTAAAAATTTGGCTGAACATGAGAATTAAGTACAAATCATGCATTGTAAGATTTTAAATGCAAACCAAGTTCATTTCAAAGTATCAAAACACATTTCATAAAACCCACAGTTAGATCATGCCATTCAAAACAAATAGAATCTCAATAGCCAGAGGCTAAAGAGAAATCACATCACAAGGCTAGCTAGCTCAAATATATCGATATCCATTCACATCCTCTTCTACTGGCACACCTCAACACTTCTCCAGAGAAGGAATCAAAATTCGAAACTAATTACCCCCACTAGTCATGCTAGTGAGGTGTTCAAATATATGGTCATGACACTGTGGTTTCAAAACTTATCTTAACAATTTGCTAAACATTGTCATTTCAAATATACACAACTAACTTTCCACAATTTAAATAAAAACATCATAAAAATTGTCATAATTCACTGATTCAAATTATTCAAAATAATATGCAGAAATAATTTACAAAAGTTATACGTTGTGCACAAACCTCAAGCGAGTCGCCTGTTGGCCTCGACTCAGTTCCTCGGGTTCTTTCCCGGTATCCTTTCTAACTGAAACACACAATTTTACAATGTTTCAGCACTAGAACTTAACATAAACCCAAAATAAATTTAGCTTCACTTTTACCTAGCTCTAACGTGCTAAATTCGACGTTCTCGAAATTTTTGTGTTTCGGGTTACTATTTACTATACTATTCAAGTCAAATAGTTGACTTTCTAAGGCTTAATAGGTATGGGAACTCCAAATTCACCCACATACCACATTTTGGTCACTAAACTTGTTGGTTTTGGTCATTTTCTCAAAACTTAGGTCTTTTAGGCAAAATTGCCAATTTTCAGTTTTGGTGTCCCTAATTGTACTGTTTCATTGGTCAGTTTACTGTTGGCATTTGGCAAAATTTCTTCATAGAAAATGTTTCCTATTGTCTCAAGTTTATTCTCCTTTTTGAATCACCCCAATTGGAGTTTTTTAGCTCAAGTTATAAGCAAATTACTATTACTGTTCATGCTGCAGAATTTGGTTCTGCAGATTTGTTTGTCCAACTTCATTCAGTAATTTGATCAAGTTAAGTCCATAATTTGGTCTAATTTTCTTCATATGAAATGTTCTACTATGTCTTAGGTTTCCATCGGTTCAAGAATCGCCTAAATCGAAGTTTTCTAGAGAGAGTTATAGCCATTGAACTTTACTATTCAAATGGCAAATCTGCAGTCTGCAGATTCAGTGACCCAAATTTGCTCAGTAATTTGATTTGGTTAATGGCATAATTTGGATTTGTGTTCTTTATGAAAGTTTTATATCTATATCTCATCTAACCACTGGTAAAAGTTCAGGTCATTTTGACCTGCCTAACTCAAGTTATGACCAAATGAACAAATACTGTTCATTTGGTCAGTTTGTGCAGGGCAGCCTGCGATTTTTCAACTTCGGTCACTTTGTTCACTAGGTTTTAGTCACTTTTTGGGCAGGCTTTCTAAATGAAAATTGTGTCATTTAGTGCCTATTTTCAGTCTCAATTGGTCTCATACCAATTGGACTTGTAAAATTTCATTTTTGGTCCCTCAAAGTTGATTTTTTTGTCATGCTTCATAGCCAATCCGAATTGGCTTTTGATTCCAACACTTCTAACACATTTAATTAGGTCACAAATGACCATTTCTCACTTTACATTAGGTCAAAAACACCATTTACAAGTTTCTCATATTTTTGGTCTCCAAACCCTAATGTCCAAAACCCTAATTACACAAACTCTTGCATTTACTTGATTCTATGCCTTTAACCTTAGTCATTCAACTAACTAAGGTTTATATACCCAATTAAATCTATCAAACCATGCAAATATACTCCCATATACATGCTGGCTGAAAATCATTCATGGTCCCTCAACAAATTTTTATTTCATTTTAAGCATTTTTCTAAGTTAACTAAGTTATAAACACAAGTAATAAACTCATTTGCAACTTAAATCACTAACCTTTGTGTAGCAACTTCTAACTCCTCTTTTCTCCAATTTTCTTTCTTCTTTTCTTCTTTCTTTGATGACCAATCTTCTTCTCAAGTTGCCTAGACAAGCTTTAACTATGGTGGCTTACTTTTCTATGGTTAAATCTTATAATATGCAAGCTCAAAATTGAGCTTTAATGGAGGTTTTGGTGTGGGAGAGGGAGAGTGACGTTTTTGAAGAAGACTTTTGGGTTTTTTTTTTTCTTTTCTTTTATGTCTTAAGAAGACCAAAAATCAATTTAAGTAAATTTATTAATTATATTCTTTATGGCATCATGCATGATGTTATCTCCCTACACCTTTTTCATTTTCTCTTTTTTTTTTTATTAGTTCTTTAATTTAATTCTCGATTCCGAAATTTTCTTTTCTCCGATTTTATTTGACAGTTAGGTTAGGAGTCAGCTCTCGGGTTCAATTGATCAAATTGCCCCTCGCCGGTTCATCCCGGTTTGCAATTAATTCCATATTTCTTCCGGCTCCCTGACCTAATTATTTGACTGGCTTAACAGTTCTTTTTCGTGATTTTCTCTTTTCCACTGTGTTCATAAGGGTTCTAAGGACCGCAACATCACTCTTTACAGTTCGAAATTTGGGTTTAAATCGACTTCGCAGTCGTTCCCGAGAAGGTCACCCATCGCTGTGACTCTCGGCTCGTTTAACTTCTTATGTTCTATTTTTCTTGTTTATACTTAACTAATTGAACATTACTAATTATTTGTGTTTATAGCTTCTCTAGTTGTCTTGAGTGTGGTACTAATCCCCTTAATTGTCCGGACCGACACCGGTCACCGAAACAGTGAAGTATACCAGGCTATGCAATTAGGGGTGTTACAATTCTCCCCCCCTTAAAATAAATTTCGTCTCGAAATTTTACCTGGTACTAATCTCTGATAGCTGTGGGTGTTGTCTCCTCATGTCCTCTTCTCGTTCCCAAGTAGCCTCCTGGCCTGAATGATGCTTCCACAGCACATTTACCAATAATATCTGCTTGTTCCGTAGCTGCTTCACCTCATAAGCCAGAATCTCTATGGGTTCTTCTTCATATGTGAGGTCTGGATTCACTTCAATTTCCTCTACTAGTAGTACATGAGATGGCTCTGATCGATACCTCTTCAACATAGACACATGGAAGACATTATGTATCTTCTCTAACTCTGGAGGTAGTGCCAAACGATATGCCAAAGGACCCACTCTTTCCAGAACCTCATATGGCCCAATGAAGCGAGGACTCAGTTTCCCCTTTCTACCGAATCTCATAATTCTCTTCCAAGGAGAAACTTTGAGGAAAACTTTCTCATCCACTGTATACTCAATATCTCTTCTCTTCAAATCAATGTAGGACTTCTGACGGTTTGATGCAGTCTTAAGTCGATCTCAGATCACCCTGATTTTCTCTTCAGTGTGCTGAACAATTTCGGGTCCAATCATCTTTCTTTCAACCACGTCATCCCAACACAACGGGGTTCTACATTTTCTGCCATACAAAGCTTCATATAGAGGCATTCCAATGCTTGATTGGTAGCTGTTGTTGCAAGCAAACTCAATCAAAGGCAAGTGTGTATCCCAACTGCCCTCAAACTCAATCACATAAGCCCGTAGCATGTCCTCCAAGATCTGAATTACCCTCTCGATGGCCATGCATGCGTGGATGGAATGCAGTACTGAAGTTCAATCTAGTTCCTAGGGCTCTCTGAAGACTACCCTAGAATCTAGAAGTGAACCTAGGATCTCTGTCTGATACGATGGATACTGGCACTCCATGCAATCTCACAATCTCATCAATGTACAACTTGGCCAATCTTTCTAAACTGTAGTCCATTCGGACTGGCAGAAAATGAGCAGACTTAGTCAGTCTGTCAACAATGACCCATACTGCATCATGACTCTTCTGTGTCCTCGAAAGTCCCATCACAAAATCCATTGTTATTCTTTCCCATTTCCATTCTGGTACTGGTAGTGGATGTAACAACCCAGCGGGTACTTGATGCTCTGCCTTCACTTGCTGACAAGTTAGGCATTTGGATACAAACTCTGCCACTTCCCTTTTCATACCCATCCACCAGTAATGCTCCTTTAGTCCCCTATATATTTTTGTGCCACCAGGGTGCATGGCAAAAGGAGACTCATGTGTTTCCTTCAAAATGATCTTCCTCAATTCAACATCATTAGGAACACATATTCTGCCCTGGTGTAGTAGTAGACCATCATCTCTGATTGAGAATTCTGGTTTCTTGCCCTGTCGGACTTCTTCCAGTAGCTTCTGATACTTCTGATCATTCTGAGCGGCCATTCTAATATGATCAATCAACACTGGCTATACATGCCATGCAACTGCTGTCTGCCCCTCATCATTAATCTCTAAGCTGGCATGTAATGATCTCAACTCATGTACCAAAGACAAAGGAGTAACCCGTAGACTTGCTATAGTCTTGCGACTTAAGGCGTCAGCCACAACATTAGCTTTCCTTGGCTGATAGTCTATCAGACAATCATAGTATTTTATTAACTCTAACCATCTCCTCTGTCTCAAATTTAGCTCTTTCTGGGTGCCCAAATACTTCAAACTCTTATGATCTGTGTAGATGTAACACTTTTCCCCATACAAATAATGTCTCCAGATCTTAAGAGCGAACACAATGGCTGCAAGCTCCAAGTCATGTGTTGGATAATTCCTCTCATGCGGTTTTAGCTGGCGTGATGCATAGGCAATAACATTTCGATCTTGCATCAATACACAGCCTAACCCATTGTGAGAAGCATCACTATATACTGTATATTCTTTACCCAGAGTAGGTAAAGTTAGGACTGGAGCTTTAGTTAAACATTTCTTCAATTCATCAAAACTCTGTTGGCATTTATCCGTCCACTAAAATTTTACATCTTTTCGGAGTAGCTTAGTCAATGGAGATGCCAACATGGAGAAACCCTTCACAAATCTATGGTAGTATCCAACTAAACCCAGAAAACTACGAATTTCTGTGACATTTCTGGGTGGCCTCCAATTAAGGACAGCTTCAATCTTACTTGGATCTACTTTAATGCCCTCTTCTGATACTACATGCCCCAAGAAAGATATTTCCTTTAGCCAAAATTCACACTTCAATAAATTGGCATATAGCTGTTTCTCCCTCAAAGTCTGCAGTACAATCCGCAGATGTCTATCATGCTCTTCTGCATTCCTCGAATAGACCAATATATCATCAATGAATAGCACAACAAATTGGTCGAGGTATGGCCTGAAGATAGTGTTCATCAGATCCATAAAAGCAGCCGGAGCATTAGTTAACCCGAATGGCATAACCAAAAACTCATAATGGCCATAGCGGGTTCTGAAGGTAGTTTTAGGAATACTTTGGTCTTGTACTTTCAGCTGATAATGTAACACCCCTAAGTTCGGTAGTGCGTTCTGCTGTTCCGGTGGCCAGTGCCGACCGGACAGCTAGGATGCCGAGAACCGTACTTCGATATGAGTGAGGAGACATAAAATAATGAAATACAAGAAAAGAAAGTACAAGAAAAACAAAGGAAAAATGATAGCAAAGAAATGTGATCAAGTTAAACGAGCCGGGAAACCTAACGATGGGTGACCGCACTGGGAAGTCACGGCGTGGACCGTTGACTAGCCCTGGACTGCGGGGAACCCTGGAAAACATTTTTTGGACTTAAATAGAACCTTATTGAAGAATAAATATCATTAGAAAGATCAAAGAAAAATTGAATAATTAGTACAAAGAAAAGTGAGAAATCGAAAAACAGACAAAATACGGTGTTACCGAAAAATCGGGAATGCAACCCGAACAGGGGCATTATGGTCATTTGACATCCCGAAGTGTCTTTTGACCTAAATGTCCATTAAAAATAAATAGTGTTACACTTAGAAAATAAAAGGAAAAATTAATTTAGTGGTACCTAAAGTAAATATCTAAAATCATTGGTTAAATGTGGAATAAATGAACAATTACCTTATTATATGATTTAAACTTTGTTAGTGGACCACTAAAGATTTAATTAAACATAAAAAGGTGCTGATGCAAGTCCACTAACCAGCTGAACTTCATCTTCCTCAAAGTTATCTCAACATTGCCGTGAATGAAGGTGAGAGGAAACACCATAGCCGTTTTTCATGCAAGCTCATCTAACCACTCATTTCACTTCTAATCACTTGAGTTCCTTCATAAAACTTTGTCTACACATCACAAGGAAGATATTGATACCAAATTTGAGAAGTTTGGTGAAGGTTTAGCAAGATACAATCAAAGGTAAGTTTACATTTTTGAGAATTCCTTTGTTAAGTTTTGTGTGCATGTTATGGGTATTGGTTTTGTGAAGGAAAATTTTGAGTTTGAAGAGTTATTGTTGTTTTCATTTTGGACAGCCATGGAGTCACGTTTTTTATGAGATAATTGTGCATATAATTGATGAGAAATAATGTTGATCATGGTGATTTAATATCCTAGTGAATTATTTCACATATATATGTTGATTTACGCACTTGGATGGGAATTGGTTAATTTGTAGGGCACTTTGATGTTGGAGGACAATTTTCGGCAGCTTAGAAAACTTGAGTAAATGTATGTAGTCATGGAAGTGTTGGCAGAATGTTGACATAGAAGAATTGATGAATGTATATGTAAATTAGTAGTGGAGATTATATGTAATGATTAGGTGTATTTATGTACATATATTGCTAAATTTGGACTTTGTGGTTTAGGGTTGTATTTGATGTATTGAGAATGTTTGTATTCTGTCCAAATTGACCATAGTAAGAAGTGATAAATGAATATGGAATGGTATAAAATCAGAATTAGGTATGGGGATTTAAAGTAGAGCAAGTTAAATGTGTGTTTGAATTGGGGTTTGAAAGACATATAGAGGGCAGTGTGCAAATAGACCTATAACTTTAAATGTGTAACCTCAATTGGTATGAGACCAATTGGAGGTAAAACTAGGCACAAAATGTGCCAACTTTCATTGAGAAAACATACCAAAATTCTGCTTGCAAGGTGACCTAAGAAAATGACCAATTCGGATTAGGTGCAATTAGGACCTGAAAAATGACCAATTGGGCAGCAGTGAGTGTTTAGGCCATAACTCACTCAAAACAGGTCCAATTGACCTGAAATTTTAACCATGAATAGCTAAGACCCATAACTACAAGTCTTATGAAGACACAAAAGCCCAGAAATGACCATAAACAAGTCAAACAACTTGCACAAGTTCGGGTCCAAAAACTGGCCGAACCAGAGTTGACCAAATTGACCTAAAATTGACCTAAATTGATACCATTTGACCAGTAATAGTGTAATGACCATAACTTGGTCTACTTAACTCGGATTGACCTAAAATTTTGCACCGCGGTCCATAAGACCTAGATCTACAAGTTTGTAGTTTCGACCGAGACCAGAAAACCGAGGGAACTAGATCGTCCGGCTAGGTCAAACCAAAGGTCCCGATCCAAAGAATTTGCATTAAAATGCACTAAACAAGGAAATGACTTTGGTAAAACGTACCAAACCTAAAACCCTATCGAATGTGACATATTAACGACATTAAAACCTAATTTACCTAAAACGCAACGAGGGTCGGTATATTAGGTGATTAAGTGAATAATTGAGTTCAGTGCATTATTTACCAAACACCATCAATAGAGACAGTTTAATTTAGCACTGAAACACTTCAAATTGTGTTTCTCGATTAACAAGGACTCAAAGAAAAGGGAAGGAAACACCGAGTCCGCACTGTGGGGACAGTCATCAGAGGTTTGTGCACAACAACTGTTTCTTTTGAATTATTTTCAATTGAAATAAATATTGACTATTTGTATATTATTGTTTTAAATTGTGGAAATGAGTTTGATGGACACTTATTGATTGAAAAATATTGTGAATGGTTTGAAACTGTGAAAAATTGTCTGAATGACATTGATGGATACTTATTGATTTAAAAGCATTGGAAATGGTTTGAAACCACAGCTATCATGTATATTGATTGTATTCCTCATTAGCTTGTCTAGTGGGACGAATTGAATTCCCTATCTGGCTGAAGTGTTGAGGTGTGTGCCTGTTGAGGACGAATTGGATGAGTACTCATATTTTTGCTAGCTAGCTATGTTATTCCTCATTAGTCATCGACTTTTGGGACGAATTGAATACCTCATTAGCCAAGTTTTTAAATTCTGTTTTCACCTGTTATTTGAATGTTCTTTCTTCATAGTACAACTGCTCAATATCATTGTTTGATACATACAGTACATTACATTATGAATATGCACTAACGGGAGGAAATCTCCTTGTGTTATTTGTTCAGGAGATCTAGAATCCTCGCATTGAATATGGAAGAGGGTGATCGTTCAGTCGATCAGTCTATTGAGGCTGAGGTGCAAGGGGATGCCCCAGGCCTACAAAATGTCAGTGGTTCAAAGAAGACCACCTGCAGATCGCACGCAATTTCTGCTCGATTCGCTCGTGATGGCTGCAATGTTCCAACAAATGGCTGGCAATGTACCTACTCAAGTCCCAATACAGACACCAGTGGTACAACCACAGTCTCCTACGAGGCAGTATGACAAATTGATGAAGTATGGGGCTACAGAGTTTAAGGGGACAGTAGATCCTCTAGAAGCTGAACAATGGTTAGAGAGGATGGATAGGGTGTTCAAGAAGCTACATTGTACAGAAGAGCTTAGATTTGAATACTCAGTGTCCTTACTACAGGGGGATGCTTATGACTGGTGGAAAACCATTCCCCACAGTCTGGTAGAGCCTGCAGTGCTAACATGGAATGACTTCCTCAGGGAATTCAGGCAGAAATATATCCCTGATGCTTATGTAGACCAGAAGCTGCAAGAGTTCCTAAGTTTGAAACAGGGGAACAGATCAGTGGCTGAGTATGAAAGAGAATTTTCCCGCCTTAGCCATTATGCAATGAGTCTACTCTCTACCAGCAGGGAAAGATGCAAGAGGTTTGAGGCGGTTTGAAACCCAAGATGTCAGTACAAGTGCTCGGCTTCAAACACACTAACTTCTCCGAACTTGTTTCTCAAGCCCTAGAGTTGGAAAGAGTTGAGTTTGAGGCGCTCCGAGAAAAAAGAGATCGGAGAAGGCAGAGAAAGAGGAAAGTCGGAGAAACGAGTTCGGTGGTCATACTGGGAAGAGGAAAAACTATGGGGGACATGGCAGAGGTGGCAAGAAGTCGGGTAGGGGAAGATATTCAGGACAGAGACCTCCCCTATCTGGACAGCAGAGTACCAGAGGTTCCTATCCTCCCCGCCAATGTGAAACATGTGGAAGAAATCATGGTGGGATCTGCTACAAGGCTATTGGAGCTTGTTATAACTGTGGAGGCACAGGACACTTTGCCAAGGACTGCACCAGTAGTCGTAGAGTTGGACCATGTCCTACTACTGCAGAAGGGTCAGTTCAGAGCCCTGTCACCAGAAGTTCACGACCACCTAGCAAAGGTAGAGGCAGGGGTAGAGGTAACCAAGCAGGCAGCCAAGGCACAGTAAAACAATCAGAGCAAGATAGTGCCCCAGTAAGAGTCTATGCAATGAGGCAGAGGGAAGAGGCTGAGACATCTGATGTTGTGGCTGGTACCTTCTCAACTTTTAACCAGAATGTGTTTGTGTTATTTGATCCGGGTTCTACCCATTCTTATGTGAGTGCTAGCATCATTGATTGCATTGCTGTTCCATGTACAAAAATAGACTTTGAGGTGCTAGTAACAAGTCCGTTAGGACAGGAGGTCAGGGTTAATAGAATGTATAGAGATTGTCCTTTGGTGATCCAAGGACACACTTTCCTGTCTGATTTCATTGAAATGCCCTTCAGAGATTATGATATCATCTTGGGCATGGATTGGTTAGCTAGGCATCATGCCATGATTGACTGTAGGCTGAAGACAGTCACTTTTGGCCTTCCTCAGTACAGTGATGTGGTGATACAAGGGGAGAGGCAGTTATTGCCATCAAACATCATTTCGGCTGCACTAGCCAGAAAGATGATCAGAAAGGGGTGTGAAGCATACTTGGCACATGTGGTAGACACCCAAGTGGGGAGTCCAGCATTGAAGGACATCCCTACAGTACATGACTTTCCAGATGTGTTTCCTGATGAATTGCTAGGATTACCTCCGGAAAGAGAAGTGCAGTTTGAAATTAATGTTATGCCTGGTGTGGATCCAATCTCCATAACGCCATACAGAATGGCACCAGCAGAGTTGAAGGAGTTGAAGATACAATTACAAGAACTACTTGAAAAGGGCTTCATCCGCCCTAGTGTGTCACCTTGGGGAGCACCAGTGTTGTTTGTTAAGAAGAAGGATGGTACTCTCCGCTTATGTGTTGACTACCGGCAGTTGAATAAGGTGACAATAAAGAACAGATATCCATTGCCTCGCATTGATGATCTGTTTGATCAATTGAAGGGTGCAGCTGTATTCTCCAAAATTGATTTGCGATCTGGTTACTATCAGTTGAAGGTGCAAGAGCAGAGTATTCCAAAAACTGCTTTCAGAACTTGATATGGCCACTATGAGTTTCTAGTAATGCCATTCGGGTTGACAAATGCTCCAGCTGCTTTTATGGATCTGATGAACACTATCTTCAGACCATATCTTGATCAATTTGTGGTGGTGTTTATTGATGACATTTTGATATACTCGAGGAATGCAGAAGAGCATGACAGCATATCCATGATTGTACCGCAAACCTTAAGGGAGAAACCTATACGCCAAATTGTCAAGTGTGAATTTTGGTGAAAGAAATCTCATTTTTAGGACATGTTGTGTCACTGAAGGGATCAAGGTAGATTCCAAAGAAGGTAGAAGCTATCCTTAATTGGAAGTCGCCAGAACATCACGTAAATTCGCAGTTCGGGATTAGCCGGTATTACCGACGGTTTGTGAAGGGGTTTTCTATGTTATCTTCTCCACTGACCAAGCTGCTTCGGAAAGATGTGAAATTTCAGTGGACTGATAAATGTCAGCAGAGTTTTGATGAGTTGAAGAGGTGCTTAATCAAGCTCAGCTTCACTTTACCTACTCCTGGTAAAGAATACACAGTTTATAGTGATGCTTCTCACAATGGGCTAGGCTGTGTACTGATGCAAGATCGGAATGTCATTGCTTATGCATCACGCCAGCTGAAACCGCATGAGAGGAATTACCCAACACATGATCTGGAGTTAGCAGCTATTGTTTTTGCTCTGAAGATCTGGAGACACTATTTGTATGGGGAGAAATGCTACATTTACACAGATCACAAGAGCTTGAAGTACTTAGGCACCCAGAAGGAATTGAATTTGAGGCAGAGGAGATGGTTAGAGTTGATTAAAGATTATGATTGCTTAGTAGACTATCAGCCAGGGAAAGCAAATGTGGTGGCTGACGCCTTAAGTCGCAAGACTATGGCAAGTCTCAGAGTTTCTCCTTTGTCCATGATATAAGAATTGAAAGCACAGCATGCCAGTTTAGAGATTGATGATGAGGGACAAACAGTAGTTGCTTGGCATGTACAGCCAGTGTTGATTGATCAGATCAAAATGGCTGCTCAGAGTGATGAAAAGTATCAAAAGCTACTGAAAGAAGTCAAAGAGGCAAGAAACCTGAATTCTCTGTGAGAGATGATGGTTTATTGCTACATCAGGGCAGAGTGTGCGTTCCTAGTGATGTGGAATTGAGACAAATCATTATGAAGGAAGCACATGAGTCTCCATTTGCTATGTACCCTGGTGGAACTAAAATGTACAGAGGGCTGAAAGAGCATTACTGGTGGATGGGCATGAAAAGAGATATAGCTGAATTTGTTTCCAAATGCCTAACTTGTCAGCAAGTAAAGGGAGAACATCAAGTTCCAGCTGGTTTGTTACATACTTTGTCGATGCAGTGGAAATGGGAGCGAATAACTATGGATTTTGTTACAGGACTTCTAAGGACACAGAGTAGTCATGATGCAAGATGGGTTATAGTTGATGATTGACCAAGTCCGCTCACTTTTTGCCGATTCGGATGGATTATAGCACGGAAAGATTGGCGGATTGTACATATATGAGATTGTAAAATTGCATGGAGTGCAGTATCAATTGTGTCGACAGAGACCCTAGGTTCACTTCTAGATTCGGGGTAGTCTTGAGAGAGCCCTAGGAACTAGATCGAACTTCAAAGACAAAGATTCCACCCATGCATGGATGGCCGCTTGAGAGGGTTATTCAGATATTGGAGGATATGCTATGGGCTTGTGTGATTGAATTTGAAGGTAGTTGGGATACACACTTGCCTTTGATTGAGTTTGCTTATAACAATAGCTATCAATCAAGCATTGGGATGCCTCCATATGAAGCTTTGTATGGCAGGAAGTGCAGAACTCCTTTATGTTGGGATGAAGTAGGTGAAAGGAAGATGATTGGGCCAGAAATTGTCCAGCAGACAGAGGAAAAGATCAGATTGATCAGAGATAGACTCAAGGCTGCAACGGACGTCGAAGTCCTATGTTGATATGAAAAGAAGAGATATTGAGTATGCACGATGGGTGATAAGGTATTCCTCAAAGTTTCTCCTTGGAAGAGGATTATGAGATTTGGCGAGAAAGGGAAAGCGAGTCCTCGTTTCATCGGACCATATGAAGTTCTGGAAAGAGTGGGTCCTTTGGCATATCGGTTGGCATTACCTCCAGAGCTAGCAAGGATACACAGTGTCTTCCATGTGTCCATGTTAAGGAGGTACAGATCTGACCCATCTCATGTACTATCAGTTGAAGAGATTGAAGTAAATCCAGACCTTTCATATGAGGAAGAACCCATAAAAATTCTGGCTTATGAGGTGAAGCGGTGAGGAACAAGCAGATACACTGTTAAAGTCTTTGTGGAACCATCATTCAGGCCAGGAAGCTACTTGGGAACGTGAAGAGGATATGAGGAGACAGCACCCACAGCTGTTCAGAGACTAATGCCAGGTAAAATTTCGAGACGAAATTTATTTAAGGGGGGGAGAATTGTAACACCCCTAAGTTCAGAGGCGCTCATTGCTCCGGTGACTGGCCGACCGGACAGCTAGGATGCCTAGAACCGTACTTCGATATGAGTGAGGAGACATAAAATAATGAAATACAAGAAAAGAAAGTACAAGAAAAACAAAGGAAAAATGATAGCAAAGAAATGTGATCAAGTTAAACGTAGAAACCTAACGATGGGTGATCAGACTTGGAAGTCACGGCGTGGACCGTTGACTAGCCCCGGATCATGAGAACCTCGGAAAACATTTTTGGACTTAAATATAACATTATTGTAGATTAAATATCATTAGAAATATCTTAGAAATATTTAATATTTATTACAAATAAAAGTGAGAAATCGAAAATGCATAAAATACGGTTACAGAAAAATCGAATGCAATCCGAACAGGGCATTATGGTCATTTGACATCCCAAGTGTCTTTTGACCTAAATGTCCATTAAAAATAAATAGTGTTACACTTAGAAAATAAAAGGAAAAATTAATTTAGTGGTACCTAAAGTAAATATCTAAAATCATTGGTTAAATGTGGAATAAATGAACAATTACCTTATTATATGATTTAAACTTTGTTAGTGGACCACTAAAGATTTCATTAAACATCAAAAGGTGCTGATGCAAGTCCACTAACCAGCTGAACTTCATCTTCCTCAAAGTTATCTCAACATTGCCGTGAATGAAGGTGAGAGGAAACACCAAAGCCGTTTTCATGCAAGCTCATCTAACCACTCATTTCACTTCTAATCACTTGAGTTCCTTCATAAAACTTTGTCTACACATCACAAGGAAGATATTGATACCAAATTTGAGAAGTTTGGTGAAGGTTTAGCAAGATACAATCAAAGGTAAGTTTACATTTTTGAGAATTCCTTTGTTAAGTTTTGTGTGCATGTTATGGGTATTGGTTTTGTGAAGGAAAATTTTGAGTTTGAAGAGTTATTGTTGTTTTCATTTTGGACAGCCATGGAGTCACGTTTTTTATGAGATAATTGTGCATATAATTGATGAGAAATAATGTTGATCATGGTGATTTAATATCCTAGTGAATTATTTCACATATATATGTTGATTTACGACTTGGATGGGAATTGGTTAATTTGTAGGGCACTTTGATGTTGGAGGACAATTTTCGGCAGCTTAGAAAACTTGAGTAAATGTATGTAGTCATGGAAGTGTTGGCAGAATGTTGACATAGAAGAATTGATGAATGTATATGTAAATTAGTAGTGGAGATTATATGTAATGATTAGGTGTATTTATGTACATATATTGCTAAATTTGGACTTTGTGGTTTAGGGTTGTATTTGATGTATTGAGAATGTTTGTATTCTGTCCAAATTGACCATAGTAAGAAGTGATAAATGAATATGGAATGGTATAAAATCAGAATTAGGTATGGGGATTTAAAGTAGAGCAAGTTAAATGTGTGTTTGAATTGGGGTTTGAAAGACATATAGAGGGCAGTGTGCAAATAGACCTATAACTTTAAATGTGTAACCTCAATTGGTATGAGACCAATTGGAGGTAAAACTAGGCACAAAATGTGCCAACTTTCATTGAGAAAACATACCAAAATTCTGCTTGCAAGGTGACCTAAGAAAATGACCAATTCGGATTAGGTGCAATCAGGACCTGAAAAATGACCAATTGGGCAGCAGAGAGTGTTTAGGCCATAACTCACTCAAAACAGGTCCAATTGACCTGAAATTTTAACCATGCATAGTTAAGACCCATACCTACAAGTCTTATGAAGACACCAAAGCCCAGAAATGACCATAAACAAGTCAAACAACTTGCACAAGTTCGGGTCCAAAAACTGGCCGAACCAGAGTTGACCAAATTGACCTAAAATTGACCTAAATTGATACCATTTGACCAAGAATATCAGAATGACCATAACTTGGTCTACTTAACTCGGATTGACCTAAAATTTTGCAATCATGGTCCATAAGACCTAGATCTACAAGTTTGTAGTTTCGACCGAGACTCGAAAACCGAGGGAACTAGATCGTCCGGCTAGGTCAAACCAGTGTCCCGGAATCCAGCAATTTGCATTAAAATGCACTAAACAAGGAAATGACTTTGGTAAAACGTACCAAACCTAAAACCCTATCGAATGTGACATATTAACGACATTAAAACCTAATTTACCTAAAACGCAACGAGGGTCGGTATATTAGGTGATTAAGTGAATAATTGAGTTCAGTGCATTATTTACCAAACACCATCAATAGAGAGCTTTAATTTAGCAATCAAACACTTCAAATTGTGTTTCTCGATTAACAAGGACTCAAAGAAAGGGAAGGAAACACCGAGTCCGCACAGGGGACAGTCATCAGAGGTTTGTGCACAACAACTGTTTCTTTTGAATTATTTTCAATTGAAATAAATATTGACTATTTGTATATTATTGTTTTAAATTGTGGAAATGAGTTTGATGGACACTTATTGATTGAAAAATATATTGTGAATGGTTTGAAACTGTGAAAAATTGTCTGAATGACATTGATGGATACTTATTGATTTAAAAGCATTGGAAATGGTTTGAAACCACAGCTATCATGTATATTGATTGTATTCCTCATTAGCTTGTCTAGTGGGACGAATTGAATTCCCTCTCTTGCTGAAGTGTTGAGGTGTGTGCCTGTTGAGGACGAATTGGATGAGTACTCATATTTTTGCTAGCTAGCTATGTTATTCCTCATTAGTCATCGACTTTTGGGACGAATTGAATACCTCATTAGCCATTGGCTTTTGGGATGAATTGAACTATGGATCATGATTAAGCTGTGTGTGATTTATTGATGTGTATTGTGAGATTGTGAAATGGATTTAAACTCTCATTGACATATACTGTCTTTTGAATTCAAACATGACCTGACTTATGAAAATCTATTGTGATAATCGAGAAATGGAGTTTAAATTCTTATTGACCTTTATTGTCTTAAATTTGACTATGGTTTTAAGTATCCACTATTTACATGATTTATGAATTGTGATTTAAATTGTATTTGGTTAATGTTGTGCACCACTGAGACATTGTCTCAGCGATAGCTTTTTATTGCTGTCGCAGGTAGAGAGATAGATAGGGCAGCAGACTAGGTCAGATATACATCCAAATGAGGGATTACAGGTATAATGAGTATACCAAGATTTTGCATTTTGTATCAGAATGTATGACACTGTATGTACATTTTGTTTTTGGTTTTGAGCTTTGTAAATTCAAATTGTACCTTGAAGTTGTAAATTAATTATGAGTTATTTGACTTGTAAAAATTGTATTATATTTCCTTATCTCAGACTTTGAAAAATTTCTATGGAATTGAGTTGATAAATTGTTGTGTTGAGAAATGTATTGAAGTTGAGATTTGGAAATTTATTGAAGTGCTTTTACAGGTTTTCTGAAGAACTGTTTTGTTAAAAATACAGATGGCACTCGCCAAAATTTTTACACAAATTCCAAATAAACAAAATGAGTTAGTTGTTTCACTTGATTCACCAAAGTCTTTAACACTGTAAATAGTGCTCACCATCGTAAAAAGAAGTAAGAAAAGTTTTTAAAATCCCTTGTAGTGTATTTAATGGATTATCAGTAGACGGAGTTGGTAATTCATTAGGTATACTACAGGATCATGTTATGCCTTACAGAGGGGTAGGTGTGACATGTTTTGGTGGTATCGAGCCAAGTTTTTAAATTGCTTTCACTGTTATTTGAATGTTCTTTCTTCATAGTACAACTGCTCAATATCATTGTTTGATACATACAAAGACATTACATTATGAATATGCACTAACGGAGGAAATCTCCTTGTGTTATTTGTTCAGAGATCTAGAATCCTCGCATTGAATATGGAAGAGGGTGATCGCTCAATGATCAATCTATTGAGGCCGAGGTGCAAGGGGATGCCCTGTGCCTACATAATGTCGTGGTTCAAGAAGACCACCGCAGCATCGCAATTTCTGCTCGCTCGCCACAGATGGTCGCAATGTTCCAACAAATGGTCGGCAATGTACCTACTCAAGTCCCAATACAGACACCGTGGTACAACCACGCCTCCTACGAGGCAAAGACGACAAATTGATGAAGTATGGGGCTACAGAGTTTAAGGGGATGAGATCCTCTAGAAGCTGAACAATGGTTAGAGAGGATGGATAGGGTGTTCAATAAGCTACATTGTACAGAAGAGCTTAGATTTGAATACTCAGTGTCCTTACTACAGGGGGATGCTTATGACTGGTGGAAAACCATTCCCCACACCGTAGAGCTGCAGTGCTAACATGGAATGACTTCCTCAGGGAATTCAGGAAGAAATATATCCCTGATGCTTATGTAGACCAGAAGCTGCAAGAGTTCCTAAGTTTGAAACAGGGAATGCATCGGTGGTGAGTATGAAAGAGAATTTTCCCGCCTTAGCCATTATGCAATGAGTCTACTCTCTACCAGCAGGGAAAGATGCAAGAGGTTTGAGACTGGTTTGAAACCCAGTATCAGAGTACAAGTGCTCGGCTTCAAACACACTAACTTCTCTGAACTTGTTTCTCAAGCCCTAGAGTTGGAAAGAGTTGAGTTTGAGACTGCTCCAGAAAAAAAGAGATCAGAGAAGACAGAGAAAGAGGGAAAGTCAGTAGAACAGAGTTCCAGTGGTCATACTGGGAAGAGGAAAAACTATGGGGGACATGGCAGAGGTGGCAAGAAGTCGGGTAGGGGAAGATATTCAGGACAGAGACCTCCCCTATCTGGACAGCAGAGTACCAGAGGTTCCTATCCTCCCCGCCAATGTGAAACATGTGGAAGAAATCATGGTGGGATCTGCTACAAGGCTATTGGAGCTTGTTATAACTGTGGAGGCACAGGACACTTTGCCAAGGATCGCACGATGAGTCGCAGAGTTGGACCATCTCCTACTACCGCAGTCGTTGCAGCCTGTCACCAGAAGTTCACAACCACCTAGCAGAGGTAGAGGCAGGGGTAGAGGTAGCCAAGCAGGCAGCCAAGGCACAGTAAAACAATCAGAGCAAGATAGTGCCCCAGTAAGAGTCTATGCAATGAGGCAGAGGGAAGAGGCTGAGACATCTGATGTTGTGGCTGGTACCTTCTCAACTTTTAACCAGAATGTGTTTGTGTTATTTGATCCGGGTTCTACCCATTCTTATGTGAGTGCTAGCATCATTGATTGCATTGCTGTTCCATGTACAAAAATAGACTTTGAGGTGCTAGTAACAAGTGCGTTAGGACAGGAGGTCAGGGTTAATAGAATGTATAGAGATTGTCCTTTGGTGATCCAAGGACACACTTTCCTGTCTGATTTCATTGAAATGCCCTTCAGAGATTATAATATCATCTTGGGCATGGATTGGTTAGCTAGGCATCATGCCATGATTGATTGTAGGCTGAAGACAGTCACTTTTGGCCTTCCTCAGTACAGTGATGTGGTGATACAAGGAGAGGCGTTATTGCCATCAAACATCATTTCGCCGCACTAGCCGTAAAGATGATCGTAAAGGGTGTGAAGCATACTTGGCACATGTGGTAGACACCCAAGTGGGGAGTCCAAAGATTGAAGGACATCGCTACAAGACATGACTTTCGGATGTGTTTCTGATGAATTGCTAGGATTACCTCCGAAAGAGAAGTGCGCTTTGAAATTAATGTTTTGCCTGGTGTGGATCCAATCTCCATAACGCCATACAGAATGGCACCAGCAGAGTTGAAGGAGTTGAAGATACAATTACAAGAACTACTTGAAAAGGGCTTCATCCGCCCTAGTGTGTCACCTTGGGGAGCACCAGTGTTGTTTGTTAAGAAGAAGGATAGTACTCTCCGCTTATGTGTTGACTACTAGCTGAATAAGGTGATAATAAAGAATGATATCCATTGCCTCGCATTGATGATCTGCTTGATCAATTGAAGGGTGCAATTGTATTCTCCAAAATTGATTTGATCCGGTTACTATCGATTGAAGGTGCAAGAGCAGAGTATTCCAAAGCGCTTGAGAACTCGATATGGCCACTATGAGTTTCTAGTAATGCCATTAGGGTTGACAAATGCTCCAGCTGCTTTTATGGATCTGATGAACACTATCTTCAGACCATATCTTGATCAATTTGTGGTGGTGTTTATTGATGACATTTTGATATACTCGAGGAATGCAGAAGAGCATGACAGACATCTGCGGATTGTACTGCAAACCTTAAGGGAGAAATAGCTATACGCCAAATTGTCGAAGTGTGAATTTTGGCTGAAAGAAATCTCATTTTTAGGACATGTTGTGTCAGCTGAAGGGATCAAGGTAGATTCCAGCAAGGTAGAAGCTATCCTTAATTGGAAGCCGCCCAGGAACATCACAGAAATTCGCAGTTTTCTGGGATTAGCTGGGTATTACCGACGGTTTGTGAAGGGGTTTTCTATGTTATCTTCTCCACTGACCAAGCTGCTTCGGAAAGATGTGAAATTTCAGTGGACTGATAAATGTCAGCAGAGTTTTGATGAGTTGAAGAGGTGCTTAACTGAAGCTCCAGTTCTCACTTTACCTACTCCGGGTAAAGAATACACAGTTTATAGTGATGCTTCTCACAATGGGCTAGGCTGTGTACTGATGCAAGATTGGAATGTCATTGCTTATGCATCACGCCAGCTGAAACCGCATGAGAGGAATTACCCAACACATGATCTGGAGTTAGCAACTATTGTTTTTGCTCTAAAGATCTGGAGACACTATTTGTATGGGGAGAAATGCTACATTTACACAGATCACAAGAGCTTGAAGTACTTAAGCACCCAGAAGGAATTGAATTTGAGGCAGAGGAGATGGTTAGAGTTGATTAAAGATTATGATTGCTTAGTAGACTATCAGCCAGGGAAAGCAAATGTGGTGGCTGACGCCTTAAGTCGCAAGACTATGGCAAGTCTCAGAGTTTCTCCTTTGTCCATGATATATGAATTGAAAGCACAGCATGCCAGTTTAGAGATTGATGATGAGGGACAGACAGTAGTTGCTTGGCATGTACAGCCAGTGTTGATTGATCAGATCAAAATGGCTGCTCAGAGTGATGAAAAGTATCAAAAGCTACTGAAAGAAGTCCAGCAGGGCAAGAAACCTGAATTCTCTGTGAGAGATGATGGTTTATTGCTACATCAGGGCAGAGTGTGCGTTCCTAGTGATGTGGAATTGAGACAAATCATTATGAAGGAAGCACATGAGTCTCCATTTGCTATGCACCCTGGTGGAACTAAAATGTACAGAGGGCTGAAAGAGCATTACTGGTGGATGGGCATGAAAAGAGATATAGCTGAATTTGTTCCCAAATGCCTAACTTGTTAGCAAGTAAAGGCAGAACATCAAGTTCCAGCTGGTTTGTTACATCCTTTGTCAGTACCAGAGTGGAAATGGGAACGAATAACTATGGATTTTGTTACAGGACTTCTAAGGACACAGAGTAGTCATGATGCAGTATGGGTTATAGTTGACAGATTGACCAAGTCTGCTCACTTTTTGCCAGTTCGGATGGATTATAGCCTGGAAAGATTGGCCAGATTGTACATATATGAGATTGTAAAATTGCATGGAGTGCCAGTATCAATTGTGTCTGACAGAGACCCTAGGTTCACTTCTAGATTCTGGGGTAGTCTTCAGAGAGCCCTAGGAACTAGATCGAACTTCAAAGACAAAGATTCCACCCATGCATGATGGCCACCCGAGAGGGTTATTCAGATATTGGAGGATATGCTACGGGCTTGTGTGATTGAATTTGAAGGTAGTTGGGATACACACTTGCCTTTGATTGAGTTTGCTTATAACAATAGCTATCAATCAAGCATTGGGATGCCTCCATATGAAGCTTTGTATGGCAGGAAGTGCAGAACTCCTTTATGTTGTGATGAAGTAGGTGAAAGGAAGATGATTGGGCCAGAAATTGTCCAGCAGACAGAGGAAAATATCAGATTGATCAGAGATAGACTCAAGCCTGCATCAGACCGTCAGAAGTCCTATGTTGATATGAAAAGAAGAGATATTGAGTATGCAGTGGGTGATAAGGTATTCCTCAAAGTTTCTCCTTGGAAGTGGATTATGAGATTTGGCGTAAAGGGAAAGCGAGTCCTCGTTTCATCGGACCATATGAAGTTCTGGAAAGAGTGGGTCCTTTGGCATATCGGTTGGCATTACCTCCAGAGCTAGCAAGGATACACAGTGTCTTCCATGTGTCCATGTTAAGGAGGTACAGATCTGACCCATCTCATGTACTATCAGTGGAAGAGATTGAAGTAAATCCAGACCTTTCATATGAGGAAGAACCCATAAAAATTCTGGCTTATGAGGTGAAGCAGCTGAGGAACAAACAGATACACCTGGTTAAAGTGCTGTGGAACCATCATTCAGGCCAGGAAGCTACTTGGGAACGTGAAGAGGATATGAGGAGACAGCACCCACAGCTGTTCAGAGACTAATGCCAGGTAAAAATTTCGAGACGAAATTTATTTAAGGGGTGGAGAATTGTAACACCCCTATGTTCGGTGGTGCGTTCAGCTGTTCCGGTGACCAGTGCCGACCGGACAGCTAGGATGCCTAGAACCGTACTTCGATATGAGTGAGGAGACATAAAATAATGAAATACAAGAAAAGAAAGTACAAGAAAAACAAAGGAAAAATGATAGCAAAGAAATGTGATCAAGTTAAACGAGCCGGGAAACCTAACGATGGGTGACCGCACTGGGAAGTCACGGCGTGGACCGTTGACTAGCCCTGGACTGCGGGGAACCCTGGAAAACATTTTTTGGACTTAAATAGAACCTTATTGAAGAATAAATATCATTAGAAAGATCAAAGAAAAATTGAATAATTAGTACAAAGAAAAGTGAGAAATCGAAAAACAGACAAAATACGGTGTTATCGAAAAATCGGGAATGCAACCCGAACAAGGGCATTATGGTCATTTGACATCCCGAAGTGTCTTTTGACCTAAATGTCCATTAAAAATAAATAGTGTTACACTTAGAAAATAAAAGGAAAAATTAATTTAGTGGTACCTAAAGTAAATATCTAAAATCATTGGTTAAATGTGGAATAAATGAACAATTACCTTATTATATGATTTAAACTTTGTTAGTGGACCACTAAAGATTTAATTAAACATAAAAAGGTGCTGATGCAAGTCCACTAACCAGCTGAACTTCATCTTCCTCAAAGTTATCTCAACATTGCCGTGAATGAAGGTGAGAGGAAACACCATAGCCGTTTTTCATGCAAGCTCATCTAACCACTCATTTCACTTCTAATCACTTGAGTTCCTTCATAAAACTTTGTCTACACATCACAAGGAAGATATTGATACCAAATTTGAGAAGTTTGGTGAAGGTTTAGCAAGATACAATCAAAGGTAAGTTTACATTTTTGAGAATTCCTTTGTTAAGTTTTGTGTGCATGTTATGGGTATTGGTTTTGTGAAGGAAAATTTTGAGTTTGAAGAGTTATTGTTGTTTTCATTTTGGACAGCCATGGAGTCACGTTTTTTATGAGATAATTGTGCATATAATTGATGAGAAATAATGTTGATCATGGTGATTTAATATCCTAGTGAATTATTTCACATATATATGTTGATTTACGCACTTGGATGGGAATTGGTTAATTTGTAGGGCACTTTGATGTTGGAGGACAATTTTCGGCAGCTTAGAAAACTTGAGTAAATGTATGTAGTCATGGAAGTGTTGGCAGAATGTTGACATAGAAGAATTGATGAATGTATATGTAAATTAGTAGTGGAGATTATATGTAATGATTAGGTGTATTTATGTACATATATTGCTAAATTTGGACTTTGTGGTTTAGGGTTGTATTTGATGTATTGAGAATGTTTGTATTCTGTCCAAATTGACCATAGTAAGAAGTGATAAATGAATATGGAATGGTATAAAATCAGAATTAGGTATGGGGATTTAAAGTAGAGCAAGTTAAATGTGTGTTTGAATTGGGGTTTGAAAGACATATAGAGGGCAGTGTGCAAATAGACCTATAACTTTAAATGTGTAACCTCAATTGGTATGAGACCAATTGGAGGTAAAACTAGGCACAAAATGTGCCAACTTTCATTGAGAAAACATACCAAAATTCTGCTTTCAAGGTGACCTAAGAAAATGACCAATTCGGATTAGGTGCAATCAGGACCTGAAAAATGACCAATTGGGCAGCAGTGAGTGTTTAGGCCATAACTCACTCAAAACAGGTCCAATTGACCTGAAATTTTAACCATGAATAGTTAAGACCCATACCTACAAGTCTTATGAAGACACCAAAGCCCAGAAATGACCATAAGCAAGTCAAACAACTTGCACAAGTTCGGGTCCAAAAACTGGCCGAACCAGAGTTGACCAAATTGACCTAAAATTGACCTAAATTGATACCATTTGACCAGTAATAGTGTAATGACCATAACTTGGTCTACTTAACTCGGATTCACCTAAAATTTTGCACCGCGGTCCATAAGACCTAGATCTACAAGTTTGTAGTTTCGACCAAGACCCGAAAATCGAGGGAACTAGATCGTCCGGCTAGGTCAAACCAGTGTCCCGGAATCCAGCAATTTGCATTAAAATGCACTAAACAAGGAAACGACTTTGGTAAAACGTACCAAACCTAAAACCCTATCGAATGTGACATATTAACGACATTAAAACCTAATTTACCTAAAACGCAACGAGGGTCGGTATATTAGGTGATTAAGTGAATAATTGAGTTCAGTGCATTATTTACCAAACAACATCAATAGAGACAGTTTAATTTAGCACTGAAACACTTCAAATTGTGTTTCTCAGTTAACAAGGACTCAGCAAAAGGGAAGGAAACACTGAGGCCAGACCAGGGGGACAGTCATCAGAGGTTTGTGCACAACAACTGTTTCTTTTGAATTATTTTCAATTGAAATAAATATTGACTATTTGTATATTATTGTTTTAAATTGTGGAAATGAGTTTGATGGACACTTATTGATTGAAAAATATATTGTGAATGGTTTGAAACTGTGAAAAATTGTCTGAATGACATTGATGGATACTTATTGATTTAAAAGCATTGGAAATGGTTTGAAACCACAACTATCATGTATATTGATTGTATTCCTCATTAGCTTGTCTAGTGGGACGAATTAAATTCCCTCTCTGGCTGAAGTGTTGAGGTGTGTGCCTGTTGAGGACGAATTGGATGAGTACTCATATTTTTGCTAGCTAGCTATGTTATTCCTCATTAGTCATCGACTTTTGGGACGAATTGAATACCTCATTAGCCATTGGCTTTTGGGACGAATTGAACTATGGATCATGATTAAGCTGTGTGTGATTTTATTGATGTGTATTGTGAGATTGTGAAATGGATTTAAACTCTCATTGACATATACTATCTTTTGAATTCAAACATGACCTGACTTATGAAAATCTATTGTGATACTGAGAAATGGAGTTTAAATTCTTATTGACCTTTATTGTCTTAAATTTGACTATGGTTTTAAGTATCCACTATTTACATGATTTATGAATTGTGATTTAAATTGTATTTGGTTAATGTTGTGCACCACTGAGACATTGTCTCAAATGATAGCTTTTATTGCCGTCGCAGTAGAGAGATGGACAGTATACAGACTAGGCTGCATATACATCCAAATGAGGGATTACAGTATAATGAGTATACCAAGATTTTGCATTTTGTAATCAGAATGTATGACATCGTATTTACATTTTGTTTTTGGTTTTGAGCAGTTGTAAATTCAAATTGTACCTTGAAGTTGTAAATTAATTATGAGTTATTTGACTTGTAAAAATTGTATTATATTTCCTTATCTCAGACTTTGAAAAATTTCTATGGAATTGAGTTGATAAATTGTTGTGTTGAGAAATGTATTGAAGTTGAGATTTGGAAATTTATTGAAGTGCTTTTTACAGGTTTTCTGAAGAACTGTTTTGTTAAAAATACAGATGGCACTCTGCCAAAATTTTTACACAAATTCCAAATAAACAAAATGAGTTAGTTGTTTCACTTCAGTTCACCAAAGTCTTTAACACCTGTAAATAGTGCTCACCACTGTAAAAGAAGTAAGAAAAGTTTTTAAAATCCCTTGTAGTGTATTTAATGGGTTATCAGTAGACGGAGTTGGTAATTCATTAGGTATACTACAGGATCATGTTATGCCTTACAGAGGGGTAGGGTGTGACATGTTTTGGTGGTATCAGAGCCAAGTTTTTAAATTCTGTTTTCACCTGTTATTTGAATGTTCTTTCTTCATAGTACAACTGCTCAATATCATTGTTTGATACATACAGTACATTACATTATGAATATGCACTAACGGGAGGAAATCTCCTTGTGTTATTTGTTCAGGAGATCTAGAATCCTCGCATTGAATATGGAAGAGGGTGATCGTTCAGTCGATCAATCTATTGAGGCTGAGGTGCAAGGGGATGCCCCAGGCCTACATAATGTCAGTGGTTCAAAGACCAGACCCTGCGATCGCAATTTCTGCTCGATTCGCTCACAGAGATGGCTGCAATGTTCCAACAAATGGCTGGCAATGTACCTACTCAAGTCCCAATACAGACACCAGTGGTACAACCACAGTCTCCTACGAGGCAGCACGACAAATTGATGAAGTATGGGGCTACAGAGTTTAAGGGGACAGTAGATCCTCTAGAAGCTGAACAATGGTTAGAGAGGATGGATAGGGTGTTCAAGAAGCTACATTGTACAGAAGAGCTTAGATTTGAATACTCAGTGTCCTTACTACAGGGGGATGCTTATGATAGGTTGAAAACAATTCCCCACAGCAGTAGAGCTGCAGGTGCTAACATGGAATGACTTCCTGTGGAATTCAGGCAGAAATATATCCCTGATGCTTATGTAGACCAGAAGCTGCAAGAGTTCCTAAGTTTGAAACAGGAGAACAGATCAGTGGCTGAGTATGAAAGAGAATTTTCCCGCCTTAGCCATTATGCAATGAGTCTACTCTCTACCAGCAGGGAAAGATGCAAGAGGTTTGAGACTGGTTTGAAACCCAGTATCAGAGTACAAGTGCTCGGCTTCAAACACACTAACTTCTCTGAACTTGTTTCTCAAGCCCTAGAGTTGGAAAGAGTTGAGTTTGAGATTGCTCCAGAGAAAAAGAGATCAGAGAAGACAGAGAAAGAGGGAAAGTCAGTAGAACAGAGTTTCAGTGGTCATACTGGGAAGAGGAAAAACTATGGGGGACATGGCAGAGGTGGCAAGAAGTCGGGTAGGGGAAGATATTCGTGATGAGACCTCCCTATCCGGACAGCAGAGTACTGCAGGTTCCTATCCTCCCGCCAATGTGAAACATGTGGAAGAAATCATGGTGGGATCTGCTAAGGCTATTAGAGCTTGTTATAACCGTGGAGGCACAGGACACTTTGCCAAGGATCGCACGATGAGTCGCAGAGTTGGACCATCTCCTACTATCGCAGAATGGGTCGATTGAGCCTGTCACCAGAAGTTCACAACCACCTAGCAGAGGTAGAGGCAGGGGTAGAGGTAGCCAAGCAGGCAGCCAAGGCACAGTAAAACAATCAGAGCAAGATAGTGCCCCAGTAAGAGTCTATGCAATGAGGCAGAGGGAAGAGGCTGAGACATCTGATGTTGTGGCTGGTACCTTCTCAACTTTTAACCAGAATGTGTTTGTGTTATTTGATCCGAGTTCTACCCATTCTTATGTGAGTGCTAGCATCATTGATTGCATTGCTGTTCCATGTACAAAAATAGACTTTGAGGTGCTAGTAACAAGTCCGTTAGGACAGGAGGTCAGGGTTAATAGAATGTATAGAGATTGTCCTTTGGTGATCCAAGGACACACTTTCCTGTCCGATTTCATTGAAATGCCCTTCAGAGATTATGATATCATCTTGGGCATGGATTGGTTAGCTAGGCATCATGCCATGATTGATCAGAGGTCAAGACAGTCACTTTTGGCCTTCCTCGATCTGATGATGTGGTGATACAAGGAGAGGCGATTATTGCCATCAAACATCATTTAATTTGCACTAGCCGTAAAGATGATCGTAAAGGGGTGAAGCATACTTGGCACATGTGGTAGACACCCAAGTGGGGAGTCCAAAGATTGAAGGACATCCCTACGATACATGACTTTCGGATGTGTTTCTGATGAATTGCCAGGATTACCTCCGGAAAGAGAAGTGCAGTTTGAAATTAATGTTATGCCTGGTGTGGATCCAATCTCCATAACGCCATACAGAATGGCACCAGCAGAGTTGAAGGAGTTGAAGATACAATTACAAGAACTACTTGAAAAGGGCTTCATCCGCCCTAGTGTGTCACCTTGGGGAGCACCAGTGTTGTTTGTTAAGAAGAAGGATGGTACTCTTCGCTTATTTGTTGACTACCGGCAGTTGAATAAGGTGACAATAAAGAACAGATATCCATTGCCTCGCATTGATGATCTGTTTGATCAATTGAAGGGTGCAGCTGTATTCTCCAAAATTGATTTGCGATCTGGTTACTATCGCTTGAAGGTGCAAGAGCGAGTATTCCAAAATCGCCGTAACTCGATATGGCCACTATGAGTTTCTAGTAATGCCATTCGGGTTGACAAATGCTCCAGCTGCTTTTATGGATCTGATGAACACTATCTTCAGACCATATCTTGATCAATTTGTGGTGGTGTTTATTGATGACATTTTGATATACTCGAGGAATGCAGAAGAGCATGACAGACATCTGCGGATTGTACTGCAAACCTTAAGGGAGAAACAGCTATACGCCAAATTGTCGAAGTGTGAATTTTGGCTGAAAGAAATCTCCTTTTTAGGACATGTTGTGTCAGCTGAAGGGATCAAAGTAGATTCCAGCAAGGTAGAAGCTATCCTTAATTGGAAGCCGCCCAGGAACATCACAGAAATTCACAGTTTTCTAGGATTAGCTGGGTATTACCTACGGTTTGTGAAGGGGTTTTCTATGTTATCTTCTCCACTGACCAAGCTGCTTCGGAAAGATGTGAAATTTCAGTGGACTGATAAATGTCAGCAGAGTTTTGATGAGTTGAAGAGGTGCTTAACTGAAGCTCCAGTTCTCACTTTACCTACTCCTGGTAAAGAATACACAGTTTATAGTGATGCTTCTCACAATGGGCTAGGCTGTATCGATGCAAGATCGAATGTCATTGCTTATGCATCACGCCAGTGAAACCGCATGAGAGGAATTACCCAACACATGATCCGAGTTAGCCTATTGTTTTTGCTCAAGATCCGAGACACTATTTGTATGGGGAGAAATGCTACATTTACACAGATCACAAGAGCTTGAAGTACTTAGGCACCCAGAAGGAATTGAATTTGAGGCAGAGGAGATGGTTAGAGTTGATTAAAGATTATGATTGCTTAGTAGACTATCAGCCAGGGAAAGCAAATGTGGTGGCTGACGCCTTAAGTCGCAAGACTATGGCAAGTCTCAGAGTTTCTCCTTTGTCCATGATATATGAATTGAAAGCACAACATGCCAGTTTAGAGATTGATGATGAGGGACAGACAGTAGTTGCTTGGCATGTACAGCCAGTGTTGATTGATCAGATCAAAATGGCTGCTCAGAGTGATGAAAAGTATCGGTTACCGAAAGAAGTCCAGCAGGCAAGAAACACGAATTCTCCGTGAGAGATGATGGTTTATTGCTACATCGAAGGCAGTGTGCGCCTAGTGATGTGGAATTGAGACAAATCATTATGAAGGAAGCACATGAGTCTCTATTTGCTATGCACCCTGGTGGAACTAAAATGTACAGAGGGCTGAAAGAGCATTACTGGTGGATGGGCATGAAAAGAGATATAGCTGAATTTGTTTCCAAATGCCTAACTTGTCAGCAAGTAAAGGCAGAACATCAAGTTCCAGCTGGTTTGTTACATCCTTTGTCGATGCAGTGGAAATGGGAACGAATAACTATGGATTTTGTTACAGGACTTCTAAGGACACAGAGTAGTCATGATGCAGTATGGGTTATAGTTGACAGATTGACCAAGTCTGCTCACTTTTTGCCAGTTCGGATGGATTATAGCCTGGAAAGATTGGCCAGATTGTACATATATGAGATTGTAAAATTGCATGGAGTGCCAGTATCAATTGTGTCTGACAGAGACCCTAGGTTCACTTCTAGATTCTGGGGTAGTCTTCAGAGAGCCCTAGGAACTAGACTGAACTTCAAAGACAAAGATTCCACCCACGCATGGATGGCCAGTCTGAGAGGGTTATTCAGATATTGGAGGATATGCTACGGGCTTGTGTGATTGAATTTGAAGGTAGTTGGGATACACACTTGCCTTTGATTGAGTTTGCTTATAACAATAGCTATCAATCAAGCATTGGGATGCCTCCATATGAAGCTTTGTATGGCAGGAAGTGCAGAACTCCTTTATGTTGGGATGAAGTAGGTGAAAGGAAGATGATTGGGCCAGAAATTGTCCAGCAGACAGAGGAAAAGATCAGATTGATCAGAGATAGACTCAAGGCTGCATCAGACCGTCAGAAGTCCTATGTTGATATGAAAAGAAGAGATATTGAGTATGCAGTGGGTGATAAGGTATTCCTCAAAGTTTCTCCTTGGAAGAGGATTATGAGATTTGGCAGAAAGGGGAAACTGAGTCCTCGTTTCATCGGACCATATGAAGTTCTGGAAAGAGTGGGTCCTTTGGCATATCGGTTGGCATTACCTCCAGAGCTAGCAAGGATACACAGTGTCTTCCATGTGTCCATGTTAAGGAGGTACAGATCTGACCCATCTCATGTACTATCAGTGGAAGAGATTGAAGTAAATCCAGACCTTTCATATGAGGAAGAACCCATAAAAATTCTGGCTTATGAGGTGAAGCAGCTGAGGAACAAACAGATACACCTGGTTAAAGTACTGTGGAACCATCATTCAGGCCAGGAAGCTACTTGGGAACATGAAGAGGATAGGAGGAGACAGCACCCACAACTGTTCAGAGACTAATGCCAGGTAAAAATTTCGAGACGAAATTTATTTAAGGGGGGGAGAATTGTAACACCCCTAAGTTCAGTAGTGCGTTCTGCTGTTCCGGTGATCAGTGCCGACCGGACAGCTAGGATGCCTAGAACCGTACTTCGATATGAGTGAGGAGACATAAAATAATGAAATACAAGAAAAGAAAGTACAAGAAAAACAAAGGAAAAATGATAGCAAAGAAATGTGATCAAGTTAAACGAGCCGGGAAACCTAACGATGGGTGACCGCACTGGGAAGTCACGGCGTGGACCGTTGACTAGCTCGGATCATGGGAACCCTGGAAAACATTTTTTGGACTTAAATAGAACCTTATTGAAGAATAAATATCATTAGAAAGATCAAAGAAAAATTAAATAATTAGTACAAAGAAAAGTGAGAAATCGAAAAACAGACAAAATACGGTGCTATCGAAAAATCGGGAATGCAACCCGAACAGGGGCATTATGGTCATTTGACATCCCGAAGTGTCTTTTGACCTAAATGTCCATTAAAAATAAATAGTGTTATACTTAGAAAATAAAAGGAAAAATTAATTTAGTGGTACCTAAAGTAAATATCTAAAATCATTGGTTAAATGTGGAATAAATGAACAATTACCTTATTATATGATTTAAACTTTGTTAGTGGACCACTAAAGATTTAATTAAACATAAAAAGGTGCTGATGCAAGTCCACTAACCAGCTGAACTTCATCTTCCTCAAAGTTATCTCAACATTGCCGTGAATGAAGGTGAGAGGAAACACCATAGCCGTTTTTCATGCAAGCTCATCTAACCACTCATTTCACTTCTAATCACTTGAGTTCCTTCATAAAACTTTGTCTACACATCACAAGGAAGATATTGATACCAAATTTGAGAAGTTTGGTGAAGGTTTAGCAAGATACAATCAAATGTAAGTTTACATTTTTGAGAATTCCTTTGTTAAGTTTTGTGTGCATGTTATGGGTATTGGTTTTGTGAAGGAAAATTTTGAGTTTGAAGAGTTATTGTTGTTTTCATTTTGGACAGCCATGGAGTCACGTTTTTTATGAGATAATTGTGCATATAATTGATGAGAAATAATGTTGATCATGGTGATTTAATATCCTAGTGAATTATTTCACATATATATGTTGATTTACGCACTTGGATGGGAATTGGTTAATTTGTAGGGCACTTTGATGTTGGAGGACAATTTTCGGCAGCTTAGAAAACTTGAGTAAATGTATGTAGTCATGGAAGTGTTGGCAGAATGTTGACATAGAAGAATTGATGAATGTATATGTAAATTAGTAGTGGAGATTATATGTAATGATTAGGTGTATTTATGTACATATATTGCTAAATTTGGACTTTGTGGTTTAGGGTTGTATTTGATGTATTGAGAATGTTTGTATTCTGTCCAAATTGACCATAGTAAGAAGTGATAAATGAATATGGAATGGTATAAAATCAGAATTAGGTATGGGGATTTAAAGTAGAGCAAGTTAAATGTGTGTTTGAATTGGGGTTTGAAAGACATATAGAGGGCAGTGTGCAAATAGACCTATAACTTTAAATGTGTAACCTCAATTGGTATGAGACCAATTGGAGGTAAAACTAGGCACAAAATGTGCCAACTTTCATTGAGAAAACATACCAAAATTCTGCTTGCAAGGTGACCTAAGAAAATGACCAATTCGGATTAGGTGCAATTAGGACCTGAAAAATGACCAATTGGGCAACTGTGAGTGTTTAGGCCATAACTCACTCAAAACAGGTCCAATTGACCTAAAATTTTAACCATGAATACTTAAGACCCATACCTACAAGTCTTATGAAGACACCAAAGCCCAGAAATGACCATAAGCAAGTCAAACAACTTGCACAAGTTCGGGTCCAAAAACTGGCCGAACCAGAGTTGACCAAATTGACCTAAAATTGACCTAAATTGATACCATTTGACCAGTAATAGTGTAATGACCATAACTTGGTCTACTTAACTCGGATTGACCTAAAATTTTGCACCGCGGTCCATAAGACCTAGATCTACAAGTTTGTAGTTTCGACCGAGACCCGAAAACCGAGGGAACTAGATCGTCCGGCTAGGTCAAACCAGTGTCCCGGAATCCAGCAATTTGCATTAAAATGCACTAAACAAGGAAATGACTTTGGTAAAACGTACCAAACCTAAAACCCTATCGAATGTGACATATTAACGACATTAAAACCTAATTTACCTAAAACGCAACGAGGGTCGGTATATTAGGTGATTAAGTGAATAATTGAGTTCAGTGCATTATTTACCAAACACCATCAATAGAGACAGTTTAATTTAGCACTGAAACACTTCAAATTGTGTTTCTCAGTTAACAAGTACTAAGCAATAGGGAAGGAAACACTGAGTCGGACAGTGGGGATACCATCGAGGTTTGTGCACAACAACTGCTTTCTTTTGTATTATTTTCAATTGAAATAACTATTGTCTATTTTTATATTATTGTTTTAAATTGTGGAAATGAGTTTGATGGACACTTATTGATTGAAAAATATTGTGAATGGTTTGAAATCAGAAAATTGTCTGAATGACATTGATGGATACTTATTGATTTAAAAGCATTGGAAATGGTTTGAAACCACAGCTATCATGTATATTGATTGTATTCCTCATTAGCTTGTCTAGTGGGACGAATTGAATTCCCTCTCTGGCTGAAGTGTTGAGGTGTGTGCTTGTTGAGGAAGAATTGGATGAGTACTCATATTTTTGCTAGCTAGCTATGTTATTCCTCATTAGTCATCGACTTTTGGGACGAATTGAATACCTCATTAGCCATTGGCTTTTGGGACGAATTGAACTATGGATCATGATTAAGCTGTGTGTGATTTATTGATGTGTATTGTGAGATTGTGAAATGGATTTAAACTCTCATTGACATATACTGTCTTTTGAATTCAAACATGACCTGACTTATGAAAATCTATTGTGATACTGAGAAATGGAGTTTAAATTCTTATTGACCTTTATTGTCTTAAATTTGACTATGGTTTTAAGTATCCACTATTTACATGATTTATGAATTGTGATTTAAATTGTATTTGGTTAATGTTGTGCACCATTGAGACATTGTCTCAAATGATAGCTTTTATTGCCGCAGTAGAGAGATAGACAGTACAGACTAGGCCGCATATACATCCAAATGAGGGATTACAGTATAATGATTATACCAGTATTTTGCATTTTGTACTGTAATATATGACACTGTATGTACATTTTGTTTTTGGTTTTGAGCAGTTGTAAATTCAAATTGTACCTTGAAGTTGTAAATTAATTATGAGTTATTTGACTGGTAAAAATTGTATTATATTTCCTTATCTCAGACTTTGAAAAATTTCTATGGAATTGAGTTGATAAATTGTTGTGTTGAGAAATGTATTGAAATTGAGATTTGGAAATTTATTGAAGTGCTTTTTACAGGTTTTCTGAAGAACTGTTTTGTTAAAAATACAGATGGCACTCTGCCAAAATTTTTACAGAAATTCCAAATAAACCAAATGAGTTAGTTGTTTCACTTCAGTTCACCAAAGTCTTTAACACCTGTAAATAGTGCTCACCACTGTAAAAGAAGTAAGAAAAGTTTTTAAAATCCCTTGTAGTGTATTTAATGGGTTATCAGTAGACGGAGTTGGTAATTCATTAGGTATACTACGGGATCATGTTATGCCTTACAGAGGGGTAGGGTGTGACAGATAATAACCTGATCTCAAGTCAATTTTGGAGAACACAGCTGCACCCCTCAACTGATCAAACAAGTCATCAATGCGGGGCAATGGATATCTATTCTTTATTGTCACCTTATTCAACTGTCGATAATCAATACACAAGCGGAGAGTGCCATCTTTCTTCTTTACAAACAACACAGGCGCTCCTCAAGGTGACACACTAGGGTGGATAAAGCCCTTGTTAGGCAATTCTTGCAACTGCACTTTCAACTCTTTCAATTCTGCAGGTGCCATTCCATATGGCGTTATAGAGATTGGGTCCACACCAGGCATAACATTAATCTCAAACTGCACCTCTCTTTCTGGAGGTAATCCTGGCAATTCATCAGGAAACACATCCGGAAAATCACATACAGTAGGGATGTCCCTTAGTGCTGGGCTCCCCACTTGGGTGTCTATCACATGTGCCAAGTATGCATCACACCCATTTCTAATCATTCTTCTGGCTAGTGCAGCCGAAATGATGTTTGATGGCAGTAAATGCCTCTCCCTGTGTATTACCACATCACCGTACAAAGGGAGACCAAAAGTGACTGTCTTCAGTCTACAGTCAATCATAGCGTGATGCCTAGCTAACCAATCCATGCCCAAGATAATATCATACTCTCTGAAGGGCATTTCAATCAAGTCAGATAGGAAAACATGTCCTTGGATCACCAAAGGACAGTCCCTATAAATTCTGTTGACCCGGACCTCTTGTCCTAACGAACTAGTTACTAGCACTTCAAAACCCATTTGCACACATGGAACAACAAGTGAACTGAATATGCTAGCACTAACATATGAATGGGTTGAACCCGGATCAAACAACACAAATACATCTTGCTCAGAGATAGAGAATGTACCGGCTACAACATCAGAAGTCTCAGCCTCTTCTCGCTATCTCATTGAATAAACCCTGACTGAAGCACTCTCTTGTGCCGACTGACCAACTGTGCCCTGACTGCTTGAAGCAGTGCCTCTACCTCTGCCTCTTCCTCTACCAATAGACTGTGAACCTCTGGGAGCAGGACTCTGAATAGATCCCTCGACAGTAGTAGGAGCTGGACCATATCTCGAAGACAGAACACTAGTGCAGTCTCTTGCTAAATGACCCTTGCCTCCGCAGTTAAAGCAGGCTCCACTGGCCCAATAACACTTCCCCCCATGAATCTTGCCACAAGTCTCACAGGGGCGGGCAGAATGTGAACCCTTGCTCATCGCCGACTGCACCTAGGGGTCTCTCGCCCGAAAATCTACCTCTACCAAATCTTCCACCTCGACCCCTACTGGGTCCACTAAATTTCTTTCTCTTTCTAGAGGTAGCACCAGAACTCTGTTCAACTGATTTTTCCCCCTTGTCTTTTTCTAGTTTTTCTTTCACTGGGGTTGCTTCTGATTCAATTCTCTCCAGTTCAAGTGCTTGAGACATAAGCTCTGAGAAGTTGTTGTGTCGAAATCCTACAACTTACATCCTTATGCTGGGCTTCAAACCCGTCTCAAATCTCTTGCATCTTGCCTTGCTAGTAGTAAGGAGACTCCCCGCATAGTGACTCAGGTGGGAGAACTCCCTCTCATACTCTGCCACTGTTCTGTTGCCTTGTTTTAGACTCAGAAACTCTTGTAACTTCTGATCAACATATGCATCTGGGATGTATTTCTGTCTGAACTCTCTGATGAAGTCATCCCAGGTCAGCACTGGTGGTTCAGCTAAGCTGTGGGGGATGGTCTTCCACCAATCATACGCATCCCCTTGCAGTAGAGACACAGAATACTCAAACTTCAGTTCATCTTGGCAGTGCAACTTCTTAAATACTCTGTCCATTCTTTCAAGCCATTGCTCTGCCTCTAAAGGGTCCACTGTACCCTTAAATTCTGCAGCCCCATACTTCAGTAATTTATCATATTGTCTGGCTGGAGGCAGTGGTTGTGCCACAGGTGTTTGGGGTGGAGCTTGAGCAGGCATACCCCCAGCCATTTGTTGAAACATCGCAGCCATCTGCTGTGCGAACTGTGTAGGAAACTGCGGCATTTGTGGGGCTGGTGCTGCTGACCCACTAACATTCGGTAAAGCTGGGGCTTCCCCTTGTGCCTCAGCTTCAACAGACTGCTCAACTGAGTGATCCCCTTCTTCCATTTCAGGCTGAAGTTAGGGTATCTCCTGAACAAGTAACATAAGGAGATTTCCCTCCGTTAGTTCATATTCATGATGTAATGCACTGTATGTAACAATTATGGACACTGAGCAGTTGTACTTAACAAAGAAAAACACAAATTCACAAGTAAAAACATACTTCAAAAATTTTCTCTGATACCACTAAAACATGTCACACCTTACCCCTCTGTAAGGCATAACATGATCCCATAGAATACCTAATAAACTACCGAACTTTACTTACCGATAACTCGTTAAGTACCCTACAAGGGATTTTAAACAATTTTCTTACTTTTGATAAGTGGTGAGCATTTTCTAATAGGTATTTAAAACATATGATTAAAAGTAAATCTAGTTAATATTTTTGGTCCATTTTGTTTTTTCGCAAATTTTATAAAAATTTTGACAGAGTTCTGTCTATATTTTGAGAAACCAGTTCTTCAAATACCTGTAAAAAGCACTTCTAAAAATTTTTCTCAACAACTACTTCAATTTCACAATCAAACTTAATCCATTTCAATCAATTTTTCAAGTTTAAAATTGAATAATCCTCAAAATACTAGCAATACATTTCATTCAAATTAAATAAAATAGTTCCACTTATATTTCATTAAAGACAAAACAATTTATACACATCCTTATAAATTTATATCAAAAGAAACACAAACTAAACTTTATTACAAACTTCATACAAATTTTTGTACAAGCTGCTCAAGACCCATTTACATGTCCATACATTTATATGCAATACATACATCAAAAGAAATATTTACAGTTAGGGTATAAATTATACCCAAAGACTTTAAGCTGATAGCTCCTCACACCTCAAAGAAACTCGCCATCGCTCTAGTCTCTCTCTATCTGCGACAGCAATAGAAGCTATCGCTGAGTACTAGGACTCAGTGGTGCACAACATACTAAAATAATCTTTATGCAAAACTTAAATCACATTTATTTAAAAATTTAGCTGAACATAAGAATTAAGTACAAATCATGCATTGTAAGATTTTAAATGCAAACCAAGTTCATTTCAAAGTATCAAAACACATTTCATAAAACCCACAGTTAGATCATGCCATTCAAAACAAATAGAATCTCAATAGCCAGAGGCTAAGGAGAAATCACATCACAAGGCTAGCTAGCTCAAATATATGGATATCCATTCACATCCTCTTCTACTGGCACACCTCAACACTTCTCCAGAGAAGGAATCAAAATTCGAAACTAATTACCCCCACTAGTCATGCTAGTGAGGTGTTCAAATATATGGTCATGACACTGTGGTTTCAAAACTTATCTTAACAATTTGCTAAACATTGTCATTTGAAATATACATAACTAACTTTCCACAATTTAAATCAAAACATCATAAAAATTGTCATAATTCACTGATTCAAATTATTCAAAATAATATGCAGAAATAATTTACAAAAGTTATACGTTGTGCACAAACCTCAAGCGAGTCGCCTCTTGACCTCGACTCGGTTCCTCGGGTTCTTTCCCGGTATCCTTTCTAACTGAAACACACAATTTTACAATGTTTCAGCACTAGAACTTAACATAAACCCAAAATAAATTTAGCTTCACTTTTACCTAGCTCTAACGTGCTAAATTCGACGTTCTCGAAATTTTTGTGTTTCGGGTTACTATTTACTATACTATTCAAGTCAAATAGTTGACTTTCTAAGGCTTAATAGGTATGGGAACTCCAAATTCACCCACATACCACATTTTGGTCACTAAACTTGTTGGTTTTGGTCATTTTCTCAAAACTTAGGTCTTTTACGCAAAATTGCCAATTTTCAGTTTTGGTGTCCCTAATTGTACTGTTTCATTGGTCAGTTTACTGTTGGAATTTGGCAAAACTTTCTTCATAGAAAATGTTCCCTATTGTCTCAAGTTTATTCTCCTTTTTGAATCACCCCAATTGGAGTTTTTTAGCTCAAGTTATAAACAAATTACTATTACTGTTCATGCTACAGAATTTGGTTCTGCAGATTTGTTGATCCAACTTCATTCAGTAATTTGATCACGTTAAGTCCATAATTTGGTCTAATTTTCTTCATATGAAATGTTCTACTATGTCTTAGGTTTCCATCGGTTCAAGAATCGCCTAAATCGAAGTTTTCTAGAGAGAGTTATAGCCATTGAAACTTTACTATTCAAATGGCAAATCTGCAGTCTGCAGATTCAGTGACCCAAATTTGCTTAGTAATTTGATTTGGTTAATGGCATAATTTGGGTTTGTATTCTTCATGAAAGTTTTAGATCTTTATCTCATCTAACCACTGGTAAAAGTTCAGATCATTTTGACCTGCCTAGCTCGAGTTATGACCAAATGAACAAATACTGTTCATTTGGTCAGTTTGTGCAGGGCAGCCTGTGATTTTTCAACTTCGGTCACTTTGTTCACTAGGTTTTAGTCACTTTTTGGGCAGGCTTTCTAAATAAAAATTGTGTCATTTAGTGCCTATTTTCAGTCCCAATTGGTCCCATACCAATTGGACTTGTAAAATTTCATTTTTGGTCCCTCAAAGTTGATTTTTTTGTCATGCTTCATAGCCAATCCGAATTGGCTTTTGATTCCAACACTTCTAACACAATTAATTAGGTCACAAATGACCATTTCTCACTTTACATTAGGTCAAAAACACCATTTACAAGTTTCTTACATTTTTGGTCTCCAAACCCTAATTTCCAAAACCCTAACTACACAAACTCTTGCATTTACTTGATTCTATGCCTTTAACCTTAGTCATTCAACCAACTAAGGTTTATATACCCAATTAAATCCATCAAACCATGCAAATATACTCCCATATACATGCTGGCTGAAAATCATTCATGGTCCCTCAACAAATTTTTATTTCATTTTAAGCATTTTTCTAAGTTAACTAAGTTATAAACACAAGTAATAAACTCATTTGCAACTTAAATCACTAACCTTTGTGTAGCAACTTCTAACTCCTCTTTTCTCCAATTTTCTTTCTTCTTTTCTTCTTTCTTTGATGACCAATCTTCTTCTCAAGTTGCCTAGACAAGCTTTAACTATGGTGGCTTACTTTTCTATGGTGAAATCTTACAATATGCAAGCTCAAAATTGAGCTTTAATGGAGGTTTTGGTGTGGGAGAGGGAGAGTGACGTTTTTGAAGAAAACTTTTGGGTTTTTTTTTTCTTTTCTTTTATGTCTTAAGAAGACCAAAAATCAATTTAAGTAAATTTATTAATTATATTCTTTATGGCATCATGCATGATGTCATCTTTTTTTTTCTATTAGTTCTTTAATTTAATTCTCGATTCTGAAATTTTTTTTTTCCGATTTTATTTGACAGTTAGGTCAGGAGTCAGCTCTCGGGGTCAATTGACCAAATTGCCCCTCGCCGGTTCATCCCGGTTTGCAATTAATTCCATATTTTTTCCGGCTTCCTGACCTAATTATTTGACTGGCTTAACAGTTCTTTTTCATGATTTTCTCTTTTCCACTGTATTCATAAGGGTCCTAAGGACCGCAACGTCACTCTTTACGGTTCGAAATTTGGGTTTAAATCGACTTTGCAGTCGTTCCCGAGAAGGTCACCCATCGCTGTGACTCTCAGCTCGTTTAACTTCTTATGTTCTATTTTTCTTGGTTATACTTAACTAATTGAACATTACTAATTATTTGTGTTTATAGCTTCTCTAGTTGTCCTGAGTGTGGTTCTAATCCCCTTAATTGTCCGGACCGACACCGGTCACCAGAACAGTGAAATATACCAGGCTATGCAATTAGGGGTGTTACATTTAGGTTTCCTATAATCTCAATCCTTGTTTTTCTAGGACATGGCTTCCTTTCTCCAATCATCATAATTCTTTAAATCTACTAAAGTCCCAGTTAAGATTTCCTCCTTTATACCATCTCAAATTTAAAAGTTTATGAATCCCTAACTCATGTTCTATCATCCATAGCTTCTTCACATTTGTGGTGACAAGGTACTCTTGCCTCCTTTATGGGGTTGAGAACTATCAACCAACTTCATTCTACAATGGAGCTCTTAGGCTCCCTTTCATCTATTTGCAAAGGACTAGCATGGTACTTCCCTAATATACTTCTCATGGTTTCTTATTTCTAAATCCTGTTCCTTATTTCTATGATTTCTTTTTTTTACTCCTTGGATCACTGTTAGCCCTTTTTGTTCATTCTTGTTGCTATTGACATTGTCTGGGCTTTTGGGACTTCCCTTTGTTTTAACTCTGACTGGAATCCTTGAATTATGAAGCTTATCCAGTTATCTACATCCTTCACCTTTTACCTTTGACTTCTTATCTTCAAGTTTCCTTGTACTTTTCATATAATTCCCAGTACTTGCTTTTGACGATTACTTCTTTCTTTTTTTTCATAGTCCATCTCCACTTTTACAATTCTTTAGGGTCTTAGATCCATAGAGGACTATTCAAGCAGACTCTCATATTCCTTCCATTACTGTGCTACTTTGCCTCTATGGTTACGTGACATTTGCCACTCATCGTGGAAGGTTCTTCCTATACCCCTTACTTTTAACTCAGTTCATTTGACCCATTCTTCCCCCCTACACCATCATAGAGTTTAGAAAGGTTGCAAGGCCTTGGTGCTTAATTTAAGTTTGTTTATTTCACACTCCTGACCATCTCCTTTACTTTTTTACTTTTCTTTGCTTCCTTCCTCATATCTCATGTTTTCACTTCTATTAGGCCTCATTGCTCCCTCCATCAACAAGAGTCATGCTCGATAATTAGCAATGTTGGTGGATGTGTGATTTGATCATCATTGAGCCTATAAAGCTTATAGATGGTCATCTTATCTTTCCTAAGGCATCCACTATGGGAGCTTTACTAGCACCACCTCATACTTTATTATACATGATGAAGCTCCTAGAGCAGATTGATGCTTAAGAAGGGACTTGACTAAACTGTGACTCACTCTAGCTAGCGCACCCAATGTGTGTGTTCTCATCACCTTATTCTCTATCTTCCATGTGTCATAGCCTTCCCCTCTTTGAAATGGCTATTTTATTCATCCTTTCATCTAAGCTATTGCCTTGAGTTTCTTATGCTTGGTTCATCAACTTTGCTTCCTGCAATGAGTTTTTTTTTTTGGTGCAGTAGCTTAACATGGGTAGGGCACTCTTTTTCCTCTCTTATATGGATTTATATTTTCAACTAGCTTTTATCTTGTCATTATACTGTCTTAGACATGCAAATTACATCACTTTGACATCAAAAGAGTTACTATTTTTCTCCCTACCAATCACTTTGAGTAGCCTCTTCCTTAGCTGCTTCACATTATTAACATAGGATTTCCCCTATTTTAGGGTCATCTCTCTTCTCCATCTCTTTTTCCCTTTGAATTATGATCTCAACTAGTGAGATCGCCTTCTACTTATTGGTAATCTTTTATAAAGCCTAGGCATTAATGATATTCATTAAGAGAAATCTCTTTCTCCAATCATAGTAAATTATGATTGGATGAGCAATGTCTAGCTCAGCTCTTGGACTTATCCATCGGCTGCATCACCTCCATCTAATGCTCCTCCTTTTGCAGCTTTACTTTTTTTGCATTCTACAAAATGCCTTGCCAGCATGCTTCTCTTCTTGTCACCAAAATCATTACTACTTCATGATT